>NC_133131.1:36914092-37220303 GCF_048418815.1 Hemitrygon akajei
ATCTCAACAAAATTAAATTAAACATCCTGGTGAATTTCCTTTGTGCTCTCTCCAGTGCAGCCACATCCTGGTTCCAAGGAAATTCATCCATCACCTGTTGCAAAAAATAGACAGAAAGATGCAGCGAGAACTATATTTACAAACAAGCCTAGTTTACCTGAGTGAAAGTAGTGCTTATTCTTGCTGCAGAAGCAGTGGACGTCATTCACTGCAGGGCTGATCATTTGATAAAGAAAAGTATTATTTGTGACAAAGAGACATATAATGATTGGATATAAATCCAAACCCTAGAACAATTAATCCAGGGGCTCCTAAACATTTTTTATGTCATGTGCCTGTACCATTAACTGAAGGGTCTGTGGACCCCAGGTTGGGAACCCCTGAATTAACCAGTTACTATCAATGCAATACTGTCACAGTGTGGAAATTTGCTAGAAAATACAGAGGGAGCATCTGTATAACACTGACATTATAATACCATCTAAAATATAAACAGAAAATTATTGAGAAACTCCGCAGTCCAGGCAGAACTAATGGAAAAGGAACAGCTTCAGGTGGCATAGCAGCTAGCGTAACACTGTTATAGTGTCAGTGATCAGAGTTCAATTCCCACCACTGTCTGTAAGGAGTTTGTATGCTCTCCTGCATGACTGCGTGTGTTTTCTCCAAGTGCTCCGGTTTCCTCCTATATTCCAAAGAGGTTAATTGGTCACATGGGTGTAATTGGACAGCACTGGCTTGTTGTGCTGGAAGGGCCTGTTACTGTACTGCAGCTCAAAATAATAATAATAATGGCTTTGGGTTAATGAGCTTTCTTTGGAATTGTACAAATCTGTTCTATCAAGGAAAGATGTGGAAAGCAGATAAAAATGCTACTACATGATGAGATTTAGCAATGAATATAGCTATATTTAAAGTTTGGTTTTTAATACTGGAGAATACGCAGCAGAAAATTCAGCTGTTTACCTTTGAAAGAATGTAAAACTAGTCTCTAAACATACACTGGTGAAGTAAAAGTATTAGGTTAAATACATTGCATATTACGTTATAACTGGAAATCACTGGGTCATCATAGAATGACGTGTTTCTGAAATAAGTCTCTGAGCACGTTTTTATGGGTTTTGACAGAGACCCTAATGTGAATATGCAACCATTTTGTAGAGAAGAATTTAACTGCTCAGTGTTCAGGGACGTCTGTTAGGTAGATATAGAATGACCTGATAGGATGAATTACACTTAGGACATAACAATGTTAAAAATATGAAGGTATTTCTACCAGTTATTGAGTATTGCATAATGCATCAGAAATTAATGGGAACAGTTGATAACTTTTTACGTAGTTGATGTTGCAACATCCCAGCTTACAGGTGAGAATGGAGGGGCAGCAGCTGAAACAAAACTAGACTCACAATTCACATCCCAGCAATTTACTGGGAGAAAGCAACAATTATAACAGGTGGAAGTTCAATATTGGAAGATAGCACAAAGCTCTAGGTATAGAAGATTTAGATATGTCAAAGTGTTACTGTCAAAGTGCAATTTGAAGCTACTAAAGACAATGTAACAAACACAGTGACTGGCATGGTCATTTCAGAGATTCCATATTGATTTTGTCAAAAAGGCAACAGCAACTTCCTGGTTTCTGACACATTCTAAATGGATTGAAATTTAATAAGTCAGATCATGGAAAAATATACAATTGAGGATCAGATGAATTAATTAAAGACTTGGTGTCAGATAATGGACCTCAATTCATATCATAACTGTTTGATAGTTGATGAGGTGCATTGATATCAAACATTCATTGATTCCCCCATAATATCTCCTGCCTCTAATAATGTGGCTGAATGATCTGAACTCATACTGAAGGAAACCTTGAAGAGCTGTTTTCCAAGTGTGTCCAAGAGTTACAAATAATCATTATTTAGCTCAATTCCTACCTGATTATTGGTTTAATGCCACAGGATGCACCCCAATATATAGCAACATACAATCTGCTGGAGGAACTAAACACAGACAATTCCTTTCCTCCCACAGATGCTGCTCAACCCACACCAGCAGACTGCAGCTCCAGAGTCCAAGATACCGATATACTAATGAATTTTTATATGACTGACTTCACTGCAACTGAGCTTGAAGGAGAGGGTCAGCAGTTGAAACAAAGGCAAAATTATGATTCAGTTCCTGACAGCTCATTGAGAAGCAACAAAGCAGTGAAAGATAAACAAAAAATGGGAGTACTAAGACAGACGGACAATTATGATAGATGTAAGCGAAGCATTGCTGAAACAGTAGAAGTGTGCAGAACTGATTGATACTTTATATAAATTGGATAAATGGTCAGAGTATCATTAGCTAATTGACTGTAGTGCGAGACATGGTAAGATAAACTGCAAAATAAGAGGTGACAAATTTATGCCAGAAGCAGAGATGGAGCTTTTTAGTGAAGAGGAAACTGTTAAACTCAAGAAATATCTACAAAGCTTGTTGCTCTTACCATCCCAGTCTCTCACTCTTTCAAAGAGGGAAAGTACTTTGGTTTATTTGCATGTAAAGCTGTAAATGAGAATCACATGCATTGATGATGCCATCCACGTGTGATGTAAACACGTGGTAGTTGTGGTTAGTCGGTGATAAGGAGGTAATGAATGTTCTGAAGCTGCTGATGTTTCTGAGGGATTTTTACAGACAGCTTTCCTTCCAGTGGTTGGTGGCTGCCCCTCTATCAATGATAATTTCACCTCTGTTCTTGGCTCTCAGTAAGATGTTTGAGCTTTGACAGTGGTGAAAAATCCATACAAGCCATGATTATCAGTGATTTGCTGGACCTTCTGTGCTCTTTCTACCCAGCATCTTCTTTAGGTCAAATACCTCTGCTTTCGTGCCCTGATAATGCTGTTTGCTTTCACCGGGGTGACACGATGAGCTTTTAGTCTAAGAATGTGTTACCTTTATGGTTACTCTCATCAAGTTGGTCCAGCTGTTTTCTGTTGGAGGAGCTAGGAGTCTCCTCGTGTGTGGAAATTATGGCGAACTTCAGGACAATTCAGAAATGTGGACGCTGTGCTGTCAATAAAATGGGGGCAATCAGGTTGTATGTAAGGTGCAGCCTAGGAGGATTTTCTTTCACCGTCACTGATACATTTAATGTTTTTTTTGTGTGTGGCAGTTGTTCTGCTTCCACCATTGTTTGGAGCCAGGTTGATGGAGATAATGGAGTGCATGGTGGTCTGTCCAACTGTTATCATCAGCTGTCCTGGTGTGGGTTTATGAGGTGGTGCTTTTTGCAGGTGGCTGTTTCTGGTTCCACATGTTGAAATGAGGATCGTGTGGTGGTTTCTCTGGCAAAATAGGGTCTTGCAGGCAATCCTGAAGTTACAAGATGGTTCCATTGACACCACTGCTGCTGGCAGAATCTCATATGCCAATGAGGTAAATAGGAGTGAGATATATTGGCTGATTGAGCAGTGTTTCAACAACAACCTTGCACTCCAGATAAGCAAGACCAGGGATCTGATTGTGGACTTCAGGAAAAGGGATTTGGGAAAACACACGCAAGTTCTCATTGAGAGGTCAGTCGTCGAAATGTGAAGAGCTTCAAGTTCCTGGGTATCATCATTTCAGAGGATCTATCCTGGGCCCAACACATTGACACAATCATGAAGAAATACACCAGTGGCTGTACTTCGTCAGGAGCTTGAGGAGATTTGGTATGTCACTAAAGACTCTCACAAATTTTGATACACGTTTAGTGGAGTGCATTCTGACTAGTTGCATCACAGCATGGAGGCTCCAAAACACAGGATTGTAAGAAGCTGCAAAGGGTTGTAGATTCAGCCAGCTCCATCAGAGGCACAATCCACCTCACCATCGAGACTATCGTCAAGGGACAATGCCTCAAGAAGGCAACATCCATCACTATAAAGACCCATCCTATCCAGGTTGGTTATTGTCATTCCTTTTCATGCCTTGTGGCACACTGGGTTGTCTAAAGAAGAAAGGTTGAACAAACCAGGTTTGTACCTGCTGGAGTTTGTAATAGTTTGAGGGGACTTGAATGAATATCTACGATGCTGAAGGGCTTTGAGAAGGTAAATCAGGAGAGAATATTTCTTCCTGTAGGAGAACCTAGGATTTATTGTTTAGGTCTTACACACTGCAATGCTATTATCTATATTGTTCACCATTGCAAAGTGCACATTAAATAGAATAAATGGAATATGGCTTGGAGGAAAATGGGCCAAACATGGGACCAATTTCAATGGACACTTCGGTCAGCTTGGACCCGTTTCTGTGCTGTATGACTGAGTAAATCTGAATAGGAGTACTGTTATGGATGGGGTGAGAGGATGTTCCAGGGGATTGGTGAAGGGTTCAGGACAGCATTTGTGGGGAATGGGATTGGTGGATGAGTATGCCCATTGTGTGAGAGTAGCCAAGATCAGTGATAAGGATTTGTGCAGATAAGGATGAATGAGACATTGCTCAGAGTGAGCGTGGGATGGAACATTTGTAAAAGTAGCTCATGTTGGTGGGGTGGGAAGAGTGTATTGGTGGTAAGTGGGGGATGAGGAGTCAGCTAGTGGATCAGTGAGGGTATTAGGTGGCATATCAAGAACTGCAAGGGATGCTTGGAGGAGACAATCAGAATCAGAATTAGTATCACTGGCTTAGATAATGTGAAATTTATTGTTTTGCCACAGCAAAAAAAAATACAGTTCGAGGAAATAAAATTACTATAAATTACAAAAATAAATAAATAATGCAACAAATGGAACATGGACCATTCAGAAATCTGGTGACAGAGGATTTAGAAGCTGTTTCTGAATTATTGAGTGTGGGTCTTCAAGCTTCCAAACCTCCTCCCTGATTGTAGTAATGAGAAGAGGACATGTCCCAGATGGTAAGGGTCCTTAAAGACGGATGGATGCCTTTTGAAAATATTCTCGATGGTGCCTATGATGGAGATGGCGCTGGCTTCTTGTGATCCAGTGCATTGGAGCCTCCTTACCAGGCTGTGATGTAACCAGTCATAATGCACTCCACCTTACATCAATAGAACCTTATAAGAGGCTTTGGTGACATATCAAATCTCCACCAACTCCTAATGAAGTAGAGCTGCCTTCTCCATGATTGCATCAATGTGCTGGGATCAGGGACTGAACCTCTGAAATGTTGGTACCTAATTCTTGAAGCTGCTCACCATTTCCACTGATGACCACTTAATGACAACTGGTGTTTGTTCTCCCAACTTCCTGAAGTCCAAAACCAATCCCTTGGTCTTGCTGACGTTGAGTGCAAGCTGTTGTTGTGACACTACTCAACAAGCCAATCAGATGCACTGATGTACATCTCTTCTTGCCACCTGAGATCCTACCAACAACAGCAATGCCATAATTGAACTTAGAGATGGTATTTGAGCTGTGCTTGTCACGTAGTCATGAGTGTAGAGAGAGTACAGCAGTGGACTAAGCGCACCTCCTTTGCATGCACTTGTGCTGACTACGTGGTCTCCTGATGAGGAAGTTGAGGATTTAGTTACAGAAGGAAGTGCAGAGGGAAGATTGTAAAACATAAATGTTAAATATGATCCAGCTGAGATATGTTGCAAGTTATGATTGCACATATGGGAAAATGTTCATATATCCTCATATGTGACCAGTATCTGGACCATATTCCCTTCTCCTAGCTATGGAAATGGTGCCTGGGTATACCTTGCATATGTGGCCACCACTTATGCCATCTCCCTCTAATCTATACCCCTCTCCAGATATCTGTTCTCCTTTAACTTGGGCTGTGATGTTATTTGCTGCACTAATGTCATCTGTGTCATCTGCTAGCAAGATACTAAACTCTTTCATCTGCCTTCTAATTACCTGTATCTTACTTTATTTCATGAAAACTTCCTCTTTTGGGTTCTTAGTTATTTGATTTCTTTTGTGGTCTGATTTCAAATGTGGTTTGATAATACACTTACAAAGTGTTTCGGGAAATTGCACTGCATTGAAGCCGTTGCTCTTGTTATTCACGCCCAAGGCTGCATAAGTCACCTGCAACACATATCTTGGTTTGTGCATGTTAGTTGACACCTGTTCACTGGAGCACAACAATGACCCGTCACATATTGCACCCGCAATGGCAAGGCAGCTTCTGTTCACTCGCCTGCTTAGTGTGATCTTCACAATAGAGTGGATAAAACTTCAACTGCTCGTCACATGTGGAGAACTGGAAACCCCTTCAGATACTGAGGAACCGTCTCACTGTTCCTGGAGTTTCTTTTTCTCAATTTACATTTCTACGGTTTCTTTTGAATGTCTGGAGTGTGCTAATACTGTTATGAAACCAGTAACTGGTTTCACTTACCAGCAAAGATAGATATGTCAGTTGAAGTCCAATGGTACTATTTTCAAAAGTTTTATTAATAAAGGGGCACAAAAATTAAGGTTAATACAAACATTCAGATAACATGCGTCAATACTCAATCTAAAACGCAGGTACATTAATAATCACTCAGAAATAAGCTCTTTCGTTGTCTAGGGTATAATACTGAGTCCAATTGGAAATATAAAGAGTCACTCTGAAGTCTGCAGGCTTTTCCCTTTTGGTGTCACGTGTTGGAGAGAGAGAGAGAGATTGTTAGGAAAAGAGACACTTGCCGTTGTCTTTATGAATCAAATCCTCAGCCTCAGAGGATTTGGCTTCCCCGTTGTTAGTTAAAAGCGATCTTCCGTTGGTTCCAGCCACAAACCCCGCATTCGGAATTTAACGCACGTGGCTTACTTCAAAATGGCTTCCCGTTCCCACGGGAAGCGTTATCGTGCTTCTTGGTGTCTCCTTGGTGCGTCTGAGGGTCGTCCTCTTTCAGACCCTTCTTTATACTGCCTCACGGGATCTCAGGTGTCAATCAGGTTGCAGGTGATGCAATCTCTCTCTCAACCAGCCCACTTTGCCCGAGGGCTTTACAATGTCCCTGCGAGTTGGCACGTCTGCAGTTCCCAGGTGTCTCCTGAGAACAATGCCAAATGGAACATGAGATCCAGCACGTCCCTGTCTTTCCATTTCCTGTGTCCATTCGGCATCTCTCTCTCTCTCTCTCTCGGGTCATTGACCCCCCTTTCACTAGGGCTCTTGCAATTCTCACAAAGGAGGGGGCCGGTATCATAACAATACAAACTGGAGCTAGAGGAAGACAGCCACAAAACCACCAGCACCAACCCAGGTTTAGGAGAAGAGGCTATCTGGTCACTGCTGGATTTTTTTCTAGAAAATATGTGCATAGTACTTGATTTCAGTGTGATACCCCCTTAGCTAAATTGCTTGTTTCCAACCTTATATATGTATATATGAGCTTCGTGGATGAGGTACTAAAGCACAACTAATGCACCTCTTGAATTGTGAATAAATCATTGAGGTAATTTTAACTCCATGTTAAACGTTAAGGAACAATTGATGTGTGACTAGGGTGTCTGCAGGCTATAATCTGGAACAATGCCATCAGGCTGGGAAGGTGAGGAGGGGGAGGCATGACTGATTTTATTTGTGATGTGGTTCGCAATGCTAGCAAATCATTTCAGCAGAGGCATGCCCACCTTGTTAAGCACTTTCTAGCAGGTTAAACCTGTTGGTTTATAAACTGAATACATGTCTTAAAGGAGGTTGCAGATCCCTGAATTTGGACTTTGAACTGTTTTAGATAGATAGATAGATAGATAGATAGATACTTTATTCATCCCCAAGGGGAAATTCAATGTTCCTCCAGTATGATATCACATAAACACAAGACAGACCAAGACTAACTGACCAAAAAACCACATAATTATAACATACAGTTACAACAGTGCAAAGCAATACCATAATTTGATAAGAGCAGACCATGGGCACGGTAAAAAAAAGTCTCAAAGTCCCAGATAGCCCATCATCTCACGCAGATGGCAGAAGGAAGAAACCTCCAACGTGGCAAAACTTCCCGATGCAGCCTCTGGAAGCACCCGAGCACAGCCAACTGTGAGTCCGTCCGAAAACTTCCGACAACTTCGTGCCTCCGACCAGCCCTCCGACACCGAGCACCGAGCACCATCTCTGCCGAGTGCTTCAACCCCGGCTCCGGCCACCAAGCAACAGGCAAAGCCGAGGATTCGGGGCCTTCCTCTCTGGAGATCTCTCCGATCGCTCAGTAGCAGCGTCAGCAGCACAGGCATGTCAGAAGTTTCGCCAGATGTTCCTCCGTGCTTCACACATCCGTCTCAATCAAATCAGGATTGTGCACGGCCCCTACTTACAGATAACGGATATTCCTTACTGGAGTGGCCGCTGCGCCCTGCGTCGTGATGAAAGGCCGGAAGGTGGGGGATGGTTGCCCTGAGGTTTTCAGACTCTTCCCAGGTATGTTTCCAACACTCAGAACGTACACAGCAATGGTGTCCTTCTCGATGCAACTTTGCTCAGCACCACTCACAAGGTGTCACTGTATCTCTTCTCAGTCTCCTTTCCAATACACAGGCATTAACTGCTTGCTGTCTTCACTCCCAATAAACCTCAGCTTTGATATAAACTCAGACATTGTACAAACATTGACAACATTTTCTTGAGACTGACCCACTTGATTGGCTATTGAATCATGTAGAGGGGACGTCCCAGGTGCCATTATCTCCTGCAGTCCACCCTCCCTGCAATTATTTGGAGCTTTGAACTTTCAGGCCCTCTGTGAATGACAAAAAACACTGCAGATCCTGGAATCTGGACCAACAATATGCTGAAGGAACTCAGCAGGTCAAGCAACGTCTGTGAGAGAAAAGGAATTATCAACATTTCAGGATGAAACCCTGCATCAAGACTCCATGTAGGTTTTTTTATACCTGAAACATTGATAATTCGTTTCCCCTCACAGATGCTGTTTGACCTGCTTAGTTCCTCCAGCAAATTATGGTTGTCCCTGGGATTGACAATGGGTTTCTAATAGAACAGCCATTGCTGTCTCACGAGGTAGTTGTATGTTGGCTTCCTCAGCAACCCCTGCTGTGTTCTGTGAGAGCTGGTAGTAACCACAATCTTCAGTCATGCCTTCATTGTCCTCAGCTTCCAGGGCTGGTCTGCCATTAGTTTCTGGAGGGTAGATAATTCTCATGGCTTCCTGGTGCTTGATCCACCAACACCATTGTGAGCGCCCCTCTTGAAGTGGTGCAGGAAGAAAAAAAAAGGCACATTGCATTACTAATGACTGAAAATTAAATAAAAATAACTGCAGATGTTGTAAACCTGAAACAAAAACCAGAACATGCTGAAAGCACCCAAGAGGTCAGGCTGCATCTGTACAATGAAAGCCAGAGTTAATGCTTTAGTTTTAAGATGAACGCAGCTTCAGATGAAGAATCTTTGACCTTAAATGTTAATCCTGTTTTACTTCCCATCGAAGCTGCCTAAGTTCAAGTTATCACTTGGGTGATTTATGTTTAACAGCAAATGATTCCATTTGGTGCACATTGGAACTTTCATTCTAGTGACAAATTGGTCTGATGGATATTTGCTGAGTAGCTCATTAATCTGCCCTGTCAGTAAGTCACTATTGTAAAAGTTGCCTGACTATCTGAATGTTACAGGATCATGGAGTGGTGACTGGGTTTGCCAAGTATGTGCTGCAGAGAAGATTGGTTTTGTTATCAAGCAGCATTACATAAATGATTGGGCTGTGAATGCATTCTTTACATAGCTGCTAGCCATAGGAAGTGACAGATCACCACCACCCTCTGAGCAAAGAAGATTCCCATCATGTTCCTCTTAAACTTCTCACCTTTTACCTTTAAGCCACAACCTCTGTTGTAGTCACACCTAACCTCAGTGGAAAAAGCTTGCTTGTGTTACGAACCCCGTAACTGGGTATCTTACCAGCAAAGATAGGAGTATCTGTTGGAGTCTGGTGATACTATTTTTAACAGTATTTATTAGTAAAAATACACAAAAATAATATCAATGCAAATATACAGATAATATACGTCATCAATACTAAACCTAAAAGTGCGGGTATAATAATAATCAATAAGAAATAAGCTCTATCGTTGTCTAGGGGATAATGAATTGTCCGATGGAAATATAAAGTTCAGTTCAGTTCATCCAGGCTGCAGTACTTGTTGGTTGCTGTGTTGCAATTGTTGGAGAGAGAGGGAGAGGGAGAGAGAGAGAGAGAGAGAAGAGAGAGAGAGAGAGAGAGAGAGAGAGAGAGAGAGAGAGAGAGAGAGAGAGAGAGAGAGAGAGAGAGAGAGAGAGAGAGAAAGAGAGAGAGAGAGAGAGAGAGAGAGAGAGTAACAGCTATTGACTTGCCGACTTTCCTTTTACGATCTTGATCCGTCGATGCGTTGTTGTTGTGGCCATTCACGTATGACCCCTCTGTCCTTTAGCTAGACCGTTCCGTGGAGGACTCGTCACCTAGGCAAGGGTGGACACACACACAAGCTCCCACCGGTCTCGTAGCGTCTCTCCTGATGCGTCCGAGGGGTGTTTCCCCAGACCCTACTTTTATCCCCACTCACGGGGTCTCAGGTGTCAATCAGGTTGGGATGATGCAACCCATCAACCAGACCCCTCTGGTTGCTCCCTGAGGGGTTTCAATGAATAGAACAGTACTCAATACACAATTCGTTCTCCAAGAGACAATAGCAGTAATCAGTGGTTCCATTCCGCTTTTGTTAGGAGGAGACATTCCACTTTAGTGTATCTCTGCATTGTCTCTCTCTCATTTCCTTGGTATCAGACCTGAAATAGTAGCGATTTTGCGATTCTCAAAAAGGGGGGGGGGGCAACTTTGCACCCTTCTGCCCATCAGAGTTGCTCCTCATTTGTAACACCCCCATCCTTCTAAGAATTTTCACCCAAAAGGGGAAAATTAACTAATACAGAGTCTTACAGAATTACAGAATCTAACACAATACAAGAGTTTTCACTACAGAGTAATACAGTCATACATTCAATTTAGCATCTAGATAAACAGTCAGCGAGTACATTATCACTTCCTTTAATATCTTAAGATCTTGTACCTTAATAAATTCCTGTAGCATCAGACTCCAATTTAATAACCACCTATGTTTATTCCTTTTCTTCAGCAAAAACAAAACTAAAGGGTTGTGATCTTAAGTATATAATACAAAATGTGAACCAATACATGTGTGATTATTCCGTAGTACATTACAAAAGTTTATGCAAATACTAATTTTTATTTTACTTTTAAAGTTAACAGTCAATCTTCCATGGTGTTGTCTTTATTATTTACATGCTTTGTCGAAATCCCTTAAAACCAGATCCTGTTATTTAAAGTGGCATTTTTTTCAACCTTCGCCTCTTTTCCACTTAACTCTCACGTGGTTAGCTTGCTCACCAGTGTGGAATAGGCTTTCGCATACTCCTTTCATAGGAGTTATTTTATCAACAATGTTTTCCAAACTTAGCCCATCTTCTGAACTTCCACACAATTCTTTATTTTTAAGCAAGTCGTTAGTTTTATCTTCAGGACACTTCATTCTATTAGTTTTCAGGTTAACATCTGCAAGTGATCCCTCTTTGTCCAAACAACATTTCAAATTCTGCCTCTTCACAGCACACCCTTGAATAACATTAGCGAGTGGGGTACCTTTACATTTCAAATCAAACTGTAATTGATTCGCAGGCACCTTGTTAACAAACCATTGTTCCTTCAGCCTGGTTACTGCTTCTGAAACCAATCCAGACTTCAAAATTTTCTTTATTCAATTTAGGAACTACACTTTTCCCTTCTCCTTCAATAATAATATCCACATCACCACCTTTTATCTCCTCACTAACTTTTAACATACCTTCTAACACAAACAACTGAGAATTCTTACTTCCCACTAGTACCAAGGTTAATCCTTTCTTCACTGAACCAAGTCCATCTGACCCAAAAGGACTGCATTCCTTTTCAACTAAATCAGATACCTCAGACTTTTCCTGAGTTTCATTACTAGGTTCAGTACCATGTGCATCCACATCTTGAACACACTCAGACGGGACATCTGCCTCTTCCAGGCTTTCAATACCCGTCCCCTTTTCAAATTCTAAATTCCGCTGATCCTCCCAGTTACTCTCTGGGCAACTCCCTTCCCGAGTAAACTCAACCCTGCGGGTTAAATCAACCTCATCTGCCAACCCAGCAGACTCCTTCAAGGTAATGGCATCCTTTTCATCTAGGACTGCCCTTATTTCATTATCAGGAACACATTTAAAATTTTCAACTTCTTCAAACAGTTCTGTCAAGCCGGACAGATCATCCATGTCCAACCCTGGACCTTCTAACAGCCTTATCTGTTTCTCATTTTTACTCCGTGCCTCTATAAATTTCCTCCTGGCTAAGGGTAGGCCTACCTCCTCTCCTTTACTCTCTTTCACCTCCCTATTCTCTGTTTTACCACCCTCTAACCCCTCTTGGTACAGGGTCGGTAAAAACGTCTCAGCCAAATCGATACTGGACTGATTTAAACTGGTCTCTTTCTCAGCTGCCTTTCTCGACATGCTGCGAGTGATTGCGCATGCGGGATAGATCTTGGAATCTAGGGGCGGGTCCTCAACACTTACAGGCTTGCTCGTCAGCTTCACGGCTGAACACACGTCACCACCTGCTAAATCGTTACCAAGAAGGACGTCCACACCAGCTCTCGGGAATTCTGATCGCACCCCTATTTCAACTGGTCCAGATACCAGATCACAATTTATAATGATCCTATGCAAAGGCACAGCTTCTGTCCCTTTTCCTATGCCTCTCAAAACTACCTCTCCAGTCTCAGGACCAAAATCTAGTGCCTTACCGAGAATCAATGACTGCTCAGCTCCAGTGTCTCTCCAGATCTTCACTGGAACTGGTGTTTCTCCCTCTTTCACAGACACGGTCCCTTCTGAAATAAATTTCTCACACCCCTCTCGTATTTTATCTACCTGGGGCTTTCTCGTCGATTTGCTGATCAACACAATACACCCTGTAGGGACTGCTGCGTTCCCTTTTCCTGTCTCCTTCCTCGGAGCAAAGCACTTAGATGCAATATGACCAACCTTTCCACAATTAAAACAGGTCAAGCCAGGAACCCTCCTGCCAGCTTGCCTTTCTTCCTCCTTACTTTTACCACTAGCTCCCGGCTGAATTTCTGCCTCAGCCGGCGGGCTTTCTCTACCGTTCCTACGGTCTTTCTGGTAACTCTTATTCGAGGAAAACTTTGTCTTATGGGTTAGGGCATATTCATCTGCGAACCTGGCAAATTCTAATATAGTCTTATTCGGCTTCTCATTCAAATACATCTGGATATCGTCCGAAACACAACCTTTAAATTCCTCAATCAGAATTAACTCCCTGAAACGCCGAAAATCCTCTTCCACCCTTTCTGCCGCACACCAGCGATCCAAGAGCACATCTTTCTCATAGGCAAACTCTGCATACGTCTGATTCCACACTTTCTTTAAATCTCTGAGCTTTTGTCTATATGCCTCAGGTACCAATTCGTAGGCCCGAAGAATGGCCTGTTTTACTTCCTCGTAATTCTCATACTCCTCCTCCTCCACAGACAACGTCGCATATGCCCGTTGTGCCTTCCCTTTTAACACACTTTGTAACAACGCCACCCACTGATCTCTGGGCCACTTCTGATTCACTGCCACCTTTTCAAAATGCAAGAAATAACTATCAATATCCGTCTCCTCGAACAGAGGTACTAACCTAACTCCCTACTAACATTAAACCTCTCCTCTCAGTCCGCCCCTTGGACCCTTCTCTCTTGCTTTAACTTCTCCATGTCCAGTTCATGCTGCCTCTGTTTCTCCTTCTCCTCATACTCCCTCTGTTTTTCAGCTCTTTCCTTCTCCTTTTCAGCTGCTTCCAGCTGTTTTAACCTAATTTCATGCTCCCTCTGCTTTTCAGCTCTTTCCTTCTCCCTTTTCACCTCTAACTCCTTTAGCTGGAGCTCATACTCCCTTTTCCTCTGTTCCGCGTCCAGCCTCAATTTTTCCAATAACTGACGTCCCAATAGCTGGTACCTTTTCAGGGATCTGTTCCAATACCTCAGCTGAAAACACATTCTTCTAAATATAATACTGAGTTATGGCCCTCCGCATCTCCCACTTTTTCATTGACGACCTCACCTCTGCGAGATTTAGTCCTTTCGCAATATTTACCAAGTCCGTCTTTGTGGCCCCCTCTAGTGCCTTCAAAATCGGGTTTTGTGTAAATTCGTCTACGTCCATCTTTGCTGGTTTCCCGTCTGGTTATCCGCGCAACCAAATCCAAGTCTGGACTTAAAAGCCCAATTCACTGGCCCTCGAATTTGGTATCAAATCCCGGATGAGCCCCCAAGTTGTTACGAACCCCATAACTGGGTATCTTACCAGCAAAGATAGGAGTATCCGTTGGAGTCTGGTGATACTATTTTTAACAGTATTTATTAGTAAAAATACACAAAAATAATATCAATGCAAATATACAGATAATATACGTCATCAATACTAAACCTAAAAGTGCGGGTATAATAATAATCAATAAGAAATAAGCTCTATCGTTGTTGAGGGGATAATGAATTGTCCGATGGAAATATAAAGTTCAGTTCAGTTCATGCAGGCTGCAGTAGTTGTTGGTTGCTGTGTTGCAATTGTTGGAGAGAGAGAGAGAGAGAGAGAGAGAGAGTAACAGCTATTGACTTGCCGACTTTCCTTTTACGATCTTGATCTGTCGATGCGTTGTTGTGGCCATTCACGTATGACCCCTCCGTCCTTTAGCTAGACCGTTCCGTGGAGGACTCGTCACCCAGGCAAGGGTGGACACATACACAAGCCCCCACCGGTCTCGTAGCGTCTCTCCTGGTGCATCTGAGGGGTGTTTCCCCAGACCCTACTTTTATCCCCACTCACGGGGTCTCAGGTGTCAATCAGGTTGAGATGATGCAACCCATCAACCAGACCACTTTGGTTGCTCCCTGAGGGGTTTCAATGAATAGAACAGTACTCAATACACAATCCTTCTCCAAGAGACAATAGCGGTAATCAGTGGTTCCGTTCCGCTTTTGTTAGGAGGAGACATTCCACTTTAGTGTATCTCTGCGTTGTCTCTCTCTCATTTCCTTGGTATCAGACCTGAAATAGTAGCGATTTTGCGATTCTCAAAAAGGGGGGGGGGTGGCTATGCACCCTTCTGCCCATCAGAGTTGCTCCTCATTCGTAACAATGCATTTACCCTATCTATACCCCTCATAATTTTGTATATTTCTATCAAATCTCCTCTCAGTCTTCTATGTTCTAAAGAATACAGCCCTAACCTATTCAACCTTTCCTTATAACTCAGGTCCTCCAGACCCAGCATATCTTTGTAAATTTTCTCTATACTCTTTTAACCTTGTTTACATCTTTCCTGTAGGTAGTTGACAAAAACTGCACACAATACTCCTAATTAGGCCTCACCAGCGTCTTACACAATTTCAACGTAACATCCCATCTCCTGTACTCAATATATTGATTTACGAAGGCCAATGTGCCAAAAGCTTTTTTTGTGACCTTATCAATCTGTGACGCCACTTTTAATGACTTATGGACCTGAATTATGTCCTAGGATTTAAATGTTTGCTTTGGAAGAATAACAGTGAGATTGATGATCCTTCTTGTGTTGACTTGTAACTGAGCTGGTCAGGCATGGGCTTGTCACAGGATGCCTTCGGCATTTTAGGAGGAATGTGCCTTGTTTCCATGGAACCATTCACCAACATTCACTACGTTAGAAAATGTTTGACTGCCACAGCCACGATTCATAAACTCAGGTTCACAAAAGCTCCTGGTTGTTCCCAAAGTGACCCAAAGACTTAATATCATCAAGCACTAAATGAAAGTGATGGGAAACTCTTTGGAGTGTGTGCATCACTGACTGTCAACTATGTAATATGTTCTCAAAAGTACCCTGGCCATCAGCCAGCAGACAGCAGGTGTTCTTGCAAGAACCTGGAAACAGGGAGGAGGCGGCCCGTTTCAGGAAACCCAGCTTTCTCAAGCATATCTAATAAGGGCTTACTTGCCCTATGGACATTAATGGGGACTAGGTTTCTTGTGTCCATCGTGCTTCCTGCTCGGTGAGACCTGTGCTTCATTTTTGTTGCAGCTGCTCTTCATCAGGCTGTTTCAGATCCGTGACATTTCTGGCAGGGATCATGGTGCCTGGTGACAGAAGGCAGTTCCAGAGTAATGCCGAGGACAGATTACCCGCCTGACAGCACGTTGAGGAGATAACCAACACATTTTCTGATCAGCACAATGGCAAGATCCTCGTGCATCATACATAAATGCTGGTGTTTTATATATTCAAGCACATTTTATTCCATACCTGTTCTTTAACCCCTCAGTTTATTTTTTATATACATGTAATTCTTTTATTTTAGAATTGTTGAATGTTGCTGTTTTTTGTTGCGTGTACTCCCCACACCACAACAAATTTTGAATACGTGTAAATGCACTGTGTAGAAGGCAAATAAAGTTGATCCTTGTTACTAATGAATAAACCGAGATAACCTTCCTTCAGTTGAAATTTTGTACCTAAGGCCCTGTCTCTTTCCTTGAGGACATATTGAAGATGCCATGATACTGCTCTGAAGAACAGAAGTAATCTCTTTTGTTGTCCTTGCCAATGTTACTAAATAAATATATTTTCCACTCATTATCACAGTGCTCTCCGATTGATTTTCATAACGTGATTCATAGGGACGTGATGTTTGGAAAACAATGATGTAGATGCAAGACCCTCTGGTGAGCAAGATAAAGAAGATAAATGAATTGAGTGTAAAGTGACACATTGTACTGCTTTCAATATACTTGTTAACACAAAGCCACCAGCAATCTGAATGAGTGACGTATATGGTTCAGCTTCCAGATGACAATAGAGCCATCAACTATTTTGGTTACTGTTCCGCTTGCTTAGCCCTCTGCTGTTCTCTCTTTATACCTATGATTGTGTGGCCAAGTACAGCTTCAGTGTCACAGTGAAGTTTGCTGAACCAAAGGCGGTGACAAATTGGCATATAGAAGGGAGACTGAAAATCTGGTTGAATGACGCCACCACAACAACTTCTCATTCAACATCAGCAAAACCAAAGAGCTGATTATTGACAACAGGAGAAGAAGCTGGAGGTCCATGAGCCAATCTTCAGTACGGAATCACGGAGAAGAGGGTCAGTAGCTTTAAATGCCAAGGTGTTAATGTATCAGAGGATCTGTACTGGGACCATCACAAAAAGGGTACGACAGCAGCTCTACTTTCTTAGAACTTTGTGTGGATTGGGTACGCTACCAAAAACTTTGTCAAACTTCTATGGATGCATAGTGGAGAGTATACTAAGTGGTTGCATCATGGCCTAGAATGGAAACACCAGTGCCCAGGAATGAATTAGACTACAAAGAATGGTGGATACAGCCTAGTCCATCATAGACAAAGTCCACCCCACTATTGAGCACATTTACATGGAACATTGCCACAAGAAAGCAGCCTCCATCATCCAAGTCCACTACCATTCAGGAGCCTGATGATTGTTACCCTACAACTATCAGGCTCCTGAACTGACGTGGATAACTTCACTCACCACAACTCTGAACTGATTCTATGATCTACAGGCTCACTTCATGTTCTCAATATTTTTTATTTGCACAGCTTGTCTTCTTTTACACATTGTTTGTCGATCTTTGTTCACGTATAGTTTTTGTAAATTCAATTGTATTTCTTTATTCTTCCTGTAAATACCTGAAGAACATTAATCTCATGGTAATAACTTTTAACTGTTAGTACCCTAAGAATATCACCGAGCCTTGATTTGCATATTATTTGATAAGACATTTGCATGCCTGTTGTAGGAACCTTGGCCAAGTGGAAAGTGGATGAAAAATGGAAAAAAACATTGGTAAGTACCAAAATTTCTGCCCTTAGCAAGCAGAATAATAACAAGGTCAAACTTCCAGCATTGTCTCTGAAGTGGGGACAATGTTTCCAAATGGGGTGCTAATTAATTTTATTAAAATTATTTTTGAGCCAGACCAATCAGCAACCTCAGCCTAATCACAGGACTTCATAATGACCAATTAACCTACCAACTGGTACGTCTTTAGGCTGTGGGAGGAATCCGGAGCACCTGGAGGAACCCACACAGTCACGGACAGAACATACAAACTGAGCGGTGGGAATAGCAGTTTCGGAATACCTGGCTTCATCATAAAATACTGGTTAGCGGCAATAGGCAGAAATTAAAGTACATGCACTCCTATAATTCATGGAGACCATCCTTTGATACCGCTGGGAAGGAGGGGATGCATAGGGCAAAAAATAAACTGCAGGAAGAACTCAGTGGGTGACACAGCATCTGTGAAGGCAAGTGGATAGTTGACACTTTGGCTCAAGACCCTGCAGCAGTCCAGCAAAATGTCCAAGGCTTTGACCCAAAACATCAACTGTCCCATTACCCCCATAGACACCTTGTGACCTGCTGAGTCATTCCTACGGATTGTTCTTTTTGCTCCAAATTCCAGGATCGGCCTTACCTTGTGCCTCCATACCAAGGCGAGGTGTTTGGTCTCCAAATTATTATAACGTGGAGCCGAATGTATTGCACTGAACTGTTGCTGCTAAGTTAACAAATTTCACGACACCAGCTGGTGAAAAATAAGCTTGATTCTGATTCTGAATGTGTGTGGTTCAATGACAGGTAACCTGATACAGACTAGGCCTGAAGATCAGCCTCTGGAAATTTGACTGCTCAGGTATGTGCTGCTCACTGGGTCATAACCTAGGTCCAAACTACTTATATTGCAGTGCAACCCCCAACCCCACCACCAGCATGTGAAACCTCGATCACCTTGCATTGTCACTGGTTCCTTTATAGAATTTCAGGCGGCAAAAAACCTGCATAGAGAACAATCAAAGCAATTATGCTCTGTATTCTTGGAGGGGGGAAGGTTCATTGAGGACCCTCTCTGCACACAGAAAGGAGTATAACTCTGTGTAAGCACACTAAACACACAAAGGTACAAAAGGCCAGCAGCTGTCTTGAATGTGTGATATTTCACAGACTAAATCTGTGCATTATATCGTTCAACACAAGACTTGAGGCAAAAGATATTAGTGATAAAATTTCTAACTCTGCTTGAAAGTCGTGTAGAGATAAAGCAGTCACCTGTTTAAAACTGGTGATCTTTTAAAATATTTTTATCCAGAGACGTTTCTAGGTTTGACCCTGGTCAGTTTTAAATTAACTAATCTCACTTCCGCTCGATCAATATCCACTGACTCCCGCCGAAAGTGGATGTGTGTACAGCAAAACTGTGTGCTCAAGCTGTATTAATGCCAGGGCTGAAAGACACTGTCCTTCCCACACTCTGACAAAGTTCAGAAGTGACAAGACATTTTTAAAAATTTAAAAGGAAGGCCCTCAGCCCATTATATCTGAGTCAACCAGCCAATGTTACTCAGCCAAGTCACCCATACACTTTGTTTTCTTTAATAAGCATGTACATGAGTGTTTGGATTTGTTCATTCCTCTTTAAATTTTAGTCACTTCAATAAATTAAAGAAGTCAATCTGACATCATTTTATCCCTCTTAATCTTTGTTACTGTAATGATTTATAATTGTTCAAATAATCCTCAAGGTTACACCTGACAATCAATTCCAAGGTTTCATTGAAAAGTGTGGAGATGCTTAACTCTAATTTTCTTCACAGTTATTGATGTATAGAAATTTTCTTTTGAACCCACAATATTCAGAGTGGTTGCCAGTCAAATAATTTTTTTTGTTTTTTATTTTATTGACACAATGTGGAGTAGGCCAGTCTGGCCCTTCGAGCCATGTCACCACAGCAACCTTCGACAAATCTGATTAACCCTAACCTAATTACAGGACAATTTACAATGACCAAATAATCTACCCAGTACATCATTGGACTGTGGGAGAAAACCGGTGCACCAGAGGAAACCTACTCATTCCATGTCCTAGGAAGGACGTATAGAAACTCCTCACAGGAAGGTGAGGAATTGAACTCCGAACTCTGGAATGTTTTGAGCTGTAGCAGCATCACGCTAACCACAGTGTCCTAATGATAAGGTTACAAGGAATTTATATAATCAGATTATGAATGGGCAATGAATTTGCAGTTGACTACTATATTTAACAATATCCTTAGCTGTGAATGAGATTTTAATTTTAAAATGTGACTAAACACATTGATGAAGGTAGAGTAGTAGATGTAGTGTATATGGATTTCAGCAAGGCATTTGACAAGGTTGCCCATGCAAGGGTTATTGAGAAAGTAAGGAGGCATGGGATCCAAGGGGACATTGCTTTGTGGATCCAGAACTGGCTTGCCCACAGAAGGCAAAGAATGGTTGTAGATGGGTCATATTCTGCTTGGAGGCCGGTGACCAGTGGTGTGCTTCTGTTCTGGGACCCCTACTCTTTGTGATTTTTATAAATGACCTGGATGAGGAAATGGAGGGATGGGTTAGTAAATTTGCTGATGACACAAAGGTTGGGGGTGTTGTGGATAGTGTGGAGAGCTGTCAAAGGTTACACCGGGACATTGATAAGGTGCAAAACTGGGCTGAGAAGTGGCAGATGGAGTTCAACCCAGATAAGTGTGAGGTGGTTAATTTCGGTAGGTCAAATATGATGGCAGAATATAGCATTAATGGCAAGACTCTTGGCAGTGTGGAGGATCAGAGGGATCTTGGGGTCCAAGTCCATAGGACACTCAAAGCTGCTACGCAGGGTGACTCTGTGGTTAAGAAGGCATACGGTGCATTGGCCTTCATCAATTGTGGTATTGATTTTAAGAGCCGAGAGGTAATGTTGCAGCTATATAGGACTCTGGTCAGACCCCATTTGGAGTACTGTGCTCAATTCTGGTCGCCTCACTGCAGGAAGGACATAGAAAGGGTTCAGAGGGGATTTGCAAGGATGTTGCCTGGAATGGGGAGTATGCCTTATGAGAATAGGTTGAATGAACACTCCCTTTTCTCCTTGGAGTGACGGAGGATGAGAGGTGACCTGATAGAGATGTACAAGATAATGAGAGGCATTGGTTGTGTGGATAGTCAGAGGCTTTTTCCCAGGGCTGAAATGGTTAGCACAAGAGGGCATATTTTTAAGGTGCTTGGAAGTAGGTACAGAGGAGATGTCAGGGCTAAGTTTTTTACACAGAGAGTGGTGAGTGCGTGGAATGAGCTGCCGGCAGCGGTGGTGGAGGCAGAACCGATAGGGTCTTTTAAGAGACTCCTGGATGGCTACATAGAGCTTAGAAAAATAGAGGGCTATGGGTAAGCCTAGGTAGTTCTAAGGTAAGGATATGTTTGGGACAGCTTTATGGGCCAAAGGGCCTGTATTGTGCTGTGGGTTTTCTATGTTTCCATGTTTCTTCTTCATGAAGTTACAGATCTAGAATAAGAATCAGAATCAGTATCAGATTTAAATGGCCGATAGATGTCATGAAATTTGTTAACTTTACGGCAACAGTACAATGAAACACATGATAAATATAGATTTAAAAAACTGAGTTGCATTAAGTATGTTTATGTGCAAAATACCAGAAATAAAAAAATAATGAGGTAGTGTTCATGGGTTCAATGTCCATTTAGGAATTGGATGGCAGAGGGGAAGAAGCTGTTCCTGAATCGGTGAGTGTGTGTCTTCAGGCTTCTGTACCTCCTTCCCAATGGTAACAGTGAGACGTTAGCATGTCCTGGGTGGTGCGGATCCTTAATGATGGATGCTGACTTCCTAAGGCACTGCTCCTTGAAGATGTCTTGGATGCTATGGAGGCTGGTACCCGTGATAGAGCTGATTTTGCAAGTTTCTGCAACTAAGCTGCACATCCGCAGAATGCAACTTACATTCCAGTAATTTAGCTAAATAGCCTTCTTTGTGTGTGAGCCTAAAGTGCCAGGCGACCAAATGAGACAGCATTTTCTGAAGTTGTACTCATTTGGTATTTATGTTAATTCTAGTTTGCCTTATTAAGTACACAATGTACTTTAATAAGGTAAACTAAAGTTACTCATTGTGTACACTGCACATTGTTGAACAACAATCTTTCTATTTCAGCACTGAGTTTTAGTCAGATCTCCATTTTACTGACTGTGAAATCAATGCCACTAACCAATTTCAGAATTGTTAATAATTGTTTTTCTACAGGCTGGATTAATTATGAGTGAGTTGGAAGCAAACTACAGGGTTTCAAGTTTCTGATGACCTGGAAATTAAATAGATAGATAGATAGATAGATAGATACTTTATTCATCCCCAAGGGGAAATTCAATGTTCCTCCAGTATGATATCACATAAACACAAGACAGACCAAGACTAACTGACCAAAAAAACCACATAATTATAACATACAGTTACAACAGTGCAAAGCAATACCATAATTTGATAAGAGCAGACCATGGGCACGGTAAAAAAAAGTCTCAAAGTCCCAGATAGCCCATCATCTCACGCAGATGGCAGAAGGAAGAAACCTCCAACGTGGCAAAACTTCCCGATGCAGCCTCTGGAAGCACCCGAGCACAGCCAACTGTGAGTCCGTCCGAAAACTTCCGACAACTTCGTGCCTCCGACCAGCCCTCCGACACCGAGCACCGAGCACCATCTCTGCCGAGTGCTTCAACCCCGGCTCCGGCCACCAAGCAACAGGCAAAGCCGAGGATTCGGGGCCTTCCTCTCTGGAGATCTCTCCGATCGCTCAGTAGCAGCGTCAGCAGCACAGGCATGTCAGAAGTTTCGCCAGATGTTCCTCCGTGCTTCACACATCCGTCTCAATCAAATCAGGATTGTGCACGGCCCCTACTTACAGATAACGGATATTCCTTACTGGAGTGGCCGCTGCGCCCTGCGTCGTCGCGCCGCCATCTTGATGTTCAAATCTGACCAAATCTTCAAAGAAGCAAGGAGAACTTATATTTTATACAAAAAGAGTTATACTTATATAGCATCAGTTACTTCATTCCAAATTAGTCTACAGTTAGTGGACTATATTTTGAAGTTAATTTGCTCCTGTAATGTACAAAATCTGGCAACCAACTTGTATTAAGAGGATTGCAGAAATTGGTTGTGTTTTACTGCAGTGGTCCCCAACCACTGGGCCGCAAAGCATGTGCACTGCACTGCAGCTGACTCATATCGCTTCATACCGCCAAATCATATCGTTTCCTCGCAGCCCGGTGGTTGGGGTCCACTGTTTTACTGTATTATCTGAGACATTAAATTTGGACAGGATGTGTAGATAACTTTGTAAATAATATCCGAAGATCTTTAACCTTCACCTGCACATATACATCAGGTCTTAGTTTTCTTACTAACACTTCAGTACCGTGCAGAAGTATTACACTTTAGGACAGTGCAGCCTTCTTTTGCATTGCACTGAAGTGATGAGTGCTGAGCTCAAGTTTGGAGTGCAATTTGAATTCCACATTGTTTTGGAATCAGGGATAATACTGCAAACAACCGAGCTGACCTTGTCACTACAATATTTGAAATAAATGTCAGTACAATATAATTTGCACTTTGTCACCTCTTGTTGGCATGTATAACAGTGACTTGTAAAGATTTATAATGTCTGTGGACTCCTCTATTGCCATGACAAGGCCACACTCAGGTTGAAAGAGCAACACTCTATATTCCTTCTGGGTAGCCTCCAGTCTGATGGCATGAACATCAAGTCCTTGAACTTCCGGTACTTGCCTCCCACCTTCACCATTCCCCATTCCTGTTTCCCTCTCTCACCTTATCCCCTTACCTGCCCGTCATCTCCCTCTGGTGCTCCTCCCCTTCCCTTTCTTCCATGGTCTTCAACCCTCTCCTATCACTTTATCTCTTTCATCAATCAACTTCCCAGCTCCTTACATCACCCATCTTCCAGTTTTACCCATCACCTACTACCCTGTACTTCTTCCCCTACCCCACCTTCTTAATCTTCCAGTCCTGATCGAGGGTATTGGCCCAAAACATTGACTATTTACACTTTTCCATAGATGCTGCCTGGCCTGCAGAGTTCCTCCAGCATTTTGTGTGTGTTGCTTTGGATTTCCAAAATCTTTAAATTTTAGAAACATAGAAACTTAGAACTACCTAGGCTTTACCCATAGCCCTCTATTTTTCTAAACTCCATGTATCCATCCAGGAGTCTCTTAAAAGACCCTATTGTTTCCACCTCCACCATCACTGCCAGCAGCTCATTCCACGTACTCACTTGTGTTTGTGAGAATAAAAATCTCTTTTTATTTGTGACCAAGATATATAACTTTGAAAACAAACAACGAATTTCATGTCATATACCAATTATATAAAACCTGATTCTAATATCCGTGAACTTAACTCTTACTGGGGTAAAATCCAATTTACATAGAATAGTACAGCACAGTACAGGCCCTTCGGCCCACAATGTTGTGCTGACCCTTAAATCCTGCCTCCCATATAACCCACCCCCCCAAATTTATTTGCTGAATCTCCCAGTTTTCTCTGGGCTGATCTTATGGTTGGTCCCCCTCTCTGCTTCTCATGTGACATTCAACTGACTGCAAATTTTAACTGAAAATACTGCAGATATTTCAGTAATTCCGACAGTATCTGTGGAGAGGGGGAGGGAGAACAGTTTGTCAAACCTAAAATATGTGTTTGTACTGCTCTGGTGACAGGAAGCTGACCACATCATCTCCTAATTCATCCTTCCGTCAAGCAGTAGGCAAATCCAAGATGATAATAACCCTGCCACCCCCGATCTCCCCTCCCTCCCGGAATGTGGGCCCCCTCAATCACACTCCTGCTGATTCAGGAATGAATATTCCCATCCCAACACAATGAGCCTGGATGTTTCACAGGATCATCCTACCACCTCCCCCACATTGAATTTTAGAAGCCAGGCAACCACAACTCATCGACCATGTTTACTCAACTCCTCCCCTCTTGGATACATTGCTGTATTTTTAACCTCTATAGTGTTCCTTAGCTCAAATATTAATCCTGAAATGTCACCTCAGCGTTGCACTCTTCGGTTGACCACCATTGTGTGAGGTTCCATCAGGCCATGTGTAGAACAGAAGTCCTCTTGCAGTAAAGATCAACATCCGATATGCCTTCCTAATCAATTGTTAAAGCAGGATGGTAATTTTCAGTGACCTGAGACGGAGAGGATCAGTAACTTAAAATTCCTTAGTACTTATTCATATCAAAGGATCTGCCCTGGGATCAGCATGTAAGGGCTATCACAAAGAAGGCACAACAGCACCTCTACTTTCTTAGAAACTTGCACAGATTTGGCATGTCACCTAAAACTTTGACAAACTTCTTGGAGATGCACAGTGGAGATATCCTGACTGGTAATATCACTTCTTGTTATGGAATTACTAATGCCCAAGAACAGAAAAATCTAGAAAAAGTAGCGAATACAGCCCAATCAATCACAGGGAATTTCCTCCCCTCCAATCAAGATTTAAGATTGTCTAGAAACATAGAAAATCTAGAGCACAATACAGGCCCTTCGGCCCACAAAGTTGTGCCAAACATGTCCCTACCTTAAAACTTACTAGGCTTACCCATAGCCCTCTATTTTTCTAAGCTCCATGTACCTATCTAAAAGTGTCTTAAAAGACCCTGTCATATCCGCCTCCACCACCGTTGCCGGCAGCCCATTCCACACACTCACCACTCTCTGTGCTTAACAAAAAATGCTGGAGAAACTCCGCAAGCCAGGCAGCATCTATAGAAAAGAGTGCAGACTGAGATCCTTCAGCAGGGAGAATGAAATAATTGTTACTCCAGATCTGATGCTGCACCAAAAAAACACAGCAAGGAACATAATGACAACGTAAACACAATGAATATAAATATGTAAGATAGCTCATATGCATAGATTGATTGCGTATTCATAATGTGATGCTAAGCAAAGGGGTATCTGTACTTAAGGTGACTGACAAGAAATAATTAAATAGTAGTGGTTGGAGGTATGGAGGAGTGGGTTAATGGTGGAGGTACAGATCAGCTTTACTGCTTGAGGAAAGTAACTGTTTTTGAGTCTGGTGGTCCTAGCGAGAATGCTACGTTGCATTTTCCCTGATGGGGGTGGGACACACTACCCATGAGCAGGATTGATGAGATACTCTGTGATATTACTGACACTGGAACCTTTCTTGATGGTGGGTAGGCTGGTACCAGTGATGCGTTGGGAAGTTTTGACTACACATTGTATTGAGCATATTCTATTGACTATCCATTGAGCAGATGTACAAGGAATGCTCCCACATGAAAGCAGCATCTATCATTAAGAACCCTATAATCCAGGCCATGCTATCTTCTCACTGCTGCAGTTGGGTGGAGGTACAAGAACCTTAGATCCCTCACCACCAGCTTCAGGAACAGTTATTATCCACCAGCCATCAAGCTTCTGAACCAGTGTGGATAGCTTCACTCACCTCAACTCTGAACTGATACCACAACCCTCACTTTGAAGGACTCTACAACTCCTGTTTTCAGTATTTATTTATTTATTTGTTCGTTTGTATTTTGTGCAGTTTGTCTTCTTTTGCGTATTGGTTGTTTGTCAGTCATTGTAGTTTTTGATTTTTTTCAATTGTATTTCTTTGGTTTCCTGTAAATGCCTGGAAGAAAATGAATTTGAAGGTATTATATGCTGACATTTATGTACTTTTATAATCAATTTACATTGAAATTTAAAATGAACATCCAGGTCTCTCTGAATACCAACACCTTTCAGCATCTGACCATTACAAAATTCCTTACCTTTCTTTTGTTTCCACCAAAATGGAAGAGCTGACATTCTTCCAGATTACATTCAATCTGCTATGACCTTGTCCAGTCATACCCTCCTTATAATCTACAATGTTGACTAGTTATGTATCATCAGCAAATTTGGGTATCTCATACATCATCCCTTCATCCAAACCACTGATATAAATAGTAAAGAGCTGGCGCCCCTGCAAACTCTTCCTAGTCATAACATTGCAACCCAAGTGTTAATTCCTACCTTTTACTTTATTTTTCCCTTAATCAATCCTCAATGCATGCCAGTTAATTTCCTCATTACCATCTTGTTTAAATATATCTTGTGTGGCATCTAATCAGAGGCCTTGCTGGAAGTTGAAATGCACTACAACAACTGTTCTCCTCACAGCACACCCCTCCAATTATTCTGCTGGTTACAAACCTAAAAATGTCCATCAAATTTATCAAACTATTTCACTTTCATAATTCTCCACAGTCTCGTATTATTTCTTCAACGTCTGGACGCCATTTTCTTGGTACTAGATTCGAGTATCTCCCCAGTACTGATGTTACACAAATTGGTGTGTAGTTCTCTGTTTCCTCTCCAGTCATTTCTTAAATAACTCTTAAATATTTGCTACCTGCCTAGACAAACAATGATTCCTTGGGTGACATTTTCCAGATAGTCAATTATTTCAGTTTTTCTACTTATTTTTATCATAATTTTGCATTTTAGACTGTTGGAGCCTCTGACTTACAGTCTGTAGCTTGGTTGAGTGAGCTTGCACTCTGCTGTCCCTGGAAAATTTCCAGGAGAAAACTGTGAGCATGAGTTACCTTGAGGAGAAGCTCAGAGATGAGGTGCAGGGCCATGATCAAGCATACTTCTCACTGATTAAAGCATTGAGGAAGATTAAGGCAAATGCAGAGGAGAGTGAGTGGTCGAGTGGTCAATCTTCTTGGAGAGGCCACTGGGTTTGAATTGCTCCCCTTGGAGAGGTCACTGGGTTCGAGTTGTTTACCTCAGAGGGACAACGGGGTTGAGTTGCTCTTCTTGGAGGGGCAGCTAGGTTTGAATAGCCCCTCTAGGAGGGGCCACTGAGTTCGAGTTGCTCTTCTCCGAGGGGCCACTGAGTTAGAGTCGCTCTCCTCGGAAAGGCCACTGTGTTCGAGTGGTTGCTCTCTCCTCAATACTCCTGGGGTATGCTATAGAAACTTTTTTATGGATTGGACTGTAATTCATATTGGCCTCTTTCAATTCTACATTTTTTTTGTGTGTTCTCACCCATTCTTTCTTGTTGCTGATTGGCAAGCTGCGGGTGTGGGGCCTGATGTTCTAGTTGCTGAGCTGTTAGTTTTTGTGCGAACATGGGGTTGGCACGGTTTGTTTCTTTTTCTTTTCATGTGGGTGGGATTGATGTCTTTTCTTTCAACAATTCTGTGATTTTTCTGTATTTCATGGCAATCTGGAGAAGACAAATCTCAAACATACTTCGATAATTTAAAAAATGAACCTTTGAAACCTCTAATTTGTGGGAACTATTCTAGAATTTTGAGATTTAGCTGCTATAATCCCCTGAGCCACTATTTCAAAACCTCAAAAAGTAGGTCATTGGGTCCTGGAATTTTATCATAAATCAACACAGAAATTGCTGGAAACTGTCAGCAGGTCAAAATACATTGGGTTCAGAACCTCGTCAGAACTGAAATGAAAGAAAAATGTGAGTTCCTCAGTTCTGCATGAATGCCATCCTAAAGAAAGCTTTGACAAACTTCTAGAGATGTGTGATGGAGAGTTCATTGACTTGTTGATTAACGGCCCAGTATGAAAACACTTGAACAGAAAATCCTACAAAGTGTAGTGGACAGGTCCTAGTCCATTGCCGCTAAAGCCCTCCCCTCCGTTGTACGCATCTACACAAACCATTGTTGCAGGAAAGCAACTCCATCATCAGGGATCTCCGACCACGCAGGACATGCTCTCTTCTTGCTGCTGTCATCAGGAAGAAGGTCAGGAGCTCAGGACCTGCACCACCAGGTTCAGGAACAGTTATTACCCCTCAACCAACAGGCTCTGATCCAGAGAGGACTTCACTCACCCTATCACCTACTGTTCCCACAATCAATGGACTCACTTTCAAGGACTCTTCACCTTATGTTCTTCTTCTTATACTTTTCTCTTTCGTATTTACACAGTGGTTGTTTATCCATCTAGTTGGGTGAAGTTTTTCATTGGTTCTGTTGTTTCTTGTATTTACTCTTTATGCCTGCAAGAAAACAAATCACAGGGTTGTATATGGTGACATATCTACTTTGATAATAAATTTGCTTTGAACATTTAAGAAAGTGGATTTGTTAGCTTTCACTATTGAAGTGCCCTTTCGTCAGGAAAAAAATTGAATATTTGAAGGCTACTTTATGAAATACAATGAATACTCTAGCTTTAGGGACAACTAAAATGCATATGGTCAGATACATGTCTTTCCCCCACCCCTCTGTCACACAGCTTCACAGTTGGTACATTTCAAAGAACTTTTGATTCTCCCAGCAAATATTAGCTACTAAACTTCTCATTACTTTTTAGAATTGGGGAGCACAATGAATGCCTTGCATCCAGTGGTACTTACATCCACTGTGAAGTGGCTTTGAGAGGTCAATCATGAAGCATATCAATTCCTGTCTGAGGAGTAACCTCAAAATAATACAATTTGCCTTCTATCACAAAAGGTCAACAGCAGAGGCCATTTCATTGACTCTTCACTCAGCTCTGGAACATCTGGACACTGAAGCTGCAAACATCAGGATACTCTTTATCGACTACAGCTCATTATTCAACACCATCGTCACCTCAAAACTAATCACACAGCTCCAAGATCTAGACCTCAATATGTCTCTGTGCAACTGGATCTTTGATTTCTTCAGTTGCAGACCCCAGTCAGCACAGATCGGCATCAGCATAGGTACACCACAGTTTTAAGTCTGCTGACGACACCATCGTTGTTGGCCGAATTAAAGGTGGCGACAAATCGGATTATAGGAGAGAGACTGAAATTCTGGTTGAATAGTGCCACAACAGACTCCCACTTAACGTCAGCAAAACCAAAGAGCTAATTATTGACTACAGGAGGAAGAAGCTGGTGCTCCAAGTTTAAATTCCTTGGCAATATCATACCAGGGTATGTGTCCTGGGACCAGCACATAAGTGCCATCACAAAGAAGACACAACAGCACCTCTACTTTCTTAGAAGTTTGCATAGATTTGGCATGTCATCTAAAACTTCTATAGATGCAAAGTGGAGAGTACCCGGACTGATTGCATCATAGCCTGGTATGGTAACATCAATTTGCAACACTGGAAAAGTCCAGCCAATCAGAGGTAAAGCTCTCCCCACTATTGAGCACACTTACATGGAGCGTTGCCACAAGAAAGCAGTATCCATCCTCGAATCCACCATCCAGGCCATGCTCTCTCCTTGCTTCTACAAACGTACTATCAAGCAGGAGGTTAATGGAGCCTTGGGTCCCAAACCTCCAGGTTCAGGAACAGTTATTACCCAAAAAATATCAGGTTCCTGAGCCACCAGTGATAACTTCACTCACCTCAACTCTGAACTGATTCCGCAACCTACAGACTCACTTTCAAGGACTCTACAATTCATGTTCTCAGTTATTATTTGCACAATTGAAACAATACTGAGAATCTGAATTGTGGAGTTCTTGAAAGTGAATGACATAGACAAAGACTGAAAAAATAATGTGCAAAATTTGTATTCTTTTGCACATTGTTTTTGTCACTGTGTTCATGTATAGTTTTTTTAATCACTTATTTCTTTACTTTCCTGTAAATGCCTACAAGGAAATAAATCTTAATTTGCATATAGTGACATATACATATGTATCTTGATAAGAAATTTGCTTTGACTTTGACTATAGGTGTTCATACATCTGATCGCCCCACTATAGGAAAGAAGTTGAAGCTTTGGAGAGGGTGCTGAGGAGGTTTTCCAGGATGCTGCCTGGTTTAGAGGGCATTTGCTACACGACAGGCAGGATAAATTTAGGCGTTTTCTCTGGAGTATCGAAGGCTGAGGGGAGATCTGATAGAGGTTCACAAGATTATGAGAGGCAGAATGGACAGAGTGCATCTGTTTCCCAGGTTTGAAATGTCTCATACCGGAGGGCACATCTTAAAGGGAGAGGGGTGATGTGAAGGGTAAGTTATTTTACTCAGGGAGTCATGGTGGCCTGGAATGTGACACCTGGGGTGGTGGTAGAGGCAAATACATTAGAGCATATATGTCAAACTCAAGGCCCGCGGGCGGTGGAATTATCTTTGGCCCGCGAGATAATATCTAATTACTATTAAAGCTGGCCTCAGTAATCGAAGCGCCTATGGCGTATGATATGGCTAATGCTGAGTTTATTCAGGTACCAGGTTTTCAGGGTTTTTAGTGTTTATTCGGCAGTCTTGCTCGGCAGTCTTCTTCATAAGAAACGGAATTTATAAAGTGAAACACTTTGTAGTTATAGCAGAGACTGAGACACATGAGAGCAGGCTGAAAAAACGGAGGCAACGAAAGCTGCGTTCGCACGCATCCGACTGATCCGGCCCGCATGAAGCTGCATTTTGCTCAATCCGGCCCGTGACCTAAAATGAGTTTGACACCCTTGCATTAGAGGCTTTTAAAAGACATTTGAACAGGCACATGGATGTAAGGAAGATGGAAGGATAGAGACAGTGTGTACATAGGAAGGATTATTGTTTGGGTGTTTTTGTTTTGTTTTTTATTTGGTTTGGCACAACACTGTTGGTCAATTGGCCTGTTCCTGAGTTGCACTCTTCTATGTTCATTTTCAGAATGGGCCACAATGAAATGTGAGTAACAAACTTGGCTTACGATCACCATAATTAGATCAGCAGCGACGTACTTCACTTCCTTGATGGTCAATAATTTTGTGCTATTTTCCTCTGATTTGTTGTTGTGTTTCTTAGCTTCTCAGCATTATGAAAGCAACACAACAAATGAAGTGTCAGCGATTAGATTCATTACCAAGCTTTGGTAGGAACAGATAAGGAAAGTAATGTGTCCTGACAGTTGAATAGCCCACAGCATTCAGTGACGGATTAAACTCACACATAACAAATGAGTTTAAGGGAAGGGAAGGACGCTCCTGTAGAGATGCACAACTCAGGCTATTCATTAGAAATCAGGTGGAGATTGAGTCTGAACAATATTGACACGGAGATTTACTCAGTAAGACTACAAGGATTCAAACATTTATGCATTTTAAGGATTGAAAATTACTGATTTTTGTAATTACTTTCTCACTGCTGATAATGGCTGGGGTTAACTGCCTTGTAAAGACACTGCCCAAAAGAAGGCAAAGGCAAACCACTTCTATTGAAAAGTTTGCCAAGAACTATCATGGTCGTGGAAAGTCCGTGATACCCCACATCATATGACAAGGCACACAACGAATAACCGATCTTACTTCTAGTCAATATTCTGGCTATCAGGCTCTCTGCCCAACATAACGTAGTGGAGGGTGAAAACCTGCGATAAGAACAGAAAATGCCAGAAATATTCAGCGGTTCAGGCATCATCTGAGGAGAGAGCGTGATAGAGTGGTACAGACCAGAAAGAGGCCCTTCAATCCATCATGTCCATATTGATCATCAACCATCCAATGCACCAATCCAAAATTAATCCATTTTTTATTCCCGTCAACTTCCCCCAGATTTTGCCACCTACATACACACAGGAGCAATTTACAGTGGCCAATTAACCTATCAACTCACATACTGGAGGCACTCTTGCAGTCACAAGGAGAATGTGCAAACGTCACACCTACAGCACCCCAGGTCAGGATTGAACCTGGGTGTCTGGTGCTACGTGGGCAGGTATTCTTCTACCTGTGCTGCTCTGACACCCTGTTCAACTTTTCATCACAACCCTGATGTGCTGAATGTTTTCAGCATTTGATGAGATGTGTTAGTGCTGGAAATAGAGCTAAAACACGCCATTCCAGTTCAGGGTCTGCCCATGCTGTATTGACATGTGGAATAACAGCATGGAGCTCCTCCCTTGTTACCTCATCACACACTCCTCAGTCAGGCACAGTGTGGATTACCAACAAGACTTCCTAGAATCTATTACCAAATTTTATAAGCAATCACTTAAATACTGAGTAAAGTTCATTTTAAACTACCCTACTCTACTGTAGACCCTGGTCTTTTGGGGGGCTCTGCTTTTGCATGCATGGTGGGTGGTGGGGTGGGGGGGGCTGATACTTTTTGCTGGAATAAGTGGGGGGGAGGGGAGGGTTGATACTTTGCTGCTGCTTGTGCATGGGAGGGGAAGGAGGGGCTTTAGGTTTCTAACGTTTTGCTGTCATTCATTATTTAAGATTTTTCTTCTGTTTCGTGGATGTCTGGGAAGAGTAAAAATTTCAGGTTTACTGTATACATTCTCTAGTAGTAAATGGAACCACTGACGCCCACGAAACACTCCCAACTGTAGGATTTAAATATCACCCAGAATTTGGAAATACTTCTTTAAGAAAATAGGTTATAATGAAGAAGTGTTTGTACCTGTATCGTGGGATTCAGATCACATTACGCTATAGGCAAAGGAAGAACTTCCTCCGGTGACTGGTCTACTCCCATTTGATCGAGGATTAAAAAAATCTGGCAAAGAATTTGTACGTATAGGAAAATACTTTATAGTTATATAAAATGGAAATATCTGGTGTTTATATTGAAGATAAAATACTTTACTAGTTAATGTGAGGTTTTAAAAAAATCTTATCTGCATGCTTTCATTCACCATGTTGTGGACTAATGCTTGCTGAACACTACCCAATCCAGCACTTCATCCTGGGTCTTGTCTAGGTCTGCCTTTTGAATGCATTGATGTAATTACATAAGGTAATATTACACTGAATTCATTATGGTTGAAACTCATGAATTAAATAAATATTTTAAAATACAGTGACAATACCCGAATATAAAGAACGTGTGATATAAAGGCATACACTGTTACAGAAAGACTTGAAATGTTAACTATTTTGATCACACCTCCACTTTTTGTAACCAGTATTTTTAGTTTGTCTCAGATTTCCAGAAGTTTTTGTATTGATAGTCATTCCTTTCTTAAGAAGGGCCATTGGTGTTAATTAGGTTCATTAACTTCACTTCAATGGCACACTCTGAATTGCAGGTTTGACAGGTATGCTAGTATTTCTGTATTAAGCCAATGCTAACTTCCATTGCGTATTTAAAAAGAAATCTGTCTCAGAATATCAAGTGCAACAGATTGCAGATGCTGCAGTCTCGTGCAAAATTAAGAGTTGCTGGAAGAACTCAGCAGATCAGGCAGCATCTGTGGAGGGAAATAGACAATCAACATTTCCACATCTGACACCTTCCTCCCCTTTCTTGATCTCTCTTTGTCCATCTCTCGAGATGGTCTATCTACTGATATCATTTATAAACACACTGATTCTCACAGCTACCTGGACTACAGCTCTTCCCACCCTGTTACTTGTAAAAATGCCATTTCTTTCTCTCAGTTCCTCCAACTCCATCACATCTGCTCTCAGGATAAGGTTTGTAATTCCAGAACTAATGACGTATTCTCCTTCTTCAAAGAAAGGGGCTTCCCTTCCTCCACGATCAACACTGTCCTCACCTGCATCTCTTCCATTTCGCGTACGTCTGCCCTCACCCCATCCTCCCACTGCCACACCAGGGGTAGGAATCCTCTTATCCTCACCTACCACCCCACCAGCCTTTGCATCCAGCACATAATTTTCCGTAACTTCTGCCTTCACCGACAGGATATCCCTAACCAAACACATCTTTCCCTCCCCTGAGACTTTCTGCTTTCCGCGGGGATCGGTCCCTATGCAACTCCCTTGTCCACTTGTCCTTCCCCACTGATCTCCCTCCTGGTACTTATCCTTGGAAGCGGAACAAGTGCTACACCTGCCCCTACACCTCTTCCCTCACTACCATTCAGGGCCTTAAACAGTCCTTCCAGGTGAGCTGGCACTTCACCTGTGAGTCTGTTGTGGTCATCTACTGTATCCGGTGCTCCCACTGTGGCCTCCTGTATATTGGTGAGACCCGGCATAGATTGTGAAATTGCTTCACCAAGCACCTATGCTCCATATGCCAAAAAAAGCACCCACCTGTAGCCACCCATTTCTTGTCTTTTTCAATCTTTTTATTAATATCAAAATAGTGGATATACATAGTATTGTTACACAATTGTTGGGATTACATTGTTAATAGATAACATATATAGTTATATATTCAGTTGGTACAAAGGTAATAAACCTCCCAAAGACGTTCTAAATACAAATGCGGAGTTCACAAAAAAAAGATTAACATATCCAAAAAAACAAAAAAAGAAGAAAGCGAAAAAAGAAGAAACACCCATTTCAATTCCACTTGCCATTCCCTTTCCAACATGTCGGTCCGTGGCTTCCTCTACTACTGTGATGAGGCTATACTCAGATGGTGGGAGCAACACCTTATATTCTGGTCATCAAACTTTACAACTCCTCCCTCGGAGTGTCAGATACCCTTAGCCAATAGGCTGGTCCTGGACATATTTCCACTTGGCATGATTAACTTATTATTATTTAATTATTTATGGTTTTATATTGCTATATTTCTTCACTATTCTTGGTTGGTGTGGCTGTAACAAAACCCAATTTCCCTTGGGATCAATAAAGTATGTCTGTCTGGGTAGCCTGATGGCATGAACATCAATGTCTTGAACTTCCAGTAATTCCAGCCCCCTTCACCGTTCCTGTTTCCCTCTCTCACCTGCCTCCTTACCATCACTTTCATGTGGTGCTCCTCTCCTTTCCCTTTCTTCCTTGGTCTTCTATGCTCTCCTATCAGATTCCCCCTTCTCTAGCTCTTTATCTCTTTCACCAATCAACTTCCCAGCTCTTAACATCACCCCTTCCTCCTCTCCAGGTTTCACCTATCACCTTGTATGTACTTCATCCTCCCGTCCTCCCACCTTCTTACGTTGGCTTCTCCCCTTTCCTTCAAGTCACGAAGAAGCGTCTCACCTGAAATGTCGACGGTTAACGCTTTTCCATAGACTTTTCCTGGCCGGCTGAGCTCCTCCCTCATTTTGCATGTGCTGCTTTGGATTTCCAGCGGCTCCAGATTTTCTCTTGTTTGTGAGTCAACATTTCCAGATGGTTCATCGGAACAACTGAGGTAGTGTTTCAAAATGCCAGAGTAAGAAGTGATCTGATATTTTCAATCAGGAAATAGCAGCTGGAATTTCTGGGACATGTACTGAGGAAAAAGAATTTCAAAAATCTTGCAGCGATGGGAAAAATTGATGGAAGAAAATGCTGTGGTCGACAGTGCATGACATTCATGAGTTACCTCAAGAAATAGACAGGCAAAAGTTTTGAAGAGCTTATTGGAACTCCTCAGATAGAAGACCATCATCACCCATTTCATAAAACACGACACATAATAATGATGATGGCGAGTAAAGTGCAGAGATCCAGAATAAAGAGATGAGGACGACGGTGTGGAGTGAGAGCTAGCAAGCGACAGATGGATTCAGGTGAGGATGAGTTGACTGGCAGATCCACCTTTCCTCTACTTTCAGTCCAATGAAGGGTCTCACCCCGAAGTGCCAACTATCGCCTTCCTTCCGCAGATGCTACCTGACCTGCTGAGTTTCTCTGGCAGCTCGTTTAGTGTACCAGAATGGCTGTGCAATGGCAGAATGTCCATTGCTAAGTTACAACTCAAACTCTAGACATTTTTCTGTTTGGAGATATCCCGCCTTGCATTGAGGCTAGATCAGAGGGACGGGAGCGAACAAGCGATGGAGAATTCTGATAAAGAAAGAGTCTTGGACCTGGAACTTTAACGTTTCTCTTTCCAAACACGCTGTCTTATCTGCTAAGTGATTCCAGCATTTGCTGTGATGTAGTCGCTGTTTGTAGGGAAGATTTTATTTGGGAGCATTCCATCAGTAAAATCAACATGATTGGGTCCATCAGAAGCCCTATGCGATCACACGGTGTTACGTTACCTGTTTGTTAAGAGGTAATTTCAGTGTTTACTTTATGGTTAATAACAGACTGTTCATTCCACTTATCAAGTCTCAGTTTCTGTTAGCTAGCTCAGTGGTATGTCTCTTTGTGATGTGCCTGTGCGAAGAGTATGCAAAGATGTATTTGCAGATCAAACACATGCGATACTCCATGATGATCCTTCCTCACTTGAAGTGACTTTTACCTTTAAAGCCATCCCTGCCTAATTCTTTTAAATCTGAGTTCCTTAAGGAATTGCTGAAATCAATGAGTGGACTATTTAATACACTGACCGATATCTCACAATGCAGACAGCTGTTCTGTATGGACTTGACAATGAACTGGATGGACATGAGACGCCATATGGAATTGCAGAAACCTAATTAATGTTCTTCCTACTAAAGAGGCAGTGAATGCCCCCACTAGCTCAGGGCAAACCTGGAACTGAATCTGGGACATATTTCAGATTTCTAGGACTGATATGTCTTGTTCTTGATTTGAATGCTGGTCCTTCAGGTCTAGTGATTCTGTTTAATGCTTCGTCCACTCAATGAGGCTTTGGGGAGTTTGGCTCTTCAGTTTTCATAGAGAACTTGCACTACTCATATCTAAAGTGTGGGCACCAATAGTGAAACATCCACAACAGGTCTGAAAGTATTAGGAAACAGACAAAATGTTTCAGTTCAATTACCTTCCTTCAGAATTGTTTTTAAAGGAATTCTTACAAGAAAGTAGCTGCAGTGAAATATGGTTAGAGGAAGCTGTGGGAGTCAGTGGGTTAATTATCGTGGCATGCCAATGTTCTGAAGTGGAGCAAGCAACATTTAGAAAGATAAAGCAAAAGATGAGTTTATTAGAAGGTAGGCATAACGGTTAGCACGTCACTGAACAGTACCAATGATCACTGATGGAGGTTCGATTCCTGCTACTGCCTGTAAGGAGTCTGTATGTTCTCCTCATGATGGTGTGGGTCTCTGCCAGGTGCCCTGCTTTCCTACCACAGTTCAAAGATGTATGGGAGGGTCAGTAAGTTGTGGGCACAATATGTTGGCACTGAAAGTGTGGTGCCTCTTGCGGGCTGCCCAGCACAACCTTCACAGATTTGATTTTACACAAATTACGCATTTTACCATATGTACACGTGGTAAATAAAACTAATCTTTAATCCTCATTGTAAATGTCATTATGTATTAATGAAATTCAGGGTCGCTGGACTAGTGAGAGTGAATGGACAGTATGAAGGTGAGGGAAGAGCCGATGGACTAGATGAGAATGATAAAAAAGAGTTCTTTGCACTATGTGAATGTGAGGGATTGTAATTAAATGGAAATTTGTTCATTTGAGTAAGAGCAGAAAGTGACACATACACTGTCAGTTATGTGTTGTTAAAAGAGTGGAATACGTACCAAGAATAGTCTTCACATCCCACAAGGAAAAACTACATGGGTTCACATGTTCAGAGAATCCGAGCAATATGCAGAACAGAAACAGGCCATTGCAACCCACCTCACCCATTTTGACTATGATGCTCCATATTCTACCATCTGCAGTCTCCTGTATCCCTGTAATGCCTGTTTGTCCGCATTAGACCTATGCATTTCCTACTCAAGTGCCTGTCCAAACACCTTTTAAACATAATTGTATCTGCCTACATCACAATCTCTGGCAACTCAGTCTGAGTATTCACCAACCTCTGAAAAACATACCCCGTTAAACCTCGCAACACACACAAAATGCTGGAAGAACATTTGACAAGGTACCACACGGTAGGTTTATTCAGAAAGTCAGAAGGCATGGGATCCGGGGAAGTTTGGCCGGATGGATTCAGAATTGGCTTGCCTGCAGAAAGCAGAGGGTCATGGTGGAGGGAGTACATTCAGATTGGAGGGTTGTGACTAGTGGTGTCCCACAAGGATCGGTTCTGGGACCTCCACTTTTCGTGATTTTTATTAACGACCTGGATGTGGGGGTAGAAGGGTGGGTTGGCAAGTTTGCTGATGACACAAAAGTTGGTGGTGTTGTGGATAGTGTAGAGGATTGTCGAAGACTGCAGAGAGACATTGATAGGATGCAGAAGTGGGCTGAGAAGTGGCAGATGGAGTTCAACCTGGAGAAGTGTGAGGTGGTACACTTTGGAAGGACAAACTCCAAGGCAGAGTACAAAGTAAATGGCAGGATACTTGGGAGTGTGGAGGAGCAGAGGGATCTTGGGGTACACGCCCACAGATCCCTGAAAGTTGCCTCACAGTTAGATAGGGTTGTTAAGAAAGCTTATGGAATGTTAGCTTTCATAAATCGAGGGATAGTGTTTTAAGAGTTGTGGGGTAATGATGCAGCTCTTTAAAACTCTGGTTAGGCCACACTTGGAGTACTGTACTGTGTCCAGTTCTGGTTGCCTCACTATAGGAAGGATGTGGAAGCATTGAAAAGGGTACAGAGGAGATTTACTAGCATGCTGCCTGGTTTAGAGAGTATGCATTATGATCAGAGATTAAGGGAGCTAGGGCTCCCTTTGGAGAGAAGGAGGATGAGAGGAGACATGATAGAGGTATACTAGATATTAAGAGGAACAGACAGAGTGGACAGCCAGCGCCTCTTCCCCAGGGCACCACTGCTCAATACAAGAGGACATGGCTTTAAGGTAAGGGGTGGGAAGTTCAAGGGGGATATTAGAGGAAGGATTTTTACTCAGAGAGTGGTTGGTGCGTGGAATGCACTGCCTGAGTCTGTGGTGGAGGCAGATACACTAGTGAAATTTAAGAGACTACTAGACAGGTATATGGAGAAATTTAAGGAGAGGGGTTATATGGGAGGCAGGGTTTAAGGGTCAGCACAACATTGTGGGCCAAAGGGCCTGTACTGCACTGTACTGTTCTATGTTGTTAACTCAGCAAGCCAGGCAGCATCTATTGAAAAAAGTACAGTCGACGTTTCAGGCTGTACAGTCGACTGTACTTTTTTCCATAGATGCTGCCTGGCCTGCTAAGTTCCTCCAGCATTTTGTGTGTGTTTCTTGGATTTTCAGCATCTGCAGATTTTCTCTTGTTTGTGCCCCCTTAAACCTCCTTTACATTTCTTCCCTCTCAACTTACTGTAAATCTGTGTTCTGTAGTTTGAGAATCCTGGGAAAAAAAGGTTCTATCTATCCTATATATCCCCCCTCAGCATTTTAATACCCCTGCCTTCCAAATGAATATAAATGTCCTTCAGTTTATTCTCCAACAACTTCAGATGTTAGGATTACTAGTCGGCAGCTTCCAGGCTTATCCCTACTGCCTCTTCTTTGAACAAGGGGAAATGATTAGCTTTCCTCCAGTTTCCCTAATGTGCTCCAGTATTTCTGTCAATTCCTTCCTAAAACAGACCCACTCTAGAATATCTGTGTACCACTCCCCAACCTCCACATCCGTATCCCTGGTGAATACCGATGAGAGGTACTGATTTAGAATTTTGTCTCTTATCTCTTGGCTCCATGTGTGGATTACCTCTCCAGTCCTTCAGCAGACACGTTCCTTTCTTAGCTACCCTCTTCCTTCCAGTATACTTAGAAATTTTAGGATTCTCCTTAATTCTACATGCCAGTGCCATTTCTTGTCCCCTTGTTGTCCTTCTAATTTCTTTGTTAAGTTTTCTTCTGTATCCTGTGAAAACCTCAGGTGATTTATTTAAAAACAATTTCCTATATTTGTACTTCCCTCTTTTCCCTGATGGAAATTCAGCATATCCCCAATGACTCTTACCAATTTTTACAGATGTGTCACAGAAGACATCCTTCCGGGTAGATCTCAGCTTGGTAAGGCAGCTTATTTAAGTTATATCAAGGTAAGTCTTGATGAAGAGCATCGGCCCAAAATATCAACTGTTTATTCATTTCCATGGACGCTGCCTGACCTGCTGAGATCCTCCAGCATTTTGTGTGTGTTTCCAGCAACTGCAGAAACTCTTGTGGTTTTGGTCGAGCAGCTGCTCTGTCCAAGACCTCGGGTAACAGCAGATAGCAATGATCACAACCCAGGTCATCACACAAACCAGCCTCCCCACCATTCATTCTGTCCACACCTGCCCAGTGCTTCAGGAAAGGAGCCAACATAGTCGAAGATCCATCCCACCCTGACATTCACTTTTCTCCCCTGTCAGGCAGGCATCATGGAAGCTTAAGTGCATGTATCATTAGGCTCAAGGACAGCTTCTATCCTGTTGTCATCAGACTCTTGAATGCTAAGATTATTATTTGATTACTTGCAATGCATTCCCTCTGTAATTGTGATACTACTGTATATTCTACTCTTATTTTGATTTTATTACTGATGTACTTCTGGACAGAATGATCTGTCTGTATGGCAAGGAAAGGTTTTCACTGTATCTCAGTACATGTGATAATAATAAACCAATATTAATACTAAGGATCATAAGGAACGGAAAGTAATGAATATATCAGAGCGCCAATATTAATGTTCCTGTGCTGAAGGCTCACTGGACTAAACTACACATCACACACAGCCTTGATTGTGAACTTGATGCGCTATGTTCTGTCTGCCAGATGTCGGACCAGGAGATCTTCCACTTTAGCACACTCCCCCACCCTCTCCAAGCTCCCTATTGCCCCATCCTGGTGGAACGCACTTCCTTAACAGCTGCTCACACCTCTTCCTGGACAAATTTGCATCTATCCCTGCCCAGGGTGCGGTCAATGGGTTGAGGGGAAGCTGCCAAGCCTCACCTGCCCAGATGCCACTGTCCCTATCAGATCCCTGTGCCTCAGACATTGAGTCACCCATCTCTACTGTGTCCCTGGCTTTCCTGCCTGTCCAGACCTGCCCGCTAACAAGACTTTGGCAATCAACTGTAGAGGTCAGCTCTGATATATAAAAATAATTATCAACCTGAAATGTTAACTGTTCCTCTCTCTCCCCCCATGTTGTCCAACCTGTGAGAATTTACAGCAGTTTTCATATTTTTAGCAACTGTATTATTTTTCTTTAAAAGGTATAGTACTCTGTAACTTTTCAACCTGATCCTGCTTTACAAAATACGAAACAGAAATATTTCACGGTCCTGCAGACTCATTTCATCAACTCCCATTATAGCATCCTCTAGTGGCAACTCTACATTATAGGCAAATTACACTGAGGTACATAGGGCAAATAGAGGAACATAAAAAAGTATTTGTATGATTTAAAAATTGAGACAATCAAATTCAGAATCAGGGTTAGTATCACTGGTATTGGTAAGTAATATCAGGTTTAAATTCACTTTCTGAAATCTGTTGTTTTGCGGCAGCAGTACTTTGCAATAAATAATTTTAAAAAACTATAAATTATGACATGAAAAATAGATAAGAAATTAAATTAAATATCTATTGCAAAAAGAGAGTAAAAAAACACATTGTCAATTCAGAAATCTAATGGCAAATGGGAAGAAGCTGTTCCTGAAACATTGACTGTGTGTCTTCAGGCTCCTATACCTCCTCTTTGATGAGAGCACAACAGCGCCTCTTTCACCTCAGATTGTTGAAGAAGTTTGGTAAATTTAGAAATCCTAAGGACTTTCTACAGAGGCACAATCGAGAGCATCCTAACTGGCTGCATCACTGCCTGGTATGGGAACTGTACTTCCCTCAATCACAGGACTCTGCAGAGAGTGGTGCAGACAGCCCAGTGCATCTGTAGATGTGAACTACCCACTATTCAGGACATTTACAAAGACAAGTGTATAAAAAGGGCCTGAAGAATCATTGGGGTCCTGAATCACCCCAACCACAAACTGTTCCAGCTGCTACCATCTGGGAAACGGTACCATAGCATAAAAGCCAGGACTAACAGGCTCCGGTACAGCTCCGTCCATTAGCCCATTAGACTAATTCATTCATGGTGATGTAATTGTATTTCTATGTTATATTGACTGTCATGTTGTGCATACTATTTATTATAAATTTCTATAAATTGCACATTGCACATTTAGACGGAGAGGTAACGTAAAGATATTTACTCCTCATGTATATGAAGGCTATAAGTAATAAAGTCAATTCAACCTATGCCCTCACTTTCAAGGACTCTCCATCTCATATTCTTGATATTTATTTCCTATTTATTTATTATTACTATTTCCTTCTGTTTGTACTTGCACAGTTTGTTGTCCCTTTCACACTGAGATCCAGGTGTCAGCTCCTCCGTCCTGCACGGCTTTCTCTCCCATTCCCCACCCCCCAAGCAGGCTGGGTCTCGTACATTGTCTGCTCGCTATAATGTATGATCATTACCACCGCTTGAGCGAGCAAGTGCTCACCGTGCTCTTCTTGGGGAATGGTATGATTGCTGCCGGTGCAGGTGGGATCTTCTGACTGCAGAAGTGAGAAATTGAAGATGTCCTTGAATACTCCCGCAAGTGGGGTCTGACTAAGATCTTGTATAGCTGTAACATTACCTCACAGCCCTTGAGGTAATGCCCAAGTTGGTGTGGTCTTTCATTGATTCTATTATGGTTATTATTTTATTATGAATTTATTGATTATGCCCACAAGAAAATCAATCTTAGGGTTGTATATGGTGACATACATGCACATTGTTAATAAACTTACTTTGAACATTGATTTTACTGACGTTGAGGGCAAGGTTGCTGTTGCAACACTGGCTGATCTATCTCACTCCTGTTCACCTCCTCGTCACCATCTGAAATTCTGCCAGCAACAGTTGCGTCATCAGCAAAATTATAGCTGGTGTTTGACCTGTGCCTAGCCACACAGTCACGTGTATAGAGAGAGTAGAGCAGTGGGCTAAGAACGCATCCCTGACAAGTGCCAGTGTTGATTGTCAGCAAGGAGATGTTTTTTCTGATCTGGATTCACTGTGGTTCCAGTTGCAGCAGGAGCGACAGAGGGTCAGGTCTGAAAGCTTGTTTTTAAACAAGGTTTAACATCAGGTTTTAGGTCTTTAATTGATTCTATTACGGTTATTATTCTATTATGGATTTATTGTGCATGCCTGCAAAACATAATTCTCCGAGTTGCATATGGTGACATATCTGTACTGTGATAATACATTTACTTTGAACTTTACTGATTAGAACTGAGAGTATGATTATGTTGAAAGCTGAGACATAATCATTTATCAGCAGCCTGACGTTGATATTGCTATTGTCCAGGTGATCTAAGGCTTGGTGAAAAGCCAATGAGATTGCATCTGCTGTAGACCTGTTGTGGCAATAGGCAAATTGCAGTGGGTCCAGGTCCTTGCTTAGGCAAGAGTTAATTCTGGCCATGACCAACTGCTCAAAACACTGTATCACAGTAGATGTGTGTCCCACTGGGCAAAATTTGTTGAGGCAGCTCACCGTGCTCTTCTTGGGGAATGGTCTGATTGTTGCCCCTTTGAAGCAGGTGGGATCTTCTGCCTGCAGAAGTGGGAAATTGAAGATGTCCTTGAATATTCCCACCAGTCGGTTGGCACAGTGACCCTCTAGGCACACCATCAGGGCCTGACGCCTTGCAAGGATTCACCCTCTTGAAAGATGTTTTGTCACTGGCCTATCTAAACAGAACTCATAGTGTCACCAAATGCAGCAGGGATTTGCACAGGTGTAGTTTTACTTTCCCTTTCAAAATGTGAATAAAATGCATTGAGATTATCTGGGAATTAACCATCACAACCATTTTAACTTGCAGAAAATAATGCCCTGCAGACACTGCCAGAGCTGACATGCATCCAGTTCCATCTCTAACCTCAATTGGAATAGTTCTTTTGTTCTTAAAGCAGACTTCCGTAGGTCATACCTGGACTTCTTGTATACTTCTGCATCACTGTTCTTGAATGCCACAGATCTAGCCCTCAGCAGACTGTGAAATCTCCTGGTTCATCCATGGCTTTTGGTTCGGGTAAGTCCTGTATGTTCTTGAAGACATCCACACAGGTCTTTATGAAGATGGTGACAACCGTGGCTTATTCATTCAGATTTGAAGATGATTCCCTGAATATTGTTCAGTCCACCGATTCAAAGCAGTCCTGTAAGCACTCCTCGGTCTCCATTGATCATATCGTTTGGTCCTCACCAGCGATGCTACAATGCATTCGTAGAACTCAAGAGTGAACAAATCAATCCAATAAAAATCCCACACAGCAAGGTGTCAGTTTGTGTCAGATTATTCTTTTAATCTCTAGGAATGTTTTAGTGATGCATGTCTTAAAGCTTTAGACTTATGTTTGGGTGCCTGTTATACGCAGATTTTATGTTACCAGAGTTAGGACCACTATTATTTGTCCTAACAAGGTGTACTCTGTTCATCAGCAGTGGTGTGGCGCGGTGCCAGGCTGGAGTCAGTGCTGCCCCCTAGTGTTCACTCGGCAGACTCAGGATCTAGACTTTTTTTTGTGTGGCTGTATTTTGTTGATATCTTACTGTCCTGTTTGTGCTGTGTGTGACTGTTAGTACTGGATTTGACCCTGGAGTAACGCTGCCTCACTGGCTGTATCCATGGGTATTCATGTGGGTTGAATGACAATGAAACTTGTATTGAAGTACTTCAATCCTCAATAGCTGGCCTCCTTCCTCAGGGTAATCAGTGAGCTATAGCAATGTTTTGGACAGCTGATGAGTCCTGTTATCAGCTAGTCTGGGGGTTGATACTGAAGGTTGATTGGATGTCTGGGAGTCGAAGCCTGATGGCCAAAGCCTGTATACTAGAGCCTGGAGGCCTGAAGTCCTGTCAGCCTCTCCTGTGGTTGGTGGATCACGCACATTTGTGGGTAGGCAGGAGGGAGAAGTGGGGCTTGCTTTGCTGTTGTTTCCTCATTGCTTGTTGTGTTCTGCATTGTTCCGCAAAGCATTGTGGGCATACCGTGGAAATCTGCAGATGCTGGAAATTCAAGCAACACACGGTCCTGACGAAGGGTCTCGGCCCGAAACGTCGACACTGCTTATCCCTATAGATGCTGCCTGGCCTGCGTTCCGCCAGCATTTTGTGTGTGTGTTGCATGGGCATACCGCGTTGGCAGTGGAATTGTGTGGTGTGGCAACACTTAACAGGCTTTCCCCCCCAGCACATCCATAGGTACGTTGGTTGTTCGTACAAATGACGCTTTTCACTATATGCTTCAATGTACATGTGAAAAATAAATGAATCAGACTCTTTTTTTTGATTATGAGATTGTTTTGAATGACGGCGTATGTCATGAAATTTGCTAAGTTAACAAATATCACAACATACGCTGGTGATACTGAACCCGTTTCTGATTCTGATCTGATTCATTCTCAGTATCATCCTTTGGAGCTAGTTGAACCACTCGTGAGCTAGGCCTGAGAGAAAGCAGTGTGCTACAGTAACAGTGCAGAAGACTACATAGGATTGTAGGGGGAGCTACATACGCACACACACTAAGTGTTCTGGATTTCCAGCATCTGCAGAATCTCTTGTGTTTATTGTTGGGAGAGCTGGTAGGTGACAGTGCAGAGAATCTTTTTGGATGTCAAAACACTGATGAAAGTCTTGATGGAACTCTGTTACACCCAAAGGAAGTTTTGCTGAAACCCAAAGAAAATACTCGTGTGAAAAAAGGGAAAAACCAGAGCATGTGAACTGTGTGAAATATAAATGTGGGTTGGGACAGATATCAAATTTATCTTGTGATCTCAGTCCTTTGTCTTTCTGGTTTCTTAAACATGTTGGCTCTTGTTTAGTTCTAATTTGTCTGTTGAGAGAAACTGAAAAATGTTCTGATTTGGCTACAGTTCTTAGCCTTCACAGCCTTTAAAGGATTTCATTAGCACCTTCCTAGACAGACTGCATACAGATTCATGTGAAATAGTCAACTACTTAACATTTGAATGAAAGCAAACTATACACAATCTTCAAGTCACTGACACAAGAGATTACACAAATGCTGGACACCTTGACAAAACACAAAAATGTTAGAGGAATTCAGCAGGTCGGGTAGCATCAATAGATGGCCATAGACGATCAGTGTTTCGGGCAGAGACCCTTCATAGGCAGTAGAAAGTAAGGGGCAGAAACGTACTTGGTCACAGAGCCATTGAGACGATGGGCCTTACATCAGTAGCTGCAAGATGAAGATACCCTAGCTAGCTGCCCGCACTTCACACACTCTCCTTCGATGATATTCTTTATCAGACCCTTGAAAAAACAGACCACTTCCCATATCTTCCCATTCATCAATGGCAAAGGAAGCCTTTGATGAAGTTCACCAGTGCCACCAATGTGAGAGCACTTCTCTCGGTGTTAGAGGGTCAAGATTTTAGACCTGACACTATTCAGATTCATTCATCACATGTACACTGATAAATATATTGAAATTCATTGTTTGCATTAACAACCAAAAAAAATCTAAGGATGTGCTGGGGGCAGCCCATGAGTGTACATCAAGATGGAACAACGGCTTCGTCCTGCTGACAGTTCTTGTAGTTCTTCTTTCAAATACGATTCTACTACTAAGCTGTGTGTGACTGGAACCTGTGATTTACATTTCAATGGAGTGTGCTGGGGCTGATTGAACAATCTGGTGCTTTGCTGTCTCTGAGGGCGTTAGATAAGGTTTGGAGCAGAGTGTTAGGCCTGAAGGCCTGGTAGCCTGGAGACAGGGTGTGAGCCCGTGATCGACTCCATTGCTCTTCTCCAGCACGGCTGAAGTCGACGAGGATGGGGAGCGGAAGACGGGTGGAGGGTGTGGACTGCCTGAGTTTTACTGGCCTTCCTCTCTCTCTCTTGCAAGCTGCTGTCCGAGGAAAGTGCAGCAGTCTCGGGATCCACCTCGCCAGGATTCATTCAGCAAGGCTGCGGACTCATTTTGGGGAACTTTGAGGTTCATGTTGCATGTCTTCCTGGATTCTGGTTACTTTTTTTTTGTGCGGTTTTTAAGTGGTTTGGGGCGACTGACGCAGAATGGGAAACTTTAGCAAAGAATGGCCTCGCAGCTTGCGTTGGCTAGTGTTCCGGTGCTGAACTGAACTAAACTGAATTCGACTGGTCTGATGTTTGATATTCTATGTGGTCTACACTTACTTTCTGCCGTTTGTGCAATTTGTTCTGTTACTTTGCACGTTGCCTGTTTGATGTTTCATTGAGCGGGTTCCCTGGTGTTTCTTTGTCTCATGGCTACCTTTGAGAGGACGAATCTGTATACATACTTGGGTAATATATCGTTGAACCTTTACTGCCACACATTCCACCGCCAATAAAGCATGCCCACAAAGCTCTACCAGGCATATCTACCATGTCTGCCAGGTGGCAGTGATCCTATCCTAACTACGTATACTTCAGAGGGCAGAGTGGGGTAGAAACTACCAACACTGTCTCCACAAAATCCTCCCAATTCACTGCAGGGTTTAAGCCAACAAACATCAGCATCCTGTTCCAGGCCGAAATTCCCAAAATTGAGGCCCTAGCTATACTCAGTTGGCTAGACTGGACAGGCTACCTCATCCCCATGTCCAAAACAAGACTTAGAGAACAGACATGAAGCTTGTTCAGGGGAAAGGACTACCAGGCAAACAGAGGAAGAGATACAGAGATGTATTCAAACCCTCCTTGCAGAAATGCAACATCCCCACTGACTCCCGAGACCGTTTGACCCATGACCATTTGAAGTGGAGAAGCATTTGTTTCTGGGAATGGTTCTGGTAATCTAAAGAACATGCATTGTGAGCACGGAGAGGCCATGCTGCCATGGTGGATTGAGCATACCATCCCCAAAACTGCTCACCCACCTGTGCCACTGGGCACCTCCTTTCTCAGATGTGGAAGAGGCTGTCACACTCCCCTCTTCTGCTACCTCAAACCCCAAGAACAGAGCAAATGCTAGTCGCCCACAATCGCAAGAGGTCGCTTGTGAAGAAAGAAGCAAAGTGTACAGAAAAGTCTTCTCAAGTCTATTGCTCGTGGAATGTCTTGGAAAGAAAGATGGAGGGACACATTGACAAATGCAAATTTTGTAAGGAAACGTAGTGGTTTGGTATGTGGAGTGAATTGTGACATGTGAATGCCCTCCATTGTATATATTTGCAAATCTTATGAACAAAACGTGTTTTGGGAGTTGAAGGCTGAGAGAGTAAAGCAGGACTGGAGGGCAGAGCTCATTTGGGCAATGCTATTCTGTAGTAGATAATATTGTTTAATTGGATTATGGAGTAGAGCTGAACAGTGAAAAGCAATAACTAGAACCAGCATTTTCCTTTGCTGTGTTATCTGCTGCATCTCTGATGTTGAAATACTTCTTGTTATGACTGCCAAAACTGCTTTGCATTTCAATAACACGCTGGGGTATGCAGCGGCAGAGGTGGTCACAGACAAGCCTCCCCATTGCCGAGGCTTCATTTTGTGGCTGCCTGCGGGAGGATGAGTCTCAGAGTCGGATTCTGTTTACACACTTTGTATCACCACCACCCTTAGGGTTTTGTTCCCTGATGCCACTTGTTTTGTGTTGTAGTGGAAGGTTGGCCCTGTTCTTGGCTCTTCATGTTTGTTTATGAGGTGAAGGTTTGTTGGCAAGTGGTTACCCAGTATTATTCACACTAAATGAAGTGCTACTGTGCTGATGTCTTGAACTGCCCAGAGTTGTTTGCACTGTCTCACTGGGCCATTTACAATCACAGGACCAAAAGGCTATTCTGCCCATTCATTCTGCTCCACCATTCAAACATGACAGAATTTTTTTTATCAATCCCTTTCTCCCACCTTCTCCCTGTAATCCTTAATCCCTTTACCAACCATGAATCCATCAATCCCTGCCTTAAACCCACCTAATGACATGGCCTCCTCAATTCTCAGTAGCAATGAATTCCACAGATTCACCACACACTGGATAAAGAAATTCCTCCTCATCTCAGTTTGAATTTGAATCCTTATCTCACTGCTGCAAACTCGAAAGACCACAGACAGTGAGTCCAGCAGATTTCCACCTCTTCAGGACATTTGTGAAGTAGATGGATTTGTGCAACAATTTAATAATTTTATAGTCTTTTTCTACTTTTTTTTTGGTATCTGCACTCCAGTTGTGTGGATGTTGACCTGGCAGAATCAGTCAGGTTTATTATCACTGACATATGCTGTGAGATGTGTTACTTCACAACAAGTTAAAAGGCAAATAGTTTAAAAAAAAGAATAATAACATGTTAGTACTCATGGACCAGAAGAGTGGTATGTGGGATTCTCAGATTCTGCAACTGATATCACAGACTGCATGTCGGTGGATGTCTTGGGAAGTTATGTTTGAAGTTATTTATTTACTAACTTTTTAGTCTGGAAACAGGTTCCAGTTCTGGTAAGAAGGCGAAGTATTCAATTACAAGTGGCTTCTATTGGGGTCAACAAAAGGTGCTGTTGTCCTTTTTAAACATAGTTTTTTTATGATCATAAGATCCTGCTGGACATTAAGAACATTAAGTACTGCAGGTCTACCACATCAGGGAGTAGCTCGTTTGGTGGAGGAAATGAAGGGGCTGCTCATCGCGCTGTTGTCTGCGCTAAAGGAGGCATATGGTTTAATAATTGTGGAACTTCAATTTAGTTTTCAAGTCAAAATGATTCAAGTTTAATTGTCATTCAGCCAGACACGAATACCCATGAATACAGTGAAACGAGATAGCATTACTCCAGGGCTAAGGTGCAAGACGCAGTACCAACAGTTACACAGCACCACAACATAGTGAGCACATAAAGATATCAGTAAGATACAGCCACACAAAAAGAAAGTGCCGTAGTCCAGATCTGAGCCATGAATGCCACAGAAATCTGCAGTTGTCCACTACGTATAGTATATATGCACATACTTAAGCATGGAAACAGGCAGTTCAACTGAAATCAAGTACTATACACATCATTTCTAGAAAAAAAAATCCAGCAGTGATCAGATAGCCTCTTCTCCTAAACCTGAGAATACGTACACAATGCTGGAAGAACTCAGCAGGTCAGGCAGCATCCGTGAGAAAAGAGTAGCCAACGTTTCGGGCCAAGACCCTTCATCAGGGATGGAGGGGAAGAGAGGGTCGAAGCCCAGTAATAGAGATAGGGGAGGGGGTAGGGCCTAGAGGCACCAGGTGGAAAACCAATCAGATCTGTGGATGCACTTTGTGACGGGTCACTGTTGTGCTCCAGTGAATAGGTGTCAACATGCACAAAAACTCCCTGAAACACTTTGTAAGTGTATTATCAAACCATGATTGAAATCAGACCACAAAATAAGTCAAATAACTAAGAACCCAAAAGAGGAAGTTTTCATGAAATAGAGTAAGATACAGGTAATTAGAAGGCAGATGAAAGAGTTTAGTATCTTGCTAGCAGATGACACAGATGACATTAGTGCAGCAAATAACATCACAGTCCAAGTTAAAGGAGAACAGTTATCTGGAGAGGGGTATAGATTAGAGGGAGATGGCACAAGTGGTGGCCACATATGTAAGGTATACCCAGGCACCATTTCCATAGCTAGGAGAAGGGAATATGGTCCAGATACTGGTCACATATGAGGATATATGAACATTTTCCCATATGTGCAATCATAACTGGCAACATAGCTCAGCTGGATCATATTTAACATTTATGTTTTACAATCTTCCCTCTGCACTTCCTTCTGTAACTAAATCCTCAACTTCCTCATCAGGAGACCACGTAGTCAGCACAAGTGCACGCAAAGGAGGTGCGGTTAGTCCACGGCTGTACTCTCTCTACACTCATGACTACGTGACAAGCACAGCTCAAACACCATCTCTAAGTTCAATTATGGCATTGCTGTTGTTGGTAGGATCTCAGGTGGCAAGAAGAGATGCCCGCCATGGTAGCTTGTCTTCTGCCAACTGAACACTGGACTCCAACACCTCTCTCGGTGGGTGTAAAAAGGCGATACTGACGAAGGGTCTCGGCCTGAAACGTCGACTGTACTTCTTCCTATAGATGCTGCCTGGCCTGCTGCGTTCCACCAGCATTTTGTGTGTGACACTGACAATTTCTGGGTTGCTTTTCTTGTGATCACAAGACTCTTTCGGACATTGTTAATGTGGAATGCCGCAAGTTCAATTCACTTATTTATTGACGGAGAGCAGGGGAGGATGGTGGGGGAACAGCATGACCTCAGTCGTAGCAAGGACCAGGCCACAAGCCTGTCCACCTGGCACCTGGCAGAAGAAAAGCTATACGGTGGTCGACGGTAGATTTCTGTGGCACTCGTGGACTCAAAGTCTGGACTATATATATTTTTGTGTGGTTGTATTTTACTGATGTTTTATAAATGCTTGCTATCTTATATGTGTGAGGACTAGGCCCCAAGCTGCAGTGTCACCTGTTTACAGCCGCCAGGAGAGAGGCCTTGAAGCCTGGGGACAGTGTGGCATGGCTTGATGCAGTTCTAATGACAGGATTTAAAATCTTTGTAACACTAATTCTGCAAATTAAACATTATGTAGCTTTCCTTCAGGCAAATGGAGAGTCTTCTAACACAGAGACACTGAGCTAGTCAGGAAGCATCTATGGAAAGAGAGACAGAGCTAATTTTTGGCGTCAAAAAGCCCCCAGTGGAACTGACAAATGGGGGGGAAAAAAACATTTGATATTCAGTGAGAAGCACTGTCAACGTTTTGGGCTGAGACCCTTTGTCAGGACTAACTGGAAGGAAAGATAGTAAGAGATTTGAAAGATTTGAAAACACAAAGTACACTGCAGATGCTGTGGTCAAATCAACACGTACAAACAAGCTGGATGAACTCAGCAGGACGGGCAGCATCCTGCTAATTTCATCTGAAATATTTTTCAGATGGTTAGTCTTGACTGAAACTAAAATCCCCGAGGTCTGCCTCAGGCACTGATTTCAATTATCAGTGTAGGTTTCAATGATGTTCCTGTATTGCATGGTAATTAGGTCACTTCCGGAACAAATCCAACTCAGAGTTGTTAACGTTCCTGTTGAAATCCTCCAGACTTCTCTGTTTCGGTTACCTATTTTCCTGGATTTTGTACACAGAGAACGATGCCACCAAAGGAAAGCAACTCCACCACTGCCAAAATAGGAATTAAAACTAAAATCCAGTGCAAATCAGAGTATGGGGGGAAGTGTGGCTTCAGAGATCAGTCACACATTTTGTCAGTAAACTGTGAAATCCTCTTTACATTTGACACTGAATTTCACAGCACCTATATCCTGGGGTGGTCAGCTTTCAAGTCGTCACTTTTTATTGTCAATTGACCATTACTGCTGGGTACAGTACACAGTAAAAATGAGACAGCATTTTTCAGGACCATGGTGCTACATGAAACAGTACAAAAACTACACTGAACTACGTAAAAACAACACAGAAAAAAGCTACACTAGACTATAGACCTACCCAGGACTGCATAAAGTGCACAAAACAGTGTAGGCATTACAACAAATAATAAACAAGACAATAGGCACAGGAAAGGGCAATAAATTGGTGTCAGTCCCGTCTCTGGGTATTGAGGAGTCTGATGACTTGTTACATACTGTTACATAGTCTGGTCATGAGAGCTCGAATGCTTCGGTGCCTTTTCCCAGATGGCAGGAGGGAGAAGAGTTTGAGGGGTTTATAGGGTCCTTCATCATGCTGTTTGCTTTGCGGGTGCAGTGTGTGGTGTAAATGTCTGTAATGGCGGGAAGAGAGACCCCGATGATCTTCTCAGCTGACCTCACTATCCGCTGCAGGGTCTTGCGATCCGAGATGGTGCAATTTCCGAACCAGGCAGTGATGCAGCTGCTCAGGATGCTCTCAATACAACCCCTGTAGAATGTGATGAGGATGAGGATGGGGGGGGGGGGTGGGAGATGGACTTTCCTCCGCCTTCACAGAAAGTAGAGACACTGCTGGGCTTTCTTTGCTATGGAGCTGGTGTTGAGGAACCAGGTGAGATTCTCCATCAGGTGAACACCAAGAAATATGGTGCTCTTAATGATTTCTACTGAGGAGCCGATCGATGTTCAGCAGGGAGTGGTCGCTCCATGCCCTCCTGAAGTCAACAACCATCTCTTTTGTTTTGTACACATTCAGAGATAGGTTGTTAGCTCTGCACCTCCTCTCTGTATGCTGACTTGTCGTTCTTGCTAATGAGACCCACCACGGTGGTGTCATCAGCAAACTTGATGATGTGGTTTGAGCTGTGTATTGCTGCACAGCTGTGGATCAGCAGAGTGAACAGCAGTGGACTGAGCACACAGCCCTGGGGGGGCCCCCGTGCTCAGTATGATGGTGTTGGAGATGCTGCTTCTGATCCAGACTGACTGAGGTCTCCCAGTCAGGAAGTCTAGGATCCAGTTGCAGAGGGAGGTGTTCAGGCCTGGTAGGCTCAGCTTTCCAGTCAGTTTCTGAGGAATGGTTGTGTTGAATGCTGAACTGAAGTCTATGAACAGCATTCAAACGTATGTGTCTTTTTTGTCCAGGTGGGTTAGGGCCAGGTGGAGGGTGGTGGCAATGGCGTCGTCTGTTGAACAGTTGGGACGGTACACGAACTGCAGGGGGTCCAGTGAGGGGGGCAGCAGGGTCTTGATGTGCCTCATGACGAGCCTCTCGAAACACTTCATGATGATGGATGTCAGTGTAATGGGACGGTAGTCATTGAGACAGGACACTGAAGACTTTTTTGGCACAAGGATGATGGTGGTGGGCTCGAAGCACGTTGGAACGATGGTGCTGCTCAGGGGGATTTTGAAAATGTCAGGGAGAACATTTGCTAGATGGTCTGCACATCCTCTAAGCACTCTGCCGGGAATATTGTCTACTAGCAGCCTTCCGTGGGTTGATGCTGGTCATTTGGATGAGGGGTGGACTTCCTCACCACCACGTCATTTTCCGCCTCAAAACGAGCCTAGAAGTTGTTCAGCGCATCTGGGAGGGAGGCATCACCCGCACAGTCAGGTGATGTTGTCTTGTGGCTGGTGATGTCCTGAATGCCCTTCCACATGTGCCACGTGTCGCTGCTGTCTTGGAAGTGGCTGTGGATTTGCTGGGCGTGTGCACGCTTTGGTTCTCTGATGGCCGGGACAGTTTGGCCCTCGCTGTTGTTAGGGCTGCCTTGTCGCCTGCTCTGAAGGCGGAGTCACGGGTCCTCAGCAGCGCACGCACCTCCGCGGTCATCCATGGCTTCTGGTTAGTGCATGTAGTGATGGTCTTGGACACAGTGACGTTGTCAATGCACTTGCTGATGTAGCTGGTAGAGTCCTCTAGCTTAGAGTAGCCATCAGTTGCAGCCTCCCTGAACATGTGCCAGTCAGTGTGCTCAAAGCAGTCTTTGATGAGACACTTAGCAGAACCAGCTACATTAATACTATGCCAATGAGAGCAGGCCAGAGAGAAACTGTGATGGTAACTGATTCACACCACGAGTTGTACACCAGCTACAATACAGAAGTCATAACCACAGAAATCAGAATTCTAAAAGCGATACTGAATATCAAACACGGGGAATTCTGCAGATGCTGGAAATGCAAGCAACACACACAAAATGCTGGTGGAACGCAGCAGGCCAGGCAGCATCTATAGGGAGAAGCACTGTTTCGGGCTGAGACCCTTTGTCAGGACTAACTGAAAGGAAAGATAGTAAGAGATTTGAAAGTAAATCTCAAATCTTTCAAGCTAGATGAACTCAGCAGGACAGGCAGCATCCGTTGACCGAAAGCCCAGCAGCATCTCTACTTCCTGTGAAGGCTGAGGAAAGTCCATCTCCCACCCCCCATCCTCATCACATTCTACAGGGGTTGTATTGAGAGCATCCTGAGCAGCTGCATCACTGCCTGGTTCGGAAATTGCACCATCTTGGATCGCAAGACCCTGCAGCGGATAGCGAGGTCAGCTGAGAAGATCATCAGGGTCTCTCTTCCCGCCATTACAGACATTTACACCACACACTGCACCCGCAAAGCAAACAGCATGATGAAGGACCCTATAAACCCCTCAAACTCTTCTCCCTCCTGCCGTCTGGGAAAAGGCACCGAAGCATTTGAGCTCTCATGACCAGACTATGTAACAGTTTCTTTGTCCAAGTCATCAGACTCCTCAATACCCAGAGACGGGACTGACACCAATTTATTGCCCTTTCCTGTGCCTATTGTCTTGTTTATTATTTACTGTAATGCCTACACTGTTTTGTGCACTTTATGCAGTCCTGGGTAGGTCTGTAGTCTAGTGTAGCTTTTTTCTGTGTTGTTTTTACGTAGTTCAGTGTAGTTTTTGTACTGTTTCATGTAGCACCATGGTCCTGAAAAATGTTGTCTCATTTTTACTGTGTACTGTACCCAGCAGTAATGGTCAATTGACAATAAAAAGTGACGACTTGAAAGCTGACCACCCCAGGATATAGGTGCTGTGAAATTCAGTGTCAAATGTAAAGAGGATTTCACAGTTTACTGACAAAATGTGTGACTGATCTCTGAAGCCAGACCTCCCTTCATCTGGCCCCATACTCTGATTTGCACTGGATTTTAGTTTTAATTCCTATTTTGGCAGTGGTAGAGTTGCTTTCCTTTGGTGGCATCGTTCTCTGTGTACAAAATCCAGGAAAATAGGTAACTGAAACAGAGAAGTCTGGAGGATTTCAACAGGAATGTAAACAACTCTGAGTTGGATTTGTTCCGGAAGTGACCTAATTACCATGCAATACAAGAATATCATTGAAACCTACACTGATAATTGAAATCAGCGCCTGAGGCAGACCTCGGGGATTTTAGTTTCAGTCAAGACTAACCATCTGAAAAATATTTTAAAACCTTCCAGTGTTTCTGGAGCATACCTTTCAGATTTTTAAAAATTAAACAAAATATACTTTATTCAAAAATAAAATTATGTACAATAAACCATTCAATGACTCTCAATCCTTTACAAATGTTTCCATTACGGTCTTTACATTTCCACACTTTTTGCCACCCAGGTGGCACTCTGTTATTTCATATTTACGTGCCCTTGTTGAGGGGTATACACCCCGCCCCCCCCCCCACCCCTCAACTCCCGCGAGAGAAGAACCCTAGACTGTGGTCCTTCCCCACCGGGTCCTTGCGGTGGCTGCACTGAGTTTGAGTGCGTCCCTCAGCACGTACTCCTGTAGCCGAGAATGTGCCAGTCGGCAGCATTCCCCCACGGACATCTCCATGTGCTGGTAGACCATCAAGTTTCGAGCCAACCGAAGAGCGTCTTTCCCCGAGTTGATGATCTGCCAGCAGCACCGGATGTTGGTCTCCGTGTGCGTCCCCGGGAACAGCCCGTAGATCAGAGAGTCCTCTGTTACGCAGCTGCTGGGGATGAACCTCGACACTGTCCCCTCCCTCCTCCTCCACACCTTCTCCGCGAACCCACAGTGTGCAAAGAGGTGGGTCACCGACTCCTCCTCACTGCAGTCCTCCCGTGGGCACCTTTTGTATTTTTTAAATCAGCTGAGATGTTGAGAGTAAAAAACATGCGAGAATGTGTGAGACAGCCCACGTAGCCCTTACAGGATCTCTGTGTTACCGTCACTCCTCTGCTTCCCCCGGGTGAAACCGGTGCGTGAAGGAGAAAGGGAGGATACGTTTACAAGTTTTTTAGCAAGGCATGATACAATTGAACATCCGGACCAGTATGTGGGTGAAGAGATACTTGTTATCAGTCCCTTTATGCAAATAATGTTTCAATACAGATCAACCATAAATGTCAGCAAAGGCATGCCCAGACAACTCCCATTCCTATCCGTTTGCCCTTCCCTCCTTCTCCACAGTTACAGATTTTCAACTGAGTTGGGAGGCTGATTCAACACAAAACTGACCCTGATTTCAGTCTACCTGTACACAGCTTCGGCAATGATAACCAGAGGGAGGTGATGACTCAGAGGGAAATAGACAGATTCAGCCCACCTGACTACACAAACCCTTCCCCATCCCCTACAAAAAGTACTGGAAACATACAGAGAGTGACGCAACAGCCACGAGAACTTACACGGTCATAGTTTTGGATGTGTAGTAATGCATTCCATTTGCTTACATGACTCTCGCTGCAATGCTCTGAGAATTGGTACATGTCGAAATATTATGGTAATAACTCAGGGTGAAATCGATACCTTCAGGAAGAAGATAGCTTGGGAAAAACAAAATAACTATCAACAAAGAACTAAAAGCTCTTAGTAACCACAGTAGAATGTTGGCAATCACCTGTCATTCTCTGCTGCAGAAGAAACAGATAAAAATGAATCATCGAGTAAATAACAAGATAGGTTAGCTGTGATATTATTGTTTCTCTCCTGTACACATGCTGGGTTTTGTTGGGAACAACGATTAAAGAATTTGAGGGGAGGGGGAGAATCGGGGAGAGGGGGAGGAAAGGGTAGGGGTAAACTTCTCTTTGTTGGAGCTCTCATTGACACTAGAGCCTTTCTTTTAGGAGTGAAATAGGATGAGAGGCAACTTGATAGAGAAGTACAAGACCTTTAGGAACACCTTCTTCCCCTCCACCATCAGATCGCAGAACGGGCAATGAACCATCCCATGAACACTACCTCACTATTTTGTTTGCTCTCTTTTAGCATTACTTATTTAATTAAATTATATACATATATCTCATATTGTAATTTAAAGTCTTGTAAAATACATTGCACTGTACTGCTGCCACAAAACAACAGACTTCACAACATAGTTAATTATTTATTTATTGAGGTAAAGTACAGATTAGGCCTTTCCAGCCCTTCGTGCCACGCTGCCCAGCGACACCCCGATTTCATCCTAGCCCAATCACAGGACAATTTACAATGACCAATCAACCTTCCAAACAGACTGTGGGAGGACACCAGAGCACCTGGAGGAAACCCACATGGTCACGGGGAAACATACAAACTCCTTGAACCCGGGTTGCTGGTACTGTGTTAAGCACTACACTATCGTGCTGAATCGGTGATATAAAACCTGATTCTGAGAGGCATAGATAGAATGGACAGCATGCTCCTTTTCCCAAGGTGGCAATGGCCAATTCTAGAGGACATCCATTTAAGGCAAGTGGATGAAAGTCAAGAGGGGGATATCAGAGAGAGGTTTTGAAAGATAGTTTTTTATCTCCCACACAGAATATGGTAGGTGCTTGGAATGCACTGCCTGCAGTGGTGGTTAGAAACTGATACAATAGGGACACTTACAAGATTCAGATGGGCAAATGGATTTAAGAAAAATAGAAAGTAATGGCCTGTGCAGGAGGGAAGAGGTGGCAGAAGAGGAGTGCAGTGGTGATAGAATTATTACGGAAGCTGAAAGAAGATTCTACGGACAAGAAAGGGACTCCCAGATGATATATTGTCTCCCAGGTGCCAGAGCCAGGAATGCTTCGGATTGGGTCCACAGCATTCTAACGGGGAAAGGTGAACAGTTGGAAGTCATGATCCATAGTGGTATCAATGTCATAGGTAGGCAAAGGGAGGGTGGCCTGAAGAGAGAATTAGGAAGCTGAAAAGCAGGACCTCAAGGGTAGTTATCTCTGGATTTCTGCTCGTGCCACATGTCAGTGAAGGTAAGAACTGGATGATTTGGCAAATGAATGCGTAGTTAAGGAATTCGTGAACAGGGCAGGGTTTCAGATTTCTGGACCTTTGGGACCTTTCCTGGGGAAGGTATGACCTATACAAAAAAGGATAGGTTGCACCTCAACTCGAGGGTGACCAATATCCTAGTGAGCAGGTTTTCTAGAACTGTTGTGGGGGGTTTAATTTGTCAGGGGTTGGAAACCAGAGTGATAGGGCTGAGGATGGGTTAGTTCATATACAAGTAAATGCAGTGTATAGTGGGATTTTGAGGAAGGACGGGCAGACTATAGGGCAAAATTGCAGTCACTGGGATGAGATGCAAATGAAAGGGGTGACAGATAAAGACAGAAGGTGTTATATTTTGAATGTACGCAATGTACGAAATAAGGTAGATGAACTTGAAGTACAGTTGGAGATTGACAGGTATGATGTTATAGTAATCACTGAATCATGGCTGAGCTCCAAGGAATACATATTGTGCCAAAAGGATAGGCAGGTGGGGGTGGGGTGACTGTTGTTTTAAAAAAAAGAAATCACATCCTTAGAAAAGGTGACATAGGATCAGAGGTGCAAAGGGACATGGGAGTTCTTTTACAAGATTCCCTGAAGGTTATCTTGCAGATTGAGTCGCTGGTAAGGAAGACAAATGCAATGTTAGCATTGATTTTAACGGGATTAAAATATACAGGCAAGCATGGATGTGATGCTAAGGCTTTATAAGGCACCGGTCAGACTCCATTTGGTGAATTCTGAGTAGTTTTGGGTTCCTTATCTAAGAAAATCCATGCTGGTGTTATAGATGGTCTTGTGGAGGTTCACAAGAATGATTCTGGGAATGAAAGGGTTAAGGTTTGTGGAGCGTTTGATAGCTCTGGGCCTGTACTCGGTGGAGTTTAGAAGAATGGTGGGTGGGGGGGGGGTAAGAAAGAGTCTCACTAAAAGCTATAGAATATTGAAATGCCTAGGTAGAATGAAGCTTAGGGCTGGGGTTCCATGGACCCCTTGCTTAATAATGTCATAAAAAAGGGTTTGGAAACCCTGGTTTAGAAGATGTTTCCTGTCATGGGTGACTCTAGGACCAGAGGGCACAGCCACAGAATACAGGGCAGGGGTCTACTTAGAACAGCGATGAGGAGGAATTTCTTTAACCAGATGGTGGTGAGTCTATGGAGGTCATTGCCACAGATGGCTGTGGAGGCCAAGTCATTGGGTATATTTAAAATGGAAGTTGAAAGGTTCTTGATTAGTCAGGGGTTCAAAGGTTACGGGGAGAAGGCAGGAGAATGGGGTTTAGAGGGATAATGGAATATCAGAACAGACTCAATGGGCCAAATGGCCTCATCCTGCTCCAATGTCTTATGGTCTAATCAGAACAGGAATTCAGAGCTGGTACAACAATACTGATCAGGCGTTGAAAACATCTGCTCTTGGTTTGAACTCAGTAACACTTTTAACAAACTGGAAGATCTGTTTTTGCGTTAATATCCAAGAATGGGATGATGCCCTCTCAGTCTGCCTGTCTGCTGGCTCACTGTCTGAACTGACATGTGCAGAAGATGAACGGGAAGAGCTTCTGTTCAACATGGAGCTGCCCCCAGACTGAGGCAGCACCTGCTGAAAACAACCTGCAGAAACATACACTGTAACCATGTACAGGGTTAATTAGTTCAATTTTTTTTAAGACTGACGAGGCACGGGAATTAAAGTTCTCTCTGCCTGCTGTCACAGGATAAGCTTTACAATGTTACTGGCACCAAAATTTAGTTTTGTTCCTCTGCCTGAAGGTTCCGGGTTTCTCCGCAGATGCTGCATTTTTACGTGTCGTTGCAACAAGCGTGCCTCTGAGTCAGAGGATCATGTATTCACGTCATAGCTCAGCGGTTTCAGTACATCACAAAGGGTGGAAGTCAATTACGTTTCCGAGGGGGCTGATTCTCATGTGGGTGTGAATCATATTATGGTGCCGTCTCAGAAAAGAGCAGGAGCACTTTTTTTTAGTCCTCTGGAAAATATTTTCCATTCAGTATCACCAAAGGAAACTGCTTATCTGCTCATTACAATTTTTTCATCATTTATAATTCTTGTGTAACTTATAGTAATTTCTTATGTATTTCACTGTACAGTACTGCTATCACAAAGCAACAAAGTTCACAACATATACTCAGTGGCCACTTTTTTTTTTAGGTACATGTGTAGCCCTGCACATTAATGCAAATATCTAATCAGCCAATCAGGTGGCAGCAATCCAATGCATAAAATCATACAGTCATGGTCAAACTGTTTAGTTGTTGTTGAGATCAAACATCAAAATGGGGAAAAATGTGATCTAGGTGATTTTGAACATGGTGTGATTGTTGGTGACAAGCGGGGTAGTTTGAGTGTCTCAAAAAGTGCTTACCCCCTGGGATTTTCTCACACAACAGTCTCTGGAGTTTACAGAGAATGGTGTGAGAAACAAAACGTCCCAGCGAGAGGCCGTTCTGCAGTGAAAATGCCTTGTTAATAAGAGAGGTCAGAGGAGAATGGCCAGACTGGTTCAAGCTGACAGGAAGGTGACAATAAGGCTATGTCCACACTAGACCGGATAAATCCGTAACCGAAGCTTTTTCTCTTTGTTTTGACCCTCCATCCACACTGAAACAGCGTTTTCCTCCCCTGAAAACAAGCTTTTCTACAACGCCGTCCAGAGTGTGTAAATTTGAAAACACCACTTGGGCAGGAGTAGTGTGGACGGGGTAACCGGAGATTTCTAGAAACGCTGTCATGATGTGCCGGAACAGATAGTGGCATTTCATTGTTTTCCTGAACACAACCCCCCACACAACCTAACGATTTCAGAACAGATGGCAACGAGACTGACGCCAGAAGAGTTAGAAATGTACTCACCAAATACTTTGACCCATAACTTACTGAATAAATAAGTATACTCACTTTGCCCTGTTTTCTGTCCTTGCTTGTATGAAGGTAGTTTACCTATTTATGCAAGTATTTCCCTGACAATAGATGTGTAACAGCCTAATGTAACATTGTACGGAAATACAAGATAATACTGATACAGACATGCTTTACACATTTAACAAGGTTTTTTATTAATGCAACAGAGTTAGTTAGTTTTTCAATGTTCATCGTCAGCCAGGTCATACTGTCCGTGAACTCCCTGTTGGTTGCCTCCATACATTTCAGTATTTGTTTTTTTTTAGTTTTAAGTTCTCCTGTGCGAGAGCCAACAGTTATCCGTTGTTTGGCAATTTCCCTTTAAGTTTTTCTGGTCTGTAACTGGACAAACGCGCACTTTCACTGCAAGATTCAACACCAAACAGGTTGCTTGATTTCTGTAGATGTGTCCTGCACATGCCCAGTAGGAGGAAATTCACCCAAATACCCGTTTTAATGTGGAGGGAGGTATTTTTAAAAACACTTGGTGTGGACGCCTATCGTTTTTACGCAAAACCAGTGTTTTCAAAATTATCCGGTCTAGTGTGGACGTAGCCCAAGTCAAATAACCATGAGTTACAATATTGGTGTGCAGAAGAGCATCTATGAATGCACAACACGTCAAACCTTGAAGTGGATGGGCTACAGCAGCAGAAGACAATGAACATACACTCAGTACTAGGTACAGGAGGTACCTAATAAAGTTGTCACTGAATGAATGTCAGTGATAATAGACCTAATTCTGATCTTTTTGCTGTTCGGGGAAGATTGCAATATGCAAGTTTGGTTTTTGGATTTCAAAGTCAAAGTACATTTATTGTCAAAGTACGTAAACCGTATATAACCTTGAGATTCATCATACAACAGATCCCACATTACAACACACTAGAGAGCCTTGTGGTGGGATTAATCTTCTTAGAAGGAGAGAGGATTGGTCTGAAGGAGAGGGTTATGTGGGCTTCATGGGTGGAAGGTCAAGAGTGATTAGTTGGGAATTGGAGTGGTGGGCAGCGGAGGAAAGATGTCCAGGTGGGCTGGGGGGCACACTGGGGAGAACTGGTCATAAGGAGAATTGTCAGGCAGGGAGTAATCAACTGGGCCACTGAAATACATTTGTAGACAGTGGAGATGGGTAGGAATGATCACTTAAAATATAGTCAAAGGAGAATGCAGATGATTGAGTTTGCATGCTTCCTGGCAGCAGCATTGGAGCAACTGTGATCCCTTTAAGTACGATTGAACCATTTCTTATCACTTCGGTTGAAGTTTGCTTCTGCAGGTGAGGCTTTGTGACAACTGTGTGCCCCAACTCTCTCCATGGAAACGGCAACAGACACCACCAGGCAAAGTTCCTACTAGGAATCTTTGGGGACTCGCTCGATTCCTGGAGGATTGCAGCACAGGAGTTGAAGTTCAAGTTCACTGCTGTGTTAGTTACAGTGAATAAAAACATATTCAGCCCCCTTGGACACTTTCATGTTTTATTGCAGGGGCCACCAACCTTTTTTGCACCACGGACCGGTTTAATATTGACAATATTCTTGCGGACCGGCTGACGGGGGCGGGGGGGGGGTGTTAATCACGTCTGGAATCTGGAATACAGTGATACTCAAAGGGGCTTCCTTATGTCCGTTCCTGCAAGAAAAATGTGTGGGCCACTGCTATAAATAACTACACCCAATCCTATTTCCAGGAACTATAACGATAACACTGCATATCTACCAGGCCTTTAACTTTGCAAATTATTACAGAAACATTATCAGTCAAAAACAAATCCAGAAGACATAGCAGAAATTAATAGAATTTCTTTACTGTGTATCCACAAGCATTAAAAATGTGGTCAATTAATAATAACCCCCATCTACTCCTTTTCATAAATTACTGGATTTTTCTCATGAAGATCTTTGGTAGTGAATGAACTCAATAATGAACATCCATAGTCCTCTGGGATAGAGATTGCCAAAGGTTCACCATCCTCTCACTGAAGAAATGTTCCTTTATTTCAGTCTTAAGAGTCTATAACCTTGTTCTGAAATAGCTGATCAACTTCTCCAGGAGAATCATCCTCCCAGTATTTGGCCTATCAGTTTATGAATTTTAAATGTTTCATTGAGACCTTCTCTCATTCTTCTAGATGCTGGTGAATACAGGGTCAATCTATTTAATCTTTCCTCTTGCAGCAAACCTGCCACCTATGGAACCTGGGAACCTTATGTTGTTATAAACTATATTCAATGGAAGGTGAATGGAAAACATGGGGATAGAAGGATTCTTTCTCGAAGAAACAAGTGGGAAAGAAAAATGAAGTTTCTTTAATTCTGGATTACTACATCACGGGCTATTTTATGACAATTTGTGATTATTGACGTCCAGGTTAATTTATTTCAAATGGAGGGATTTAAATGAACTCTTCTTTCTTGAATCTGCAGACATTGTTCAGAAGCACTTAGTTACATTAATTGTCAAATTTCAGTGAGTTATCATTAGTTGTAGATAGATTCAAGGCTCCCTACACCAATCCTTCTTCTAGATAGATAGATAGATACTTTATTCATCCCCATGGGGAAATTCAACATTTTTTCCAATGTCCCATACACTTGTTGTAGCAAAACTAATTATATACAATACTTAACTCAGTAAAAAATATGATATGCATCTAAATCACTCTCTCAAAAAACATTAATAATAGCTTTTTAAAAGTTCTTAAGTAGTTTACTTAAATACATTAAATACAATCAACCCCGGCACTTTAACATATCTTACTCCTGGCGGTTGAATTGTAAAGCCTAATGGCATTGGGGAGTATTGACCTCTTTATCCTGTCTGAGGAGCATTGCATCGATAGCAACCTGTCGCTGAAACTGCTTCTCTGTCTCTGGATGGTGCTATGTAGAGGATGTTCAGGGTTTTCCATAATTGACCGTAGCCTACTCAGCGCCCTTCGCTCAGCTACCGCTGTTATACTCTCCAGTACTTTGCCCACGACAGAGCCCGCCTTCCTTACCAGCTTATTAAGACGTGAGGCGTCCCTCTTCTTAATGCTTCCTCCCCAACACGCCACCACAAAGAAGAGGGCGCTCTCCACAACTGACCTATAGAACATCTTCAGCATCTCACTACAGACATTGAATGACGCCAACCTTCTTAGGAAGTACAGTCGACTCTGTGCCTTCCTGCACAAGGCATCTGTGTTGGCAGTCCAGTCTAGCTTCTCGTCTAACTGTACTCCCAGATACTTGTAGGTACTTGTACTTGTAGATACATCTGAGTTATTCTTCCACTTTTAGATTCCATTCTTCAGATTCCTCTCTCACTGGCAGTTTCCCATCCTCCTCCTCCTCAAATTGCATTCTTCTGTTACTAAGATTCTCTCTTCATGCCACATTTTTCTCCTCTCGGTTGTTGAATTTCCTAGATGCCTGCCTTGTCCCCTTCTTCCCTGCCACTAGGTCTCCTCATTCCCCCAATCTCTGATTGCCTTCTTCCCTCCCCCGGGTTTGCTACTAATAAAAATGCTTGTACAATAGGTGCTGGTTGCAGGCTGCACCATTGGGACCCTGCTTTTAATAACTGAGTACAAGGTGAATGTTGCATGGACTGTGACCAGAGATTTCTCTGTTCAACAATCCTTTCACCACCCCTGCTCTCCTTCCCCTATCACTCTCAAGAAAAGGAAGACTGAAGAAAATGTCGGTGCATTTTCAAGGCGACCTTCCACATTTTAAGAAATTCATTCACTGCTGATACATTCCCACAATCAGTGACAAAAGGCACCCTCACAAGTGTCTCAAGCTATCTGATGTTCTTTCCTGTGTGAGTAAATCACAGGATATCTGCATTGCAATCACAATGGATAATTATGGCTGCTATGTAAATGCTTCCTCAATCTGTTCAAAGCCTATTGCATCAAATAAAGCAATGCTGGGCATTGTTCAGGATGTTTGTTCCACAATCAAGCAAGCATTTGGAATATGTGGCTTGATTAAATTACCAAAGTGTCTTTTAATGTCTATTTGCTTCAATAAAATTTCCTGGTAATTTTATTCTCAAAGGTCAAACTGCTTACATGAAAAGAAAAATAGCTATTTTTATTTAACTCCACTTACCTAAGCACTTCACGGACAATTTTTTTTCTTTGTCATCACTATTGCCAATTATGAAGAAAGGATGCAGGTGAGACTTAAGGATAATTTTATTAAGATTATTGACATGAAGGAGCAGCTTGTTCTTCCTGGTTATGGGAAGTTTAACCAGATTTAGTAGGGCTGTTCAAAATGCTGACTATTTCTGATTAATTACTGTGAGACTAGAAAGTCATCAAATTAGTTCTGTTAAAAGTTAACAATGGAACCAAAATATTACGAAAATTCATCCACTGAATTCTAATATTAAAATTGCAAGTTCTGCATTGATAGAACTCACCGCAACTCACATAATTACAATTCTCTGCCTGAAATCTGCTTCAAGCTTCGAAAATTTGAATAAAACCTTCTGCTTTCTCCAATTTCCCTTTCTCTTTCATTGATTACAATGGTAACCACAACAGACAACAGAAACTGCGTTGTCTTTGTTGTCCTTAAAGCACTTTGGGATTACAGTATAAACAGGACTGCTAATAGAATGATTGCTTTCTCCATATTGGATAACTAAATGAAAAGAAATACACTTTGCTGTGTTTGGGAAGGAGCAGGGAGTGAGTGGAACTGAGTAACCTTTTTGGAAAGCAATTGCATCCACAACAGACTGATTGACACTGGGAGAAAAACTAATTTGCTACAATACTGCTTTGGGATCTTTGAAATAGAGAGAGGTTGAAGACAGCTTTGAACATACTTTTTCTGATTGCAGTGCTCCCTCAAACAATATTCATACTGGCGCCAGTTGATATTAAATGCTCAGTCTTGAGTGAAATAGGGCATTTCTGATTTGTAGGCAACAAATTTCACAACATATGTCAGTGAAAATATATAAATTAAGTTAGTGCAAAAAAGGGAAATAATAGGAAATAAAATAAGTAGTGAGGTCGTGTTCCTGGGTTCGATGTCCATTGAAAATCAGATGGCAGAGGGGAAGAAGCTGTTCCTGAATCACTGAGTGTGTGGCTCTAGGCTTCTGTACCTCCTTCCTGATGGTAACAATGAGAAGAGGGCATGTCCTGGGTTGTGGAGTCCTTAATGATGGACTCCGCCTTTCTGAGGCACCGCTCCTTGAAGATGTCTTGAAACTATGTAGGCTAGTGCCCATGATGGAGCTGGCTAATTTTACAACTCTCTGCAGCTTACTTTGATCCTGCAATAGCCCCCTCCCCTACACCAGATAGTGATGCAGTCATTTAGAATGCTCTCCACAGTACAGTATATCTATTGGCGACATGCCAAATCTCCTCAAACCCTGAATGAAATATAGCCGCTAAAGAGCAGCTACGGTCTGTACTTCAGTTCTGTGACTGTTGTGTTCCTGAAGATGCCCATTTTAGACTACAGTTCTATGGCAGTCATGACTATGTAGCCAGGCACAGGTCAAACACCATTTCAATGTGATGGTATTGGGTTTGCTGACCACAAAGTTCTAAACACAAGTGAAGATCTTAAGCCTTATCCAATATAGATAGCCACAAGTACCCTCACTGAAGGGAGGTTATACTGTAGCCACTACTCTTCAAGGGCTAGATCACTTCACTGTTATCCTTCACGGTGAGTTTGCCTGCCAATTCCCTCTACTTGAGCAGTGGGACCCCACCCCAACAAAGAAGCAGATATTTCCAGCTAACAAAGTTGTTCAAATACAGTTCATATATTTTTAGTGATACCCTTTTAAATGTAGATAAAATTCTTAAAATACGATTAAAACTCAGAGGTTTTCCATCTTAGAGAAGGTTTCCAAATTATGAACTATTTCTAAAACACAAAGGATTTCCGAAGCACAGGTGCAATTCCTACAAGCTAAAAAGGCATATCAAAGAGTTGCAGGCTATTGAGTCATCAGTAACAGAAATCAAAGTCAGAGGAATGGATTCTAATTCGCCCCGTCTTTCAGTTATTCTTTTTCTTGATGTTCTTTGACCATTCTTACAAACTTATTGCTCTCTTATTTTATACTGTAGCGATGTGCTACACACAGCGCTGAAATAATGACACGCAGTTGGTAAGTCGTTTCGAGACTAGTTTATTCAAACTTCGCAGCGCTGGCATTTAATCACTAGCGCCCGCCCTCTCCGGGCGGAAATGACATCAGAGGTGCATTACCCAGTCTCTCCCCACGCCCTGGCTATTTGTGAGCCAGTTCGCCTGCGCAGAAAGTGGGTCGCCACATAACCCCCCTCCCCCCCCAGAACCGGCGATACACCCCCCAGTGTCCTCACTCTGGATCGGAGGAAATGGCGGACTGCATCTACCTTAGCGGGCAGAGGGGTTGCCCCGTCTTTAGTAATCCTGTGGCCCAGGAAGTCAATGGTGTCGAGCCCGAACTGGCATTTGGCTGGGTTGATTGTCAGACCGTACTCACTCAGTCGGGCGTAGAGTTGACGGAGGTGGGACAGATGATCCTGACGACTGCTGCTGGCTATGAGGATGTCATCCAAATAGATGAAAGCGAAGTCCAGGTTGCGTCCCACCGCGTCCATTAACCGCTGAAACGTCTGTGCGGCATTCTTTAGGCTGAACGGCATGCGGAGGAACTCGAAAAGGCTGAAAGGGGTGATGAGTGCCGTTTTGGGGATGTCGTTCAGATGCATCGGGATTTGATGGTATCCCCGGACGAGGTCCACCTTGGAGAAGATCCGTGCACCGTGCAGGTTTGCTGCAAAATCATGAATGTGCGGCACAGGATAGCGGTCCGGTGTTGTAGCCTCGTTCAGTCTGCGGTAGTCGCCGCATGGTCTCCAACCCCGTTGCTTTGGGCACCATGTGCAGGGGGGAGGCCCATGGGCTGTCGGACCGCCGTATGATCCCCAATTCCTCCTTCGACAGGCGGAGCTTTTCCGGGGGGAGCCTTCGTGCGCGGGTGTGGAGGGGTGGTCCCTGGGTCAGAATGTGGTGCTGTACCCAGTGTCTGGGCATGGCTGCCATGAACTGCGGTGTCAGAATGGATGGGAAGCCCGCCAGGAGTCTGGTGAATTCGTTGTTCGACAGCGTGATGGAGTCCAGGGTGTGGGGCCGGCAACTTGGCTTCACCCAGGGAGAACGTCTGGAAAGTCTCGGCATGTACCAGTCTTTTCCCTTGCAAGTCGACCAGCAGGCTGTGAGCTCGCAAGAAGTCTGCCCCCAGGAGTGGTTGGGCCACGGCGGCCAGTGTGAAGTCCCACGTGAACCGGCTGATGCCGAACTGCAGCTGCACTGTGCGAGAGCCGTATGTCTGTATCGTGCTGCCGTTTGCGGCCCTCAGGATGGGTCCTGGCTTCCTGTTGCGGGTGTCGTACCCTGTCGGGGGCAAGACGCTGATCTCCGCGCCGGTGTGGACCAAGAAGCGGTGTCCCGACTGTTTGTCCCAGATGTACAAGAGGCTGTCCTGGTGGCCAGCCAACGTAGTCATTAGCGGCTGCTGGCCCTGGCCCTGGCAGGGCAGGCGACAACGGCAGGCTTTTGTGCCCCACTGCTGGTGGTAGAAACACCACTGTTCACTGGCCTCCTCACTCCTGTCTCTGTGTTGTGTGCGCTCCCCTGCCGGGCCTGGTCTGGTCTGCTGTTGGGCGCGTGGCCTAGTAATCTGACTGACAGACGCCACGCTCTCCCTCTTGGGTTTCCACAGCACGTCTGCCCGGGCCGCCACCTTCTGGGGGTCGCTGAAATCTGCGTCGGCCAGCAGCAGATGTACGTCCTCGGGCAGTTGCTCCAGGAACGCTTGCCCGAAAATGAGGCAGGGCTTGTGTTCGTCAGCCAGGGACAGCATCTCGTTCATCAATGCTGATGGCAGTCAGTCTCCCAAACTGTCCAGGTGAAGCAGGCGGGCACCCCGCTCACGCCGTGAGAGGCCAAAGGTCCCAATGAGCAGCGCCTTGAATGCTTCATATTTGCCTTCTTCCAGGGGCGACTGTATGAAATCCGCAACCTGGTCAGCCGTCTCCTGGTCAAGGGCGCTCACCACGTGGTAGTAACGTGTGGAATCAGAGGATATCTGCCGAATCTGGAACTGGGCTTCTGCTTGGCTAAACCACACGCGTGGTCGCAGCGTCCAGAAAGTCGGCAGTTGTAGCGAAACTGCGTGAACAGATGAAGAGTCGGTCATCTTTGGTCCAAATCCCGTTTGGACCGTCGGGGTCACCAATGTAGCGATGTGCTACACACAGCGCTGAAATAACGACACGCAGTCGATAAGTAGTTTCGAGACTAGTTTATTCAAACTTCGCGGTGCTGGCATTTAATCACTAGCGCCCATCCTCTCCGGGCGGAAATGACGTCAGAGGTGCATTACCAAAGTCTCTCTCCACGCGCTGGCTATTTGTGAGCCGGTTCACCCGTGCAGAAAGTGGGTCGCCACAATACTATTATTTTGTCATTTAGGTGACTTCACGCGTGATATTTTCAGATACCTATTCACACAAACTGTCTAAAGGTTTCTGGTGACAGATAACCCAAACACCCAAAGTTAATGTTGTGAATGTTGACTCCGAGTACACAAATCATCAACTACTGATAGATCAGCTATTTGGTGAGCTAAGTGATAGCATCAATCTGGTTTGCAAACTTCCTTGAACTAAATAACTTAAAATTCGAAGTTCAAACAAAAATTTATTATCAGTGTACGTACATGTCACCACATGCAACCCTGAGATTCTTTTCTTGGGCATACCTTGTAAATCTATAGAACTGCAAGTGTAAACAGGAGCTTTAAACTGTAAACAAACTGCAAATGCAGATATAAATGAGTAGCAACAAATAACGTGCATGAAATAACAATATAACAGGGTCCTTAAATGACTGTAGCTATCCCCTTTTGTTCAAGAGCCTGATGGCTGAGGGGTAGTAACTGTTCTTGAACCTGGTGGTGCGAGTCCTGAGGTACCTGTACATCCTGCCTGATGGCAGCAGTGGAAAGAGACCATGGCATGGATGGTGAGGATCTTTGATGATTGATGCCACTTTTCTAAGGCAATGCTTCACGTAGATGTGCTCAATGGTTGGGACCATTTTACCCATGATGTACTGGGCTAATTGCCTTTGAGAATTTTGCACTCAAAGGCCTTGGTCATCTCATACTAAGCTGTAATGCAGCCGGTCAGCACACTTTCCACCACAATTCTAAAGAAGTTTGCCAAGGTTTTTGATGACATGCCAAACCTCCACAGACTCCTGAGGAAGTAGAGGTGCTGTTGTGCTTTCTTCGCAATAATATTTATATGATGGGCCCAGGACAGGTTCTCTGAGATAATGACACCCAGAAATTTAAAGTTACTGCCCCTCTCCACTTCTGATTCCCTGATGATTACTGGCTCATGGATCTCTGGTTTCCCTCTTCTGAATTCTACAATCAGTTCCTTGGTCTTATTGACATTGAGTGAGAGGTTGTTGTTATTATACCACTCAGCCAAGTTCCTCAATCTTCCTCCTGTATGCTGATCCATCACCCCCTTTGATATTACCCACAACAGTGATGTCATCAGCAAAAATGCGTTGGATCTGTACTTAGTCACACAGTCATAGGTGTAAAGCAAGTAGAGCAGGGAGCTAAGTACATATCCCTGTGGTTATCCTGTGCTGATGGAGATTGTGGAGGAGATGTTTTTGTCAAGCCGAACTGACTGTGGTCTACAAGTGAGGAAATCCAGGATACAATTGTACAAGGGGTATTGAGGCCCGGGTCTTGGAGATTACCGATTAGTTTTGAGGGCATAATGGTGTTAAATGACAAGCTGTAATCGATAAAGATCATCCTGATGTATGAACCTTTGCTGTCCAGACGCTCCAGGATTGTATGAGGAGCCAGTGAGATAGCATCTAATGTAGACCTGTTGCTTTGGTAGACAAATTGGAGTAGATCCAAGTCTCTATTCAGACAGGAGCTGATATGCTTCAACACCAGCCTCTCAAAACACTTCATCACTGTGGATGCAAGTGCCACTGGGCAACAGTCATTTAGACAGGTTACCATGCTCTTCTTGGGCACCGGTACAAATAAAGCCTGCTTGAAGCAGGTGGGTACCACACACTACTGGACCGAGTGGTTGAAGATATCTGTGAATGCTCCTTGGTCGGCACAGGTCTTCAGTACTCGGCCAAGTACTCTGTCTGGACCAGATGCTTTCCTTGATTCACTTCCTTGAAGGCAGCCTGCACGTGCCGAGACCAAAGGAACATCGGGAGACCTGTGGGGCGCGATTGTTCCTCCCTGTTCTGCTTGGTCAAATCAAGCATACAAGGCTTTTAGCTCATCAGGAAGCAAAGCTCTGCTGCCCCTTACCTGGCAAGATTTAGCTTTGCAGGAGGTTATGGCATTCAAATCCTGCTACAGCTGACGAGCATCCCTCATAGATTCCAGTCCGGGATCTCCACTTTGCCTAAGGGCTTTCTGGAGATCAAACCTGCACCTCTTGCAGCATTCTTGATCTCCAGACTTCAATGCCTCTAACCTGGCTCTCTGCAGTTTCTAGATTCCACTATTCATCCAGGGATTCTGATTGGGGAAAACTCTGAACAATTTCATGGGGTCACACTCATCCACAGCTGTTTCAATAAAGTCTATAATGACCCTGGGGTAGTCATTCAGGTCCTCAGATGAGCTCTTGAAGACAGGCCACTCCACTGAATCAAGGCAATCCTGTAACCGTTGCTCAGCCTCCCATGACCACCTCTTGGTTGTCGTGATCTCTGGAGACTTAGCCAGTCTTATCTGGTTTGATACAGACCCCATGGTCTTAGACTGCATCTCTTGAGCAGGCATCTACAAGCTGTGGGCCAGCAGCCTGTCCTCTGCAGATAGTGCTGTTTGTTTGCAACGGTTCCTTTTAACTTCAGACAAACTACTGCTCGTCATTTACATTAAGAACTGAAGACTAGCTCCTGTTTACAACAAGAAGCTGAAGAAAAAATATTGATCGGAAGTTCAACTTACTCAAAAATAACTTTATCAGTGGCTATGTTAGAAAGCTGAGTTTAGCAAAAAGAGCCTTCCCTCCCTCCCCCCGGGCCATGGATGATGACTATCCACAACACTATAAATTCACCATTGGCAGAATTCCTGATGATGAAAGGGAGGCATATAGGAGTGGGATAGGTTGGTTGCTGAATGGGGTTACAACAACAATATTGATGAGAGTCAATTGGACAAGGGAGTCACATAGAGAGTGATCCCTGTGGGAAATGGGGAGCGGGGAGGGAATTGGGAAAGATGTGCTCAGTGGTAGTATCCCATTGTAGATGGCGGAAGTTGCGGACTGGGTATTCTGGATACAGGGGCTCGTGGAGTTGTATTCAAGGACAAGGAGAAGTCTATCCCTGTTATGGCAGCAGGAGGATGGGGTGAGGGCAAATGTGCAGGAAATGGAGGAGATGTAGGTGAGGGGAGCATTAATAGTGGAAGGGAAATCCTGTTCTTTGAAGGAGGATTGGGTGCTTAGTTTACTAATCCTGGCGGGGCAGGCTAAAAAAAAGGTTAGAAAGCATACGTGATTGATTCTAGGCTTTAGTAATAGAAGCTCAGAGTACAAGAGCAAATATCTTGCCTCACCTGTTTTCAGTTCTGAGCTGAACAGCACTTTACTGAAACATCTGAAGACTCTGGAGGTATACAGTGATTTAGCAAAATGAGTCCAAAGATGAGGGACTTTAATTACATGGACAGAATGGAGAAGTTTGATTGTTTTCCTGGAAGTAGACAAGATTGTAAGGTGTAATAAAAGTCATTCAAATCATAAAAGGGAATAATAATTGTTCACCTGTAGGGGTTGGACAGAGACCAAGTGTGACTGGAAAAGGAACATAAACAAGGATGAGGAAAAATAATGGAGGCTTTCAGATGAAATCTAGGAAAGCATCTGAATTTGCAGACCTGTGAGGAGGACTGGGGAAATGAGACTAACTGCATTGCTCTTACAGAACTGGTTTGATTGGCCTCTTTTGACACTGTAGCCATTCTGTAATTTTTCCCGTGATATTTGAAAGTATTGGTGATGGCATCTGTCTGAGTTGAAGGTATTGAAGGACGGTGGAAATATAGTGTGGGCTATGGGTCGCTGCAATGCCTGTACAGTCCAATTTTGGAGCTGCAGATCTTGCTGCGGTATCTGCATGTGAATGTTACATTCATAACTGCTGCCCCACGTTGGTTCTGTTGCTGCAAACAGCAGCACTAGCATGACCTCTCCAGGGCACACGCCTGGGCAGAAGATATGGAGATCTTGAGATGCCCAGTTGTTGAGATCCCTGCCTTAGTCTCATCGGTTTAGTCCAAAGGAAAGTGAAGCAATACGTTTGGCACCAGCTTGGCTGCAGGAGCTGCCGGAAGGATGTTCAATGACGTCCAACCACCTTAAGGCTGATTTATACTTGTGCGTCGCATCTACGCCGTAGGTACCAGATGCCCTATGCCGTAGGGTGACGTGCACCTCCTCAAAAAAGTATCTCACGCGTCGCGGTGACGCAGACCGCAACAACTGTGATTGGTCCGCTTGGTAGCATCGCAGTTCCTCCAACTCATTTCCAGTTGCTTCTTCTCTGCCATGTCTGTACACCGATGCGAAATAGATGAACCAAATCAACAAATCTACCTGCCGACATGCAAAAATGTTTGAAATGCATCTCCTTGTCCATGTCTCTCACAAAGAATCTCAACACAGTGGCATAGAAACCCCACCGCCAACTAGCAGTTTGGTGCATACCAACGCATGCTTGCTACGGCATAGAGCCTATGCAGAAGTGAAAATCAGGGCTACCGTGTAGGCTATGGCGTAGCCCGTACGCTCAAGTATAAATCAGCCGTTAGACGCTCCACTCTGCATTTTCTGTCTGGATTTACTCCCATAGCCCTTGTTTTTCCTGAAGCTAGCCACAAGGCAGTAGGGCTATTTACCCATAGCTGGGGAATTTGAAAGTATAAGCAGTCAAAAATAGATAGTATAATGTGCGGTGTTTAACCAGAGTGTTGACTATTTCTATTCTGTTTGTAGCCTGATGAACATAAATTAATATATATGCATCGGTCTGGGTCTTAGTAGTTGAGCCCCATCAACTAAGTTGTTGACAGTGTTAAACTAAAGTTCAGGACAACTCCTTTGTAGTGAACCGAATCTCAGGCCCTCAATCTCTTAAACGTGTGCCCTGAGGCTATTCAAATTAATTCTGGGAGGGTGTACCAGTTGCTTTGTTTGAATGTGACATGCACATTAAAATGTACTAGGCCTCAGACAGCCTTTGTTTCCGACTCTGCACTCCACATCCTTTTTAAAATCGACATCATTCTGTTAATTCCACACCCCTACCTAAAATGGCCTTTTCTTTTGTTAGTTAGTCGGTTATTTATAAATACAGTATGGAAGAGGCTCTTCAGGCTCGTTGAGCCACACTGCCTAGCAACCCCCGATTTAACCTATCCTAATCACAGGACAATTTATAATGACCAATTAACGTACTAACGATTAGATCTTTGGATTTTGGGAGGAAACTGAAGCACCTGAAGGAAGTCCTGACTCCTGGTTAGGAAGTACTGACTCCTTACAGATGATGTCAGAGTTGAACTCCGAACTCCGACTCCCCGAGCTGTAATAGCATTGTGTCAACTGCTACGCTACCATGGCAGCTACAAATCGTGATCTTTCTTGTGAAAATTGTGTTTATTGTGAATGCTCCTTATATATGGATTCTGCTGCAGGGAAGTTTTTCGATGTACCTGTGCTTACGTGTGCTTGTGGATATGACAATGAACTCAATTTTCCAACTTCTTTTAGCCTTTTGTGAGAATAAATTATTGTAAGGGAACCACAATTTCCCATCGTTTAGTTGAGTTCTTTTTACATGAACTTCAATCATATCTCCCCTCAGCTTTCATGCTACAGAGAAAGCAATCTAAGTTTGTCCAACTTTTCCTTGTATCTCATAATCCAGGCACCCGCTTGGTAAGCCCTTTTGCACCCACGCCAAAAAATGTTTATTTTTCATTTTCTCTATTTTTATTTACTCAAGTACATTATGACTGATTTATGTAAATTCAAGTCTGTTAAGTTGTCACGCTTGTAGTGTGCTGTGTTGCTGCTGTAAAACACTAATATTTATGGTATTTGGACCCTGTGTATGTATGCCTATGACAATCAGCTTGAACCTGAAGCCTCTATATCCTTCCTATAAGCAGCAATACTCTGGATACAACTGCATCGTGACTCCTTCCCCTATGCCCCAAGTAACAAAGAGAAGCTTGCCAGACATCTTTACCACTCCATCTACTTGCATTGATGCTCTTAGGAAGCTGTAGACATGGACCCTGTTACCCAGCTGTACTTCTGTGGTGTTACGAGTCCTACCATTAACTGTATAATTTCCCCTTACATTTGGCCTCCCAAAGTGACACTCAGTGGCCAGACTGAACTCCCTCTGCCACTTCCCTGCCAATGATCCTTGGCCATGACCTTCATTACTGTCCACAACTCTAATTTTGTGTTGACTGCATTCTTACTAACCAAGTCCATCCACATTTTCATCCAAATCATTTATACATACTTAGTAGCCATGAGGTACCTAATAAAGTGCCCACTGAGGCTACGTCCACACTACACCGGATAAATCCATAACCGAAGATTTTTCTCTTCGTTTTTACCCATCATCCACACTACAACGGCGTTTTCGTCCCCTGAAACCGGAGCTTTTCAGAAACACTCTCCAAACTGTGTATTTTAGAAAACACTGGATTGGCTGGATCAGTGTGGACAGGGTAACCGGAGACTTCTGAAAACGCTATCAGACGGCAGCGCGCTATTTCATTGTTTTCTTGAACACAACCTAACAATTTCAGAACAGACAGCAACGAGACTGACACCAGAAGAGTTAGAAATGTACTCACCAAATACTTTGACCCATAACTTACTGAATAAATAAGTATACTCACTTTGCCCTGTTTTCTGTCCTTGCTCGTATGAAGGTGGTTTACATATTTATGCAAGTACTTCTCTGACAATAGATGTGTAACAGCCTAATGTAACATTGTATGGAAATACAAGATAATGCTGATGCAGACATGTTTTATACATTTAACAAGGTGCTTTATTAATGCAACAGAGTTAGTCAGTTTTTCAATGTTCATCGTCAGCCGGGTCATACGGTCCGTGAACTCCCTGTCGGTTGCCTCCGTACGCCCTAGTATTTGTTTATTTCCACTTTTAAGTTCTCCTGCGTGAAAGCCAACAGCTGTCCGTCGTTTTAAGTTTTTCTAGTCTGTAACTACACAAACGCACACTTTTACGGCAAGATTTGACACCAAACATGTCGCTTGTTTTTGGTAGATGTGTCGCTTGTTTTTGGAGGAGATTCACCAAAATCTCTGTTTCAATGTGGACAGAGATATTGTTAAAAACGCATAGTGTGGACGCCTATTGTTTTTACGTGAAACCGACGTTTTCAAAATTATCAAAATAGTGTGGACGTAGCCTGAGTGTATGCTCGTGGTCTTCTGCAGCTGTAGTCCATCCACTTCAACGTTTAACATGTTGTGCCAGAAGACCAACAGAAATGGTCTTCTGCACACCACAGTTGTAACACATGGTTGTTTGAGTTAATGTCACCTTCCTGTCAGCTTGAACCTGTCTGGCTGTTCTTCTTTGACTTATCACATTAACAAGCCATTTTCACCCACAGAACTACCATTCGCTGGATTTTTTTTTGCTTCTCGCACTATTCTCAATAAACTCTAGAGATTGTTATGCATGAAAATCCCAGGAGATTAGCAGTTTCTGAGATACTCAAATTACTCCTTCTAGATCCAACAAGCATTCCAAAATCAAAGTCACTTACATGACATTCCTTCCCCATTGTGATGTTTGGTCTGAACAATAACTAAACCTCTTGACCATGTCTATATGCTTTATGCATTGAATTGCTGCCACATGACTCAATGGGCCAAAATGGCCTAACTTTGTTCCTATGTTTTATGGTCTAAATAAAAGTTGGGGAAAGGGATGGAGCAATAGCTGGTGGATGATAGGTGGATCAAACGGAGGAATCGGGGTGATAGGTAGATGGTAGGGGATGAATAGGGGAGAGTAGGAGTGATGAAAGAAGCTGGGAGGTGAAAGGTGGAAGTGACAAAGGGCTGAAGAAGATGTAATCTGATAGGAGAGGATCAGCCATTGAATGAAGGGATGGAGGTGGGGTGGAGAAACAGTGGGAGAGTGGGTGGATGATGGATAGATCGAGAGGGTGTGGAGGGGAAGGAGATAATGGGGGCCGGTTAAATCAGGAGCGGAAGGAAAAAAAAGGGGAAATGTTTTCAGGGAAAGCTAGAGAACTCGATATTCATGCCATCAGGTTAAGAGACCAAACATGTTCCGATTGTAACATGAACTCGGAGTCCACACCTTGAGGAGACAATTGATAGGAATTTTGATTCTATGGAATTGTTATAAGTAGCAGATCACAGATACATTAGGGAAAATCTCTTTAGCATGAAGTAAAAATGGAAATGAAACCCTTTCACTACCTGATCATAAAATCAATTTTACTCTGAAATAGTTTTCACAGGAAACATAATCAAGGATATTTTTAAAAGGCAATGCATCCAATCACTGAGGACCCTCACCATCTGGGTCAAACCGCCTTCTTGTTACTACCATCCGGAAGGGGGTACAGGAGCCTGAAGACCCACATTCGACATTTTAGGGATAGCTTCTTCCCCCTCCACTATCAGATATCTGAGTGGTCCATGAACTTACTATTCCTCCTTTGCATTATTTAATGTAACTTTCTGTTTACACTGTATTGTTGCTGAAAACACCAACTTGCATAACAAGCGTTATTGTGACAATAAACCAGATCCTGAAACTCTTAAACTGGATACTTCCCCGCGGACTGGATCAGGGAAGTGAGAAAAGGCCGGCCGCATTTTCATGCGTAGAGTTCATGATGTGGAACTGTCTTGCGAGGGCATTTTAAAAGTGGCTCTCTCTTGAAGATGAAACCAGAGACCCATATTTATGTTGAGTCACTCTGACCTCCTCTCTTTGTCCCAAACCCCTCCCCCAGTGCTCAGGTAATGAGAACAAGCCTCTGAATTGAGTTTCATGTTATGTTGCTTGCTTCTTTCTTATTTGGTAATGACTCACTCTGGGTGTGCTGCTTCAGAGAAGCCAATGAATAACAATTTAGCAATGGGGTTGGAAAGTGATGAAACCAGACGACTGACAGAACCAGTCTGTCTACATCAAGGATCAGGCGCTCAGCGCCAAGCTGAACGCAGCAGGTTAGGAGAACATTTTGTAGACAGGCAAGTGTTGCAGAGTACTGAACAGGATCACAAGGTCAGTAAAATCTCACGGGGAGATAAATCAATAACTACAACAGAATGAAAAGAAAGAGATGAACAAGTTTTAAATTGCAGAACTTCACAGACAGACAGACAGACATACTTTATTGATTCCGAGGGAAATTGGGTTTCATTACAGCCGCACCAACGAAGAATAGTGAAGAAATATAGCAATATAAAACCATAAATAATAAGTTAATCATGTCAAGTGGAAATAAGTCCAGGACCACCTATTGGCTCAGGGAGTGTCTGACACTCCAAGGGAGAGTTGTAAGGTTTATTTGCCACAGGTAGGAATGACTTCCTATGACACTCAGTGTTACATCTCAGTGGAATGAGTCTCTGGCTGAATGTACTCCTGTGCCTAACCAGTACATTTTGGAGTGGATGGGAGTCATTGTCCAAGATGGCATGCAACTTGGACAGCATCCTCCTTTCAGACACCACCGTCCCTCACCACCCCTTTGTAGGCCTCCGTTAGACTCGATAGACCGTGGATTTGACCCTTGGAAAGTTTTCCAGGGCGCAAGCCTGGGTAAGGTTTTTTTTCATGGAAGACCAGCAGTTGCCCAAGCTGCAAGTCTGCCCTCTCCATGCCACTGATGAAGTGGCGTTAGACCCATACAGCATGGCACCGGTGTTGTCGCAGAGCGATGTGTGGTTAAGTGCCTTGTTCAAGGACACACACACAGCCTCAGCCAAGGCTCAAACTAGCAACTTTCAGATCACTAGACCAACGCCTTAACCACTTGGCCATGCGCCAACACCCCTTAGTAAAGTAACTTTAAAAAGGTAATGAACATCACTGAAAAAAAAGATAAATAGATCAATAACACACACAAAATGCTGGAGGAACTCAGCAGGCCAGGCAGTATCTATGGAAAAAAGTCTGTCCAGAAGTCGACTGTACTTTTTTTCCCATAAATGCTGCCTGGCCTGAGTTCCTCCAGCATTTGGTATGTGTTGCTCGGATTTCCAGCATCTGCAGATTTTCTCTTGTTTGTAAATAGATCAGTAAGTCCAGCCAGAAAATGTGCATAGTGTGGAAGAGAGGCTCATCACCTTCAGAGGGCCTTTTGCACATCGTTGTCCCATGTTACATGAGCCAGCATCTATTTTCCCATCATCCCACTGACAACTGTTCTAAAATGGCTATCAGTCAAACACTGTCGCAGCTTTAAAATTCAAAATCCACGTCCTCCACTATTTTTGTAATATCCTCCAACTCCCCAAATCTCTAACTTAACAACCCTTCATTGTTAGTTGCTTGCTTTTCTCGAGTTTGATTTGGCCACTACTGGTGATTATATCTTCAGCTGTATATTTAAAAAGAAATGCATTGCATAATGAAAAGATGCTGATTCTTTGTGTTTCCAGTCAATGTAAATATTCAGCACAGAGATGAGCTAACTCACAATTTGTATCACTTTACATAAAAGTTTGCATATGCCTGGGTTGGGAATGCTGGGGTTAAAATGGAGGATCCGAAAATGCCAAAACCAAATGTCACCATATATAGAGGTTCCTCCTGTCTCTAGTCTCAGGAAGGCCCTTGCCACTTTAGCAAGTTATGTTCCATTTGGTTGAATCCTGCCGTACTTACTATCTGCCCTTGAAAATTTGTGCAGAAGAGCACCTTTGACCAGAAATCAATCAGCAACAGTCAGCACAAAATGTCCTCGAGGCCTTCGGAGAAAGGAAATAATAGATCCTTTAAGTGGTACCCTGAGCAGACTGCCTCATCAGCAGACCTTCAGAAGAATTCCAAGACTTTGCCTTATGGGAGGTGAGAAACATTCACTCTCCCCTCACACTGATCATTCAGCACTGGGCTTTGGAGAAGAACCTCCCATCATTATTCCTGGTGGAATGTCTGGGAAGGAAATGTCTGAATTAAATATTATAAGGAAATATAATGATTTGCCAGGTTCTATGGATGATGACAATGGAAAGGCCTGGATTCTATAATTGTAGATAGAAGAATGATAGAAGTATATTTTGGGAAGGAAATAAGCAGGAAACCTTCCCACTCCAGCTGACAGTCAGCAGAAGTGGGAAGGATCACTGCTTTTTTCAAGCGTAAAAGTCGAACTACTTAAGTACAGTATTAAATAAAGTCATTGAGTGAGAAACCCAACTACCTTGTCTCTGTGGAAATTCAGAAGTATACTGTTGTAATGCGAGTATTACTAAAAGTAAGTTAATACTAATCGGGAAGCTGTTGGTAGCAAGAGGCGGGATCCGGGGTTGGCGGGGTCTTTACTTCCGCTCTTTTTACTCCCGGTGTGCATTGTATATAGTTCCACCACCCAGGCCGCACGAGGTACCTGGAAGCCTCCGTATTGTAAATATAGTTTGCCGTCCCAGATAAAGATGCTCTTTTGGCCATCAAATTGTCGAGTGGTCTTTTTGTAAAGTAGAAGTTACCACATATTTTTGGCGACGAGGTAAACTGGTTTTATGGACGGGTCGGCGCGTTTCGATCAGGAGCTGTGAGCGGGCGAGGAGCCTCGTGTTCGGATGGCTGTGTTCAGAACAGTTGGTGTGTTTGACGAGCAAATCGAGGAGTGGCCGGAGTACGAGGAAAGGTTGGGCCACTTTTTCTGTGCTAATGGAATTACTGAGGAGGCTAAGAAGCGCTCTATTCTCCTGAGTATGTGTGGGGCAAGGACGTACAAGCTGATATGGAACTTAGCTACACCACGGAAACCGGGAGAAATTCCATACGACAAACTGGTCAAGCTCGTGGGGAACCACCACAATCCGAAGCCTTCGGTGATAGTTCAATGGTTCAAGTTTCACAGCCATGTCCGGAAGCCAGGTCAGTCTGTGGGTGATTTTGTGGCCGAGCTTCGGCAGCTGTCGGAGCATTGCGATTTCGGAGCCGTGTTGGATGATATGCTCCGTGATAGATTAGTATGCGGCATTAATAATGTCGCCATACAACGCTGCTTGTTGGGGGAAACCCCACCGTTGACTTTCAAGACAGCACTAGGCATGGAGATGGCTGCTGATAATACCAAGGATATACAGAAAAGATATGGGGGGGTCGCAGTCGGCGGCAGTGCTCCAAGTCGGGAGGGAGACTGGTAAACAGGCAAAGCAGGTGGAATGTTTTCAGTGTGGAGGAACGCACTATGCAAATGTTTGTAAATTCAAAGATACTGTCTGCCATGCTTGTAGCAAGAAGGGACATTTAGTTAAAAAGTGCAGGAGCATAAAGGGTAAGGTTAAGCCTGGGCAGGGGAAAGCTCAACAGACTCAGGCAGCCACACACCACCTAGGAGAAGCAGACGAGGAGGCAGCGTGTGCCTACAACATGTTTGGGGTGGAAACGGATGAGGGACCACCTGAACCATATTATGCCACAGTCACTGTCAAGGGAAAGGACATTAAATTCGAGATTGATTCAGGAGCTACTGCATCGTCATTAGTGAAGAAACCTACAGGAGGACACGGGGTTCCAACCTGCCTCCCATCAGACCATCTAAGCTCCAACTCAGGACCTATATGGGGCAGCCCATACCTCATTTAGGGGTGTTATATGTGGATATTTCAGCCGGGGGCCAGAAGGCTGAAGTCAGGCTGGTGATAGCTTAGGGCAGTGGGCCCAGTCTTTTGGGCCACGATTGGCTTCACAAAATCCGGCTCAACTGGCATGAAATTAACTACGCACGCATGACGGAGGACATTCTGCAGCGGTATAGTGATGTTTTCGGGGACGAGCTGGGCACACTGAAGGCCGTGACTGTGAAACTCCATGTCGACCCCGAGGCCACACCACGTTTTTTTAAGCCCAGATCAGTGCCCTATGCCATGAAAGGCAAAGTCGAGGTGGAGCTGGTATGTTTACAGGGGCTGGGCATCATTGAGCCCGTCCAGTTTTCAAGGTGGGTGGCTCCTATTGTTCCAGTTTTTAAGGCAGATAAAACGGTGAGGATATGTGGGGACTACGAGCTTACGGTGAATCAGGTCTCTAAGCTGCAGGAGTACCCATTGCCATGGGTGGATGACCTGTTTGTGACCTTGTCAGGGGGTAAGCTGTTCACAAAGCTGGACATGAGCCACGCCTACCAACAGCTGCCGCTCGACGAGGATTCAAAGGAGTACGATTATTGGTGTTTGGAGTGGCATCTAGCCCCGCCATTTTCCAAAGGACAATGGACTCTTTGCTGCAGGGGATTCCGCACGTAGCAGTGTATCTTGATGATATTTTGATGACAGGAGCCACGGAGGGGGAGCATCTGGCTAATTTAGAATAGGTGCTGAAGAGACTCTCAGATGCAGGGCTGCGGTTGAAACGTGGAAAATGTGTGTTCCTGGCTCTGAGTGTGACCTACCTGGGACACAAGATTACAGCTGAGGGGCTTTGCCCAGTGGAGGAAAAAGTGAGAGATATTAAGGAGGCCCCAAGCCCCAAGAGCGTCACTGAACTCAGATCATTTTTGGGCACGGTGAATTATTATGGCAAGTTTCTTCCGGACCTCTCAAAGGTTTTGGCCCCACTGTATAAGCTGCTTCACAATGACACTAAGTGGCAGTGGGGTAAAGAGCAAGAGGAAGCTTTCAAGGAAGTGAAAGAACTCCTCCACTCAGCGAAGCTGCTCGTTCACTATGACCCAGACAAGGTGATCACCCTTTCATGCGACGCTTCACCCTATGGAGTCGGGGCAGTTCTCTCACACGTAATGGAGGACCGTTCAGAGAAGCCTATTGCTTTTGCTTCACATACCCTGACGGCTGCTGAGAAGGGATATTCACAGCTAGACAAAGAAGGTCTGGCCATTGTTTTTGCGGTCAAACGCTTTCATCAGTACCTCTATGGACATGCATTCACAATTTATATGGACCATAAACCACTGATGAGCCTTTTTAGGGAGACCAGATGCATCCCACCGCTAGCCTCAGCCAGGATACAGCGTTGGGCTCTCACATTGTCAGCCTACCAGTATACTATCGTGTACAGAGCGGGTGGGGACAATGCAAACGCCGATGCGCTGAGTCGACTACCGTTACCTGAGACGCCTGTTACTACATATGTGCCTCCAGAGACTGTGTTTTCATTGGAGAGGCTGTCCGTGACACCTGTAAAGGCGACCCAGATCAAGCAATGGACAGAGAGAGACCCAGTCCTGTCTCAAGTCAAGACTTTCCTTTTACAAGGTTGGCCCAGAGTTGTGGAAGGAGAGGAACTGAGACCTTATGCCATACGCAAGACCGAACTGAGTCTGCAGGATGGTTGCATTTTCTGGGGGGCGAGGGTCATCGTGCCTCCCCCTGGCCATTCACAGATTGTGGAGGAAATTCATGAGACTCACCCAGGGGTGTCTCGAATGAAAAGCCTTGCATGATCCTACGTCTGGTGGCCAAGAATGGATCAGGATCTGGAGAACAAGGTAAAATCATGCACGCAATGTCAGACCAATCAGAACATGCCACCACCAGCTCCTTTGCACTCATGGGGGTGGCCAGTCTACCCCTGGTCTAGGCTACATTTGGACTTTGCTGGCCCCTTTATGGGACAGATGTTTCTTGTAATGGTAGATGTGCATTCCAAATGTACAGAAGCTCACATCATGAGCAACATCACAGCCCCCTCAGCCATAGACAAACTCAGGCAAGTGTTTGCAGTCCACGGGTTGCCTGACACTCTGGTCACTGATAATGGCCCGACGTTCACCAGTGAGCTGTTTGGTGAGTTCATGCGGCAGAATGGCATTCGTCGCATTCGGACGGCCCCTTTCCACCCAGCCTCAAATGGTTTGGCTGCGCGGGCTGTTCAGACAGTGAAGCGAATGACAGGGGACTCTCCTAGTACCCGGCTTTCACGTTTCCTGTTTAAATACCACCTCACTCCACAGACTACGACTGCACGCACTCCAGCAGAGATGCTGATGGGGTGTAGGCCCAAGCCAAGATTGGACCTGCTACACCCGGACATGAAGGCAAAAGTGGAGAGAAAGCAGGAAAAGCAGAAGGAGGGACAGGATCAACATGTGCGAGACAGACAGTTAGAACCAGATGACAATGTCTATGTGAGGAACAATCAGCAATGGCTACCTGGGGTTATTCTTAAGCAGAGTGGTCCAGTCTCCTATGTTGTTAAGCTGACTGATGGGCGTGTTTTCCGCAGACATCAGGACCATGTGCGCCTGCGTCATGATTCCGGCTCAGAGGTAGACAGTTCCATGGAGTTTCCAGTGGTGAGACAGACTACTGGGGAAGCATGTCCACCAGTGTCTTTGCTAGAGGGAGACACACTGGCAGAGTCCCCTGAAGAGGATGGACATTCTCACACGGACACACCGATCCCTCTCGTGTCCCCAACACTAGATCCACCCAAAACATCCTCACCAGCGGTGCCTGCTGGGTCACCGGGGGTAGTGCGTAGATCACAGCGCCCTCGCAAACCTCCTGGCAGACGGAATCTTTGATTGGATAGTTTCTTTTGTTGTTAGATTGAATGTTGAATTTGCCATGTTTTTTGGTGTTTTTGTATTGGTAACCTGTTGCTAATGATACTGTTTTTATTTCCCAGTTCTTCTATATTTGGGGAATGTTGGATTTTAAAGGGGGAGAAGTGTTGTAATGTGAGTATTATTAAAAGTAAGTTAATACTAATTGGGAAGCTGTTGGTAGCAAGAGGCGGGATCTGGGGTTGGCGGGGTCTTTACTTCCTCTCTTTTTACTCCCGGTATGCATTGTATATAGTTCCTCCACCCAGGCCGCACGAGGTACCTGGAAGCCTCTGTATTGTAAATATAATTTGCCGTCCCAGATAAAGATGCTCTTTTGGCCATCAAATTGTCGACTGGTCTTTTTGTAAAGTAGAAGTTACCACATATACTCATGCAACTAATCTAATCACCAACTCCAGGGAGACTGCAATCCAAACCTGGCACTATTGGCCAATCACCAAATACACATTTAGTTGGATGAGAGACAAAAAAAACAATCTGAATCTTGAGCAAGAAGCCACCCCACCCAACCACAGTGTCTTATTTGTGAAGTTTTCATCGTTTGTCAGCGAGAACTCTACAACCACATAGATACCTGAGGCTTATGATTCAAGTGCACAAGCAATCCCAGACAAACGACCCTCAACTGTGGACTCATCAGCATGAAGCCACTTTAATAAACCTGGCTCTTGTGTGCAAGTACGTGAAGTAGATTGAGAAAGGAGCATTGGACAGGTTTTCTGGAAAACAAGTGAAGCAATACTGGAATTATTGAATTCACAAGCAGCTACAGCTGTGGGGACTGGAACAATAAACACTCTGCTGGAGCAACTCAGCAGGTGAAGCAGTATCTGTGGAGGTAAAGGTCAGACCATGAGAGATAGAAGCAGAATTAGGCCATTTAGCCCACTGAGTCCGCTCTGACATTTCATCATGGCTGATCAATCAACCCCATTCTCCTGCTTTCGCTCCATAATTTTTCACACCCCATTAATCAGGAACCTAACAACCTCTGTGTTAAATACACCCAATGACCTGCCATTCGTAGCCACCTGTGGCAATGAATTTCACAGATTTATTACCCTCTGGCTAAAGAAATTCCTCATCATAATAAATGGATATCCCTCTACTCTGAGGCTGTACCCTCCAATTCTAGACTCTCCCACTATAGGAAACATCCTCTCCACATCCATTCAATCTAGGCCTTTCAACATTGAATAGGTTTCAGTAAGATTCCCTCTTATTCTTCTAAATTCTATTGAATACAGGCCCAGAGCATCAAATGCTCCTCATACAATAACCCTTTCATTCCCAGAATCATTCTCCTGTACCTCCCCTTAACCCTCTCCAATGTCATCACTTCCTTTCTTAGATCAGAGGCCCAAAACTGCTCACAATACTCAGTGAGGCCTCACCAGTGCCTTAAAAGCCTCAGAATTACATCCTTGCTTTTTTATTCTAGTGCTCTCGAAATGAATGCTAACATTGCAATTGCCATCCTCACCACTAACTCAACCTGCAAGTTAATACTTAGGGAGTCCTGCACATGGACTCTCAAGTCCCTTTGCATCTCAGTTTTTTAAAATTTCCTCTCCATTTAGGAAATTGTCAACCCTTTCATTTCTTCTACCAAAGTGCATGACTGTACACTTCCCAACACTGTATCCCATCTGCCATTTCTTTGCCCATTCTCCTAATTTGTCTAAGTCCTTATGTAGCCTCTCCACTACCTCAACACTACCTGTCCCTCCACCTATTTTTGCATCGTCTGCAAACATGGCCATAAAGCCATTGATTCTATCACCCAAATCATTGATGGTGATTGGCATCTATCTGTCTTCAAGAATAATGAGCAATCGTCATCATCATCAGCTTGGGTGGAAGGTATGGAGATCCTGAGATGCCCAGTTGTCAAGATTCCCTTCTCGGCCTCACCAGTGTAGCCTGAATGAAAGTGAAGCAATATGTTTGGCAATATGCAGGAGCTGCCTGAAGGATGTTCATTGACGTCCAGCCACCTTAGGTACTCCACTCAGATTTGTTCTCTGTGTTACTCCTGTGATCTTCGTCTCTCCTGAGGCTGTCCACAAGGTAGAGCGACTATTTACCCATAGCTGGGGATCATTGATATATAATGTAAAAAGAAGTGGTCCAACGCAGACCCCAGTGGGATACCCCTAGTGACCGACAGCCAACAAGAAAAGGGTCCCTTTATTCGCACTCTTTGCCTTCTTCCAATCAGCCATTGTTGTATCCATGCTAGTATCTATCATGCACTACCATGGGCTCTTAATTTGTTAAGCAGCCTCAAGTGTAGCACCTTGTCAAAGGCCTTCTGAAAATCCAAGTACACAACATCCAACGATTCTCCTTTGTCCATGCTGCTTGTTATTTAGAACTTAGAAAATGTACAGCACATTACAGGCCCTTCAGCCCACATGTTGTGCCGACCATGTAACATATCCTAGAAGCTGCCTAGAATTTCCCTATCTCTATTTTTCTAAGCTCCATGTACCTATCCAAGAGTCTCTCAAAAGACCCTATTGTATCCGCCTCTACCACCGCTGCTGGCAGTGCATTCCACACACCCACCACTCTCTTAGTTGTCACAACTTAGTTCTGACATTTCCCCTGTACCTACTTTCAAGCACCTTAAAACTTTGCCCCCTTGTGCTAGCCATTTCAGCCCTAGGAAAAACCCTCTGACTATCCACACGATCAATGCCTCTCATCATCTTATAAACCTCATTCAGGTCACTTCTCATCCTCCGTCACTCTAAGGAGAGAAGGCCAAGTTCACTGAACTTATATGTACTTCAAACTTTGTCATACACAATATATATTATATATACACAGGTGTTAAGGTATTAATATACCTTTATATTAAAATACAGGCCAGAAAGTTAAAAAAATGTCCCAGAGTGAAAGAGAGACTCCAGAAAACCTGACTCAATAGAAGCAAAAAATAAATATAAGCCTTTCAAACTTTCTTAAATAGTTTATTTACTGACACTTACCATTTATACTCAAAATCTTCAAAACAAGTGTTTAAAGCACCATTAGTTCCTGACCACATCTTTTTGATTTTCCGGCATATCGCTTCAACATCACTTTGCAGCCAGTCGCCACTAGACAAATAATTCCAATAGATCGGTCAACCAATACTTCCCCTTAGGGAAACTATGCTGACTTCAGCCTATTTTATCATGTGCCTTCAAGTACATCCTTAACAATTGACTCCAACATCTTCCCAAACATTGAGGTCAGACTAACTGGCCTATACTGTAATTTCCTTTCTTCTGTCTCTCTCCTTTCTTGAAGAGTGGAGTGACATTTGCAATTTTCTAGTCATCTGGAACCATGACAGAATTGATTGATTCTTGAAAGATTACAACTTATGCCTCCACAATCTCTTAAGCTACCACTTTCAGAACCCTGGGATGTAGACTGTCTGGTCCAGGTGATTTATCTACCTTCAGACATTTCAGCTCCCAAGCACCTTCTCCCTACTAATTGCAATTGCATTCACTTCTGCTCCCTGCCACTAGCATATTGCCAGTGTCTTCCACAATGAGGATGGATACAAAATACTGATTTTGTTCACCTGCCATTTCCTTGTTCCCTAATACTATCTCTCATCAGTCCAATATTCAGTCTTACCTCTCTTTTACTCTTTATATATCTGAACAAACTTTTGGGATCCTCTTTTATATTACTGGCTAGCTTACCTTCATATTTAATCTTTTCTCTCCTTATGTTTTTTTTAGTAGCCTTCAGTTGGATTTTAAAAGCTTCCCTATCCTCCAACTTATCACTAATATTGGCTCTATTATATGCACTCGCTTTTGCTTTTACTTCCCTTGTCAACCACATTTGCATCACCCCGCTTTTAGAATACTCCTTCTCCTTTGGGATATATCGATCCTGCGCCTTCTGTATTTCTTCCAGACACTCCAGCCATTGCTGTTCTACCATTATCCCAGCTGGTGTTTCATTCCAATCAACTTCGGCCAGCTACTTTCTTATGCCTCTATATTTCCCTTTTACTCCACTGTAATACTGATACTTCTGACTTTAGCTTCTCCCTCTCAAATTGCAGGGTGAAGTATATCATATTACGATCACAGCCTCCTTTGCGTTTCCTTTATTTAAAGCTCCTTAACCAAACTGGCTCATTACACAACACCCAATCCAGAACGGCCTTTCCCCTAGATGGGCTCAAGTGCAAGCTGCTCTAGAAAGCCATCTCACATGCGTTCTACAAATCCCTTCTGGAGGCAGAGCAAAGTCAAGATGGCACTAAACGGCGACTCCTTTGCTTGCATCTTCGGAATCAGCTCTATTTCTGTCTTTGATATCTTTTTTTTCCCCTTTTCTTTTGAAGACCCTGACCTGGAGTTACTCTCTGACTTTGGTTCTTTGCGGGAATGAGACCCGCTCTCGGGGCCTCATGACCGGCCGCTTCTTGACATCCCTAGGACATGGCCTGGAAGGCGAGCATGCCTTCAGGGTTCCGGATTTTGTGTTTCTGGAGATGTGCTGAATACTGAAGCGTATTGGGTGAACACGGAACATCGGGAGCAGTGTGTCAGCTGCCGTGTGATTGGAGAGCTGCGCCTTTCTGGTGCTACCTCTCTGGCGCAGAGCTTGGAAAAAGCAACAGAACCGACTTTTAACATCGTAAATCAGCGAGTTGTTTGCTATGTCTCTGCTCTCGCTGTGAAATTGGGACCCCTCTTTTTCCCTTATTAGGGAAAGAGAAAGCCTGTGGTACGTTGAATAATTGGGTGAAGGAGTAGTTTTTGGGGTACCGCAAGCCTGTATCTTCATTGATGCTTGCTGCACACTTGAATGCTCAGGGGAGGGTGCTGATGCTTTTCTGCTGTGGGGGGAGGTCGTTGCTTTGCTGCTGCTTGTGAATGAGACTGGACAGCTGGGGGGGGGGGGGCTTTGGAGTTCGAACATTTTAACTGTCATTCACTCCTTGGGGCACTCCTCTGTTTTCGTGGACGCTTGCGAAGAAAAAGAATTTCAGGATGTATATTGTATATATACATCTATATATATATATATACACACACATATATATATATATATATACATACATACATATATATATATATATATATATATATATATATATATATATATATATATATATATATACGCCTCACGTCTTAATAAGCTGGTAAGGAAGGCGGGCTCTGTCGTGGGCAAAGTACTGGAGAGTTTAACATCGGTAGCTGAGCGAAGGGCGCTGAGTAGGCTACGGTCAATTATGGAAAACTCTGAACATCCTCTACATAGCACCATCCAGAGACAGAGAAGCAGTTTCAGTGACAGGTTACTATCGATGCAATGCTCCTCAGACAGGATGAAGAGGTCAATACTCCCCAATGCCATTAGGCTTTACAATTCTACCGCCAGGACTTAAGAACTTTTTAAAAGCTATTATTAATGCTTTTTGAGATAGTGATTTAGATGCATATCATATTTTTTTACTGAGTTAAGTATTGTATGTAATTAGTTTTGCTACAACAAGTGTATGGGACATTGGAAAAAAGTTGAATTTCCCCATGGGGGTGAATAAAGTATCTATCTATCTATATACACATTTCTCTGACATTAAGTGTACCTATTGAAACCTTCTCTCGGGAACCAACGCTAACCTGATTTTCCCCGATCTATATGCATATTGAAATCCCCATGACATGGCAGTTTTATCTTCCACTGTAATTTGTAGCCCACATCCTGGTTACTGTTCAAAGGCTTGTATATAATCCCATCAGGGTCTTTTTACCCTTGCAGTTTCTTAACTCTACCCACAAGGATTCTATATCTTCTGATCCCACATCACTTCTTTCGAAGGATTTGATTTCATTTTTTTACCAACAGAGCCACGCCACCCACCCCTCTGCCTTCATGCCCGTCCTTTCAATACAACGTCCTTGTATGTTAGGCTCCCAACTATGATCTTCTTTCGGCCATGACCCAATGATGACCACAACATCATATCTACCAATCTCTAACTGTGCTACAAGATCATTTACCCTATTCCGTATGCTGCATGCATTTGAACATAACACCTTCATTCCTGTATTCAGTACCCTTTTCTATTTTGTCCCCATGTTATACTCATCCACTGACTACATTTTTGCCCCATCATTTGCCTGTCCTCCCCGACAGTCTCACTGCAGAAACATGAAGCTCTGCCCCTCCACCACTTCCACAGCCACGCATTCATCTACCAAATCATTCTATTCTTACCCTCACTGGAACCTGACACAGGCAGTAAGCTAGAGATTACTACTCTGGAGGTCCTGCTATTCAGCTTTCTATCCAAGTTCTTTCTTCAGGACTCCTCCCTTTTCCTACCTATGTGATTGGTGCCAATATGTACCAAGTCTTCTGGCTGCTAACACTTCCCCTTTAGAATGCTGTGGAACCGATCCAAGACCTCACTGACTGGGAGGCAACATACCACATACCATCCAAGCTTCTCTTTCACATTCACAAAATCTCATGTCTATTCCTCTTAACTATGGAGTTCCCTGTCACTGTTGCAGTCCTCTCCCCCCACTTCCCTTCTGAACCACAGCACCAAACTCAGGGCCAGAAATTTACCTCACCTACCCAAGCCTGTTAAACCAAAGCCTCCCCACTTTAACTCTGTCTATTCCAGCAACGACTTTTGCCCCTGCTAATGAATCGCAATTCGATCGGACTGCCAGAAAAGGCCAAAAAGCCAGTGAAAGCTGCTTTTTCGATTTCTAACCCTGACCCTTGTGTATGTGTCCTCTACACACATTGAGAAATGTCAACTATCAAATGGAAATATTAATTATTCCTTTGCATCCACAGATGATGTTTGACCTGCCGAGTTCCTTCAGCAGATTGTACTTTGAATGGTATGCTCAAATGCGTGGATAAACAATGCAATTCCCATTCTGCCCTTTTGATCTGGGCATGTACATACAATCCACTGGTGAAGCAGATAAATCACCAGAACCTGACAGAGTGTATCCTCAGACTTCATGGGAGGAAGGGAAGAAATTGCAGAGGCCCTTTTGGAGATACTTGCTCCACTGTCAGCCACTGCTGAAGTAGCCAAAGACTGCAAGGTGACTAATGTTGTTCCTTTTTTTAAGGATAACAAAGACAAGTCAGCGAACTATAGGCGGCACAGCCTGACATCAGTAGTGGAGAAGTTACTGGAGGGAATTCTGAGAGATAGCATCTACCGGCATTCGGATAGACAGAGTCTGATTAGGAGGAGTCAGCACAGCTTTGTTCTGGTTAATTGGACCATAGGTAAATTGGGGCTTATTTGGGACAACCCTTAAAGAATAAAAACTAATTGAGAAAATTGCTGGGATTCCTTTCATTTATTTGGGACATTATGCCACTTTATTGGGACGGGAGACTGTTGCCGAACAGTTTCTAACTAGCGTCAGTAATGTGGCTATTACACACACCGCCGTGTTTAGAGTGAAGTTCCAAAATAGGATTTTGCTGTTTATTATTAGATAATAAACAGTAAGACAATTCAGAACTGTTTTGCTGATTGCTGTTTCAAGCACTCATGCTTGCACATGCCAGAAACAGCCGAGGGTGAAAATGAAACCATTTCACTACTGATAGGTAAATGAGCCGAGGAGTGGATTTCAATATAGATACGTCCGAGGTGATGTACTTTGGAAAGTCAGACCAGAATGGAATTTATATTATGAATGGGCCTATATCCTTGCTGTATTGCTCTATGACTACTCCTCGATCAAGGTGATGCTGCACAGGATGTTTAGAACCCTGGCCCCTTGCTATATACACAAATTTCCCAAGTACACATTCTCTGATTAAAAATTCATGATGAACAAACTAAATAAAGCTAACATTAAAAGTTACGTGATTGTTACAGAAGGCGAGGGTCAGGCCAGTTCTGCTCACTGCTTTGCGATGTTCACTGTGCTGAGCCTGAGGCCGTGGGCCTACCCCGGCTGCTCCAGGCTTTGTGTCTCTGGGTTGTTTTATTCTGAATGCTGCTTGCTTTTACTGTTTGCACAATTTGCACTTGTTTCTCTCTCCCTCTCTCTGCACATTGGGCGCTTGTTGGATTTTTTTTAAAAAACGGGTTCTTCAGGTTTCTTGTTCTATGGTTGCCTGTAAGGAGACAAATCTTCTGTGTATAATGTATACATACTTTGATAATAAATATATTTAGAACATTGTTAAAGTACGTTTTTAAAAAAAATGGAATACAGGTACATATTTAGAAATTGGAAACCAAGCCAAAAAGGAATGACCAAAAAACTTGACTTAGGTCATTAACTTTTGAGATAGTTTTTAAAAGAAATGTGGTGACACCAAAGAATTCAGGGGTGGAATCCGATGTGGTAGTACTTGTGCTGAAGGTCAGTGATGAATTAAAGCAAAGATGAGAAATTTTAAGTACCAAGGCCAAGAAAAAGTTCAAGAATACAGAGCAGCAAGGGAATATAAAACAATGATGACAGTGGTTTTTAAGTTTCTTGTTGAACCAGGAGCAGCAAACCACCACCGTCTGGCCTGCATTAGTAAGTTATTTTTTAAAAAATACCCTTTTTGTGGGAAACTTGATAATTGACAACAGAGGCTCCGGCTACATTTACTTATATAGTGATATCGCTATCACACGGAGTGAGCCCTTCGAGCCATGCTGCTCCACCAACGCCAATTTAACCTTAACCTATTCACGGAACAATTTACAATGACCAATTAACCTACCCAGTACATCATTGGACTGTAGGAGGAAACCTGAGCATTCCACGGTGAGGATGTACAGAGATTCCTTATAGACCAGCACTGGAAATGAAGTCCAGACTCCGACGCCTCAAACTGTAGAAGTGTCGTGCTAACCCCTAGGAATACTGTGGTGCACATCTGCATACTGTCATTAATAACTTCAATTACCTCACTGAAGTGATTCCACAACCAATGAACTCACTTTCAATGACACTACAACTTGAGTTCTTAATATTTACCCTTTTTTTTGTACTTGCAGTTTGTCATCTTTCTTTGTGTTCAGTTTTTCCATTGACTCCATTGTGTTTCTTTGTATCTACTATGAAAGCCCACAAGGAAATATTTATACATACCAAAGTATGTACACATATACATACTTTGATAATAAATTTGCTTTGAACATGAACAGAGAGTTAAATACCTGGCTCAAAGACTGGTGTGGGAGATGTGGGTTTGAATTCATGAGACATAAGCACTAGTTTTGGGGAAGAACAGAGCTAATCAGATGGGACAGGCTCCAGCTGAACCACAAATGCGAGAAAATCTGCAGCTGCTGGAAATTCAAGGCCACACACACACACACACACACACACACACACACACACACACACACACACACACACACACACACACACACACACACACACACACACACACACACACACACACACACACACACACACACACACACACACACACACACACAATGCTGGAGAAACTCAGCAGGTCAGGCAGGATCTATAACAAATTGTAAAACAGTCGTCATTTCGGGCTGAGACCCTTCACCAGGACAGGCCTTTCAAAAATCACTCCATGCTTGAATGGTTCTGGAGGACTAGAAAATCGTCAATATCACTCTACTCTTTAGGAAGGAAGGGAGGTAAAAGGCAGGAAGTTAGAGGCCAGTTACCCTGACTTCAGTGGATGGCAAGATGTTGGGAGTCCATTAAGAAGCAGCCTTCAGTATGCTTGGAGGTAGATGACAAACCCAGTCAATATGGCTTCCTTAAAGAGAAACCTTGCCTGACAAATATGTTGGAATGCTTTGAGGAAATTACAAGCAGGATAGACAAAGAAGAGTCAGTAAATGTTCTCTTGGATTTTTAGAAGCCCTTTAACAAGGTGCTGCACATGAGACTGCTAAATAACAGCCCATGGAGACAGGAAAGATATCATCATGGACAGAGGATTGGCTGACGGACAGGAAGTGAAGAGTTGGAATAAAAGGGACCTTTTCTGCTTGGCTGCCGGTGTCTGTTCTGTAGGGGTTGGTGTTGGGTACACAACTTTTCACATTTATGCTAATGATCTGGGTGACAGATGGCTTTGTGGCTATGTTTGCAGATGATACAAAGATAGATGGAGGGGCAGGTAGTGTTGAGGAAGCAGCGGTCGGCAGAAGGACTTGGACTGATTAAATTTGGAGTGAGTTCAGAAATCTAAAGTGTAAAGGACTTGGAAGTCCCAGTGCAGGATTTCCTCAAGGTTAACTTTCAGGTTGTGTCAGTAGTTTAAAAAAAAGGAAAATGCATAATAATTTCCAGAGAACTAGAATATAAAATCAAGGACGTAATGCTGAGGCTTGGTAAAGTGTTGGCCACATTTGGGGTATTGTGAGCAATTTTAGGTTCTCTGTCTAAGAAAGGATGTGTTGGCATTGGAGAGGATTAGAGGATATTTATGAGAAGGATCACAGGAGTGAAAGGGTTAATGTATGAGGAGCATTTGATGGTTCTGTGCCTGTACTCACTGGATTTTAAAATAATAAGGGAGGAATCTTATTGAAACCTACTGAATATTAAAATACTTAGAGTGGATGTAGGGAGGATATTTCCAACACTGGGAGACCAGAGGGCACAGCCTCAGAATAGAAGGACACCCTTTTACAGCAGAGATGAGGAGGAATTTCTCTAGCCAGAAGATGGTGAACCTGTGGAATTCATTGCCACAGATGGCTGTGGAGGCTAAGTCGTTAGGTATACTTAAAGTGGAAGTTGATAGATTCTTGATTAGTGAAGGCTTCAATGGTTATGGGGAGAAGGCAAAGGAATAGGATTGAGAGCGATAATAAATCAGCCTTGATCAAATGGTGGGCCAACTGGCCTTATTCTTTTCCTGTATCTTATGTTCTTACGGTCAGTTCGGCAGCAGCATTTTTAAATGTGTGTCAGAGTCCATATTTGCATTTCAAAGGCTTCAGTGCCTATTACAGGAACTGGCCCTCACTCACACCTTTTCCTGCTTTTACCAACACAGCGGACAATAATGAACATGGCCTCAAGCTCTACCAAATGGTATTTTGCACCTGATACAAAGGTGTGCTCTATTTGAAACCATGGTCAGATCATTTTGCAGACCATTCTTTCTTTCCATTTTTGTGCACTCTTTTACTGTTAAATCGGTAACATCTTTCAATTGTGAGGATTGATGTGAAATGTTTACTTTCTGCATGGATGGTTCCTGATTTGCTGAGTTTTTCCACCACATATGGTTATTATTTTGGACTGCTGGCTGTGTTCCATTTATAGCATACCATTGAAGTACTTTCAGTTCTGATACTAATATAACCGACAACCTAAACAAACATAACAACCTGGATGCTAAAGTACCATTTAAAATGCTTCACAGGTACATATTTAAAATTTGGAAACCCCACTGAGAGGAATGACCAAAGGCTTGGATTAGCTTGTTAATACTTTTGAGGAAGAATTTAAAAGTGGAGATGTCAGAAGGAATACAGGGATGGAATTCCAAATTCCAAAGGTCAGTGACAAATGCAAAATATTACGTTGCTAAGCATGTCCAATCCTTGCAGGACTTGGAAATACCTGGATGTACTGGAAATTATTTTGGAATTATTCTAGAATCATGTTCACCCATAACAATTCTCGGTAGTGCTGCAGAAATGCAAGGTTAAGTTTACTATACATATGAAAAGGCACAAACATATCAACTAGTAAAACTGTGACATTTTGTAGTGGAATGCGTGTCACATCAGATTCAGGTATATTTATCACATGGACGTCAAAGCATACAATGAAGTGTATTGTTTGCGTTAACAACCAGCACTCAGAAGTTATATGCTGGGGAAGCCCACAGTGTCGCCAAACACTCTGGTTTCAATGTTCCATAATGTTTCATTTAACAAAAGTAAATTTATTATCAAGGTACATGTCCTTAATCAGTAGACAGAGGTCCCCACTACAGAGAGTGCAAAATTGGATCCCCTATTAGGGAATGAAACAGGACAGATGAGAGGAAGTTTTTAGGGAACGCTTCAGATCTAGTGAACATAATGCCATAAGTTTCAAGATATTTATGGATAAAGATAGATCTGGTTCTCGGGTTGAAATTCTAAATTGGAGAAAAGCCCATTTTAATGGTATCAGAAAGGGTCTGGCAAGAGTGGATTGGGTTGTTTTGTGGCAAATGTGCACTTAGTAAGTGGGAGGCCTTCAAAACTGAATTTGAGAGTACTGAGCTTGCATGTTCCTGCCATGATAAAAGACCAGGTGAATGGGTTCAGGGAACCTTGGTTTTTGAGAGATATTGAGGTCTTGGTTAAGAAACAGGAGGTGCATAGCAGGTTTAGCCAGCAAGGAGCAAATGAGCTACTTAAGGAATATAAGAAATGTAAGAGAACACCTAAGGAAATCAGAAGGGCTAAAGGAGGTCATGAAGTTGCTCTAGCAGACAAGATGAAGGAGAATCCCATGGGCTTCTACAGATGTATTGAGAGCAAAAGGATAGCAGGAGACAAAATTGGTCCTCTCTGCATGGAGTTGTAGATGATGGGGAAGATCTTTGTTATGCTTTGTAACTTCAGAACATTACACTAATTCAGAGGAAAATGTGGGAGTCCAAAATTTGAGTCTAACTTTGTATTCTACTTTGAGGGAGGCATATCATGTGGTAGCGTATTGAAATATGCAATTCACAGATTTTTACATATAAACATAATGAATGATATAAACAACAAAGAATGTTTAATCAAACAATATGTTTACAAGATTTCTCGAATATTACTGAAATATTAAATACACAACACTCCTCCCTGCTTAGCTGTAAATTCCAACTCAATAGAGAATGCATCTCAACAGTTCATAATACACTATATAACTACTATATAGAATTAGACCTCACTACTTCCTTGGGCAACTGGATCCTTGGTTTCCTCACATGCAGACCTCAGTCATTTTGGATTAGCAACATCTCCACAATCAGATTCAGCACAGGTGCACCACAAGGCTGTGTGCTTAGTCCCCTGTTTTATACTTATGATTGTGAGGCTAAGTACATTTCCAATTCCACATTTAAGTTTACTGATGACACTGCTGTTGTTGGTTGAATCAAAGGTGGTGACAAATCAGCATATTGGAGAGAGTGAAAATCTAGCTAAATGGTGCAATGACAACAATCACCTCTCAGTCAATGTCAAAACCAAAGAGCTGATTATTGACTACAGGAGAATGAAGCTAGATATCCCTGAGCCAGTCCTCATCAGGAGATTGGAGGTGGAGAAGGTCAGTAACTTTAAATTTCAGAGTATCTGTCCTGGGTCCAGCACATAAGTATCATTTCAATGGAGGCACAGCAGCACCTCTGCTTTTTCAGAAACTTCTCAAGATCCGGCATGTCATCTTAAACCTTGACAAACTTCTATAGATCCATAGTGGAAGGTGTTATCGACTGGTTGCATCACGGCCTGGTATGGAAATACCAATGCCCCGAAATGAAAAAGCCTACAAAAAGTAGTGGATACGGCCCAGTCCATCACAGGTAAAGCGCTCCTCACTATTGAGCACATCTACATGGAGCACTGTTGCAGGAAAGCAGCATTCCCACCATCCATTCCATGCTCTCTACTCACTGCTACCATCTGAAGTTGGTACAGGAAGTGTAGAATCCACGCCACCAAGTTCAGAAACAGTTATTACCCTTTAACCATTAGGCTCCTGAACCAGAGTGAATAACTTCACTCATCCTAACAATGAGCTGATTCCAGAACTCATGGACTCGCTTTCAAGAACTCTACAACTTTTGTTCTTAATGTTTATTATTTGTTTATTGATGAGCTTTTTCCCTCTTTTTTATTTGCATAATTTGTTGCCTTTTGCATATTGGTTGTTTGTCCGTCTTAGTGTGCAGTTTTTCATTGATTCTGTTTTGTTTCTTTGTACTTACTGTGAATGTCTACAAGAAAATGAATGTTAGGTTAGTATATGGTTACATATACTATTTGTACTTTGATAATAAATTTACTTTGAAATTTGAACCTACACCAAAATCAACCTTACTCTTCCCTAACATATAGCCCTCCACTTTTCTATCATACATGCGCCTCTTAAATGTCCCTAATATATCTGCTTCTATCACTGCCCGAACAATGCATTCTGTGCACTTAACACTTTGTGCAATAAAATACACCTCTTACATCCAACCTTCCAATCAACTTAAAAGTATTCCTTCTCCTATTAGCCATTGCCACCCCAAGGGCAAGGCACTGGCAGTTCAATGTCATTTCTTATCTATACATCTCTATCTAGTCTCCTCTCATTCCCCTTTGCTCCAAAGAGAAAGTTACTAGTTCGCTTATCCTGTCCTTATTAGATATGCGCTCTAATCCAGGCAGCATCTTGGTAAGTTTCCTCTGCACCCTCACTAAAGCTTAATATCCTTCCAAAAATGAGGCGACTAGAATTGAACACAATATTTCAAGTATTGTCTAACCAGAGTTGTATAGAGCTGCAACTTATCTCAGGGCTCTTGAGCTCAATCACTCAGCTAACTAGGGCCAATACACCATACACCTTCTTAATTGTCCTATCAACTTGTGAGGCAACTTTGTGGGATCTGTGCACTTGTATGCCAGGAACTCTCTGTTCCTTCATATTGCTAAGAATCCTGCCATTAACTTTGTACTTTGCCTTCAAGTTCAACCTTCCAAGGAATATTGCTTCACTTTTTTTCTGGATTGAACTCCATCTGCCACTTCTCAGAGCAGCTCTGTGTGCTATCAATGTCTCATTTTAGCCGACAACTTTCTACGCTATCCGGGACACCAACCTTCATGTCATGTGCAAACTTACTAACCCACACTCCCATTTTCTCATCCAAGTCATTTATATTTTTAGAAAATCACAAAGAAGGACTCCCAGCGTAGAACCTTACAGACCACCACCCGACACGGAACTCCAGGCAGAATATGCTCCCTCTCTTAACCCATTCTGAATCCATGCTTCCTTGGTTCCTATTCCTCTTCATTGGCTCTATATACTTGAGAAATTCTTCCCTTCCTCTCCAAATCTCCAGCCACACAGGGCTGCTTTTGATACCCTTCCTACACCTCTAGCTCATGAGGCTCACCAATCATACGGACTTTTATAAGACAGAATGATGCCATGTGACACATTGTTTCCATGCCAGCCAAAATGAAGCTATTCCTCCTTTTGGTGCATAACTCAGTAGGTTACAGCTCTTTAAGTGAACTTCCAGGTAAGAGTTAAATGTAATTAATGTTTTTAACTAGGTCATGCTTTCTTGGAATGAGTTCCAGATACATAATACTCTTTTGATGAAAGAGTGCTTCCCAACTCTCTTGTTATCACCCTACAACTGAACCTATGTTCTCAAGTTATCCCCGGGGAAGCTGGACAATCAACTTCAACCAGTTTAGCCCCCCCCCCCCCCCCCCATACCATTATACTTACTGTATATCTGAATAAAATCCTATCCTAGTCACTTCTGTTCGAACAAAAATGACTAGTTTCTCCTAGAACAGTAAGAAAATACAAAATTCTCATCAAAAGTTTCAGAAGTTCACAGTTACAGGTGTTAGAATTAGCATTGTTTTCAACCTGTTTCTGCATTGGATGTTGGTGCCCTATACAACAGGGGCCCTTTGAATTACTTTGCTTCATAGAATGCAGGACTATGAAAGGATGTTCTTTGAGTTGTGATTGACCATCGACTGGTCTCACTTGGAACAATATGGCTTCTACTGACATTGTCTTGCAAAACAATTAAGTGTCATTTTGCTCGAATCAGACAGCAGATAAGTTACTTGCACAGCCAAACTTTACAAAACAAAGTACTGGTCAAACTTCCTGCTCGGCACAATTCAGCCAAAAAAGCTGCAGTATCATGTTCCATTCTGGCATTTATAAGCATTTAAACTTTGCTTAGCTCTTTGGATAAAAGATTATTGTCTTTGGGATATGGAGAGGTGAAACTCAGTTATGAAAGCATGGAAACTAAAACAGTAAAGTTAACCAATAACTTGCAACCATTTTTTTTTTAAACACACCAGCTTAGAGAAGATATTTCATGAATGCAGTGGGAAATAATAGAGATAAGAAATTCTGCACTGCAGCTATCACGAATTTGACATTGTTTTACCAAATGGAACAAAGAAACAAAATTGCATGACTAAGGAGTGGTACATCATTTGACATATCTAGAGGAAGAGATTGGTGAAAACTACCCAGAGTATTATCATGGCTATTTTAGATAAATACAATGCCTCTCTTATTGTACACAGTTGAATTGGAAAGCTAGACACACCAGGGACTTCAGATCCCGAGCCTCGAGCAAAAGGCAAGCGACTGCATGGCCTTAGCAGGTCAGGAAGCATCTGTGGAAATGTGGACAATTGATGTTGAGGGTCTCAGCCTGAAATTTCAACAGTTCATTCTATGTGACTGAGTTCCACCAGCAGCTTCTTTTCTTTTTGTGGTGGGATTAGCAAGTTTTGTGAAGGTCATAAAGAATGTGCAAAAGAATATGAACAGATATAGTGGCTGAGCAAAAAGATGGAAATTAATGTTGGAAATTGCCGAGGCATCTACTTTGAATGGAAGAATGAATAGTTATAGTATTTAAATCAAATTAAGAAAATAGAGATGTGTACACAAAACACAAGTTAGCACTCACCTAGCGGAAGTAATATAAGAGGGCTATTGGGATGGTAGCCTCCATTGTAAAGGGCATTCACGATGAAAGTAGGGAAGCTTTAATAAATCTTCACCAGGTACTAGTGAAACTGTTCCTGTTTTGATTTCCATATTTAAGGCAGGATGTGCTTGCAATGGAGGAAGTGCAGAGGAGATTAGTTATTTATTTATTGAACTACTGCACTGAATAGGCTCTTCTGGCCCTTCGAGCAAACACTGCCCAGCTATCCCACCGATTAACCTATTCACCAGTAGGAATGTGGGAGGAAACTAGAGCACAAGAGAAAACACACACAGTCACGGGGAGAATGTTCAAACTCCTTACAGGCAGCAGTGGGAATCGAACCTGGGTCACCTGTACTGTAAAGCATTGTGCTAACCACTATGCTACTGTGCCATCCTGGATTCTTGTGAAGAAGGGAATGAATGATGTACGAGCAGGCTGGCCATATCCTCAGTAGAGCTTAGAACAATGAGAAATTATTTTACTTAAAGGTAAAACTTTGAGGGTGGATGCTGAGATGATGTCTCTCTTTTGGTGGCATCTAGAATTAGGAGGCATAGAGCAGAATAAGGAGTTGCCTACTTTAGATGGATATAAGGAGGAACTTATTTTCCTCAGTGGGTTGTGAACCTTCAACACTCTTAACACAGAGATCGCTGGAAGTCAGATCACAAGATATTTCAGGTGGATACTGACAAATACATTAAGTACAAGGGTGTTGAGAGGAATAAAGGGTAAAGTGGTGCTGAGGACAAGATTGGTCCATATCTTATTGAATGGTGAACAGGCTCAAGAGACCAATTAACTTTCTCTTTTATTATATAATAAGACTATAGAGGTGTGTTGCCATGTTAATAGCTGACAACACAGAATTATATCCTCTAGAGATTTATACATACCCAATAATATCCCTTAGATTATAAGGAAAAATAGTGATGCAGTCACTGAATCAATATTAATGCATGCATACACACATATAAACACTTATTGAATTTATTATTCATTAACTGAGGAGGTTGGCAGCCCCATCAAATGCCATACTCTCTTATTTGTTCTTTCTCATAATAATTTCTCCTCTTCTTGGAAGATATTGCCAAGGGTACACAGCATGCTTACTCTCACCTAACACCTTATTTAAATATACAATAACCATCTTTCAGCTACGACAGTGAGTTTTAGGCTCAAACATCTTCACCTGCTTCATCAATGACCACACTCCCATAACATCAGAAATGGGAATGTTCTTTTATCATATGTCATGTTTAATTCCATTTGCAATTCCTCAGCAAGACACAGAGAACATTAAGGTAGGAGATAATAAGAGGAAACTGACATTTGTGAGCTGCAAGTGCCAAGGAATAACCTTCTCCAATAAGAGATGATTGAATCTACCCTTGATATCCAATTACATTCCCTTCAATGAGCTCCCCACTGTCAACATCTTGGATGTTATTACTGACTAAGTGGTCAATGGATGAGTATCTGGGTGAATGAATTATCTCTGGACACCCTGAAGCCTTTCCACCATCTAGAAGGCATGTCAAAAATGTGATGGAATCCTTCCTACTTATTTGGATGAGTACAACTCTAGCAACACTCAACATTCCTGATATCATCCAGACACCACAGCTCACTTAACTGGTACACTATTCATCCCCTGAAACATTAATTCCCACCACTAATGGGAATGTACAGCGTATACCATCTACTGCATATAATGCACTGCAGTTACTTGCTACAAGCACATTCTGACAGCACCTCCCAAATCATCAAGAAGCTTCTAGGTGTCAGGCCTATGGGAATAAAATTACTTTCAGTTCTCCAAGTTGAGTGCCATCCTGGCTTGGAAAAACACTCAGTGGCCACTTTATTAGATACCTGCTCATTAATGCAAATATCTAATCAGCTAATCTTGTGACAGCAACTCAATTCAAAAAAGCCTGAAAACATGGTCAAGAGGTTGAGTCCAGACCAAACATCAGAATGGGGAAGAAATGTGATCTAAGTGACTTTGACCATGGAATGATTGTTGTTGCCAGATGGGGTGATTTGAGTATCTCAGAAACTGTTGTTCGCCAAGGATTTTTATGCACAAGTCTTTAGAGTTTACAGAGAATGGTGTGAAAAACAAAAATATCCAGTAAATGGCAGAAACCACCTTGTAACTAGAGGTCAGAGGAGAATGGCCAGACTAGTTCAAAATAACAGGAAGGCAAGAGTAGCTCAAATAACCACATGTTATAACGTGCCTAAATACAAAACACATTGAATGGAACCTTGAAGAGAATGGGCTACAGCAACAGAAGACTACACTGGGTTCCATTCTTGTACCTAATAAAGTGGCCAGTGATTGTATATTGCAATTTTGTTTAAGTCCTGGAACTCCCTCAGCAAAAGCATTGTCAAATCATTTTTTTACCAAAAGGACAGTGGTAATTCAGAAAGCATAAGATATAGGTTATTTGGCCCAGCAAGTGTTCTCTGCCATTTCACCATGGCTGATTTATTCTCCCTCTCACTCTAATTGACTGATTTCTCCCCATCACCATCACTTTCCCAAGAGCAATAAATGCTGGACTCGCTAATGATTTTCAGAAAAACAATAAAGTTAAAAATGAAGTCTTTCTCTCCAAGAGAGGTCAATTATAGTATGAATACTGCTTTTCTAGCACAAGGTAGAATTGAACCTACCTTGTGACAGCTCATGTGAGTTTCAGTTATTTAAAATGTTATTTATATACAGATTAACAATCCTGCACAGTCACTAAGTCAATGAAGGACCCCATGCACCCCTCATACAAACTCTTCTCCCTCCTGCCGTCTGGGAAAAGGCTCAGAAGCATTTGGGCTCTCATGACCAGACCATGTAATGGTTTCTTCCCCCAAGCTATCAGACTCCTCAATACCCAGAGCCTGGACTGACTCCTTACTGCCCTATTGTCTTGTTTATTATTTATTGTAATGCCTGCACTGTTTTGTGCACTTTATGCAGTCCTGGGTAGGTCTGTAGTCTAGTGTAGTTTTTTTCTGTGTTGTTTTTTTACGTAGTTCAGTCTAGTTTTTGACTGACTGAACACCATGTTCCTGAAAAAACATCGTCTCATTTTTACTATGTACTGCACCAGCAGTTATGGTTGAAATGACAATAAAAGTGACTTGACTTGAAATTGATGCATTGAGCTGGGTGTTTGCCCCACCTATTATTCAGTACAATTTCAGATTCACACTGAACTTAACTACATACATGCCAGAGGACATGCACAGGAAGGAGCAAGATTTTGGAATGTTCAATGAAAAATCCAGTGTTTGGATCATATACATGATATCTAAAGTCAAACACTAACAATGAGAAGATAGTATGCAGTCCATGCATTCCCAAATAAAATTGGAATTTAGTTTGACCACAATAGATATGACACAATCAGAGAGCAGAGCCAGGATAACAAAATAGATAAGCAGAGATAGTTCAATGAATATGTCAATGTTGTTTGTGAACACTTGCTGCTATCTGGGTTCCTTAGATTGGAATGGTGACCATAGCTGTAAAGTAATTATTTGACTTTGTATTTAAAACATGCTTGTATATGGAATTGTTTCTCCTCTTACTCGCCGGTTCTGTGCCTCCATCTACATTCCCATGGAAACCAGTGGCTAAATCTTCCAATGGGAGCTGCACAGTAGTGTGGTTAGCACCACGCTTTACAGTACCAGCGACCTGGGTTCAATTCCTGCTGCTGCCTGTAAGGAGTTTGTATGTTCTCCCCGTGACTGCATGGGTTTCCACCCATATTCCAAAGATGAACAGTACAGGTTGGTAGGGTAATTGGTCATTGTAAATTGTCCTGTGATTAGGCTAGGGTTAAACCAGGGGTTGCTGGGCAGCATGGCTTGAAGGGCCTATTCTATGTTGGATCTCAACAAACAAATAAATAACTAAATAGATGGGAGAAATGATTTGTATAATAATGTGATCTCCAAGTGCACTTGAATACTTGTTTTGACTTTATATTCACATAGCACCTTCAACTTTCTCTGGGGAAAGGTCTAATCCAGAAAGACAAAACTGTAGGTGTTTCCTTTACCAATGGCATACGTGTGTAATCAGCACAAGTGTATTCTAAAGTAATTGGAACAGATAATCAAAAAATCAGCACAGGCAAATCTGGCCAGAAAGTCACTGATCAAAGACTCACTCCAGAACATGAACCAACACGTGAGAATGTAGATATTGGAATTATCAAACAGATGGTTGACATTTCAGATAGAGACCTCTCTTCTGGATCTGTGTGATACATCAGCACGAATCTCACTCAGGTTCTCGAAATGAAACGTCAGCCATCACTTTTTCTCCACAGATGCTGCTTGACCCACTGAGTTCTTCCAGCAGTTTAATGTATGATCCGGATTGATACCTGCTTCTTTATCAGAAATGTTGGAGTAAATTTTCATTTTCAGTAACAAATGGAAAATACATAGCAGGAGTCAGCCTCAGTTTGCACTTAAAATTTTCCCTCAGTTGACATCAACTGAAGGAAAAAGTACTTTGGGGGTAAACTAAACAGGCTATTGATCTGTCTCTGAGGAAGTTCCGTGAGGTTTGGTGCAGATGCAAGCCATTGCTTCTCTCCGATTGAGGAGGCTTCGTGCAAGGTTGAAGTCAATGAGGACGAGAGCGGAGGACGGGCAGGTGTTCGGCGCCTTCTGCCTGCGTTTGACTGGCCTTCCTCTCCCTCTCGTTAGCTGTTGTCGGAGGAAGGTGCGCGAGTCTTGGGATCCACTTTATCTGGCTGGATTGGTCAGTGAGGCTGTGGACTCGTTTTGGGGGGACTTCGAGGTTCTTGTTGCATGTGTTTCTGGATAATCTTTTCTTTTGCTGCTTTGAGCAGTTTGATCAGAGCCACTGTCCTGGACCGGGCCCAGTGGCCTGCATTGGCTAACAGTGCAGGCACTGAACTGAACTAAACTGAATGCTGCTAGACCTCTGGGTTAATGTTTAATATCTTATGTGCTGTTCCCTCCCTTTTTGCTGTTTGCGCAATTTGTTCTTTTCTCTTTTGTTGGGTGTTTGATATTTTCTAGAACAGCCACCATTATGTTTCTTTGGTTTCATGGCTGCCTGCAGGAGGGCAAAGCTCAGAATTGTATTCTATATACATACTCTTACAATAAATATACTTTTAAAAATGTTACCACCAGCTGCAAATGCAATCGCCAAGAAGGCGTGCCAGTGGCCTGTACTCTCTTAGAAGCTTATGGAGATTTGGCATTTCACCAAATACTGTAACGAACTTCTGCAGATGCACTGTTGAAAATATCCTTTCTGGTTGCATCTTGAGTTGGTACTGGAATTCCAACCTAGGGGATTACAAGGAACAGCAGAGAGTAGCGGACAACGCTTCCCATTACTGCCCCTACAGAAGACAACATCTATCATCAAAGACCCCGCCATCCGTGTAATGCCCTCTTTTCGCTGTTACCATCAGGTAGGCGGTTTTGAAGCTGGAAGCCACACAGCACCAGATTCAGCAGTAGCTACTTTCTCTGAATTATCATGTTCTCGAACCCTAACTTCAGCAACAGAACACCGTCACCTCTTGCACTGCCATGATCTTGTCTCCGATTCTTTTTATCTGCTATGTTGTTTCTCCTCTCTCTTCACCATCTTGTATCATTTATGAATAACTTATGTATAATTTTTATGGGTTACCCGTCATGCGATGCTGCCTGACGATTTTCATTCTACCTTTATCTCACTGTACATATTCACATGACAATTAACTCCAAACTGATAACTCACGCGAGCCCACAGCTCGACAGAAATAAATATCACAGTATTCGAAGAACTGTAAGGATTCACAACAGTTAACTCGTTTTCTTGATCAATTTTACTTCGATAGCACAAATTGGAAACAAACGTATGATATGACATTTCAAAACTAATTTATGGAGTTAAATATACTATTAAACTGGAAGATAATCTCCACTTTTTAACCTGTTGTTTCCTGATACCCAAACGATTTGCTAGACCATAACAACGATTGTGAAGCCGACCTTCCGCTACATCATTAACTGCGCAATTTAGGAATTCTATAGCTATTGATTAATTACAGTAATTAATCACCAACAGTTACAGCCAGTCGAAGAGCTGGCAGAGGTCCAAAGGTTATCTACATCTGTCTGGTCATTTTTTTTTTCGAATTTAGGTCAAATTTACCTGAAGTTACGATCCGTGAAAAAAAGTCCTCAATCCTCGCTTGTATTTTCTCCTTGATTTTTTTCTCTCTCCTTTTCCCGGCTTCAACCCTTCTTGACATCAAACTTGGTCGCCCCTGCTCTCTCTCCCCCCCACCCATCATTAGATGATTCATTGAAACCCTCAGAGGTATTGGTTCTGGGTGTGGCTCTGAGTCAACATGGGTCACAGGGAGATACTGTAAACAACAGCCCGGTCGGATGACAAACCTGATTTCATTAACGGCTGAGAAGATGCTTGAGCTGTCTAAAACACTACTGCACGTACACCTTTATATGTATTTTAAATGAGTTTGTTAAGCATTTTCAGCCTTCTTTCCCAGAAAGCATACCGATACCCGGTGAAGTTCGTTAAGCTTTCAATGACAAACGGGTGAAACCCCTTACGAAGTCATGATCTAATTGGGAGGGGCATCTGTGGGCTGGGATACTATAACCCGCCCATGTGCGTCCAATAAGTACCGTTGTGTTTGCCGCTCAGCTCTCAGAACGACTGAAGCTATCGGCGTGCGTTAACTGTTTGCAGCAACAGACCTGAGAATGGTATCGATGGGACTCCAGATTCTGGGCATAGCCCTGTGTGTGATCGGATGGCTGGGAACCATCATAACCTGCGTTCTTCCCATGTGGAGGGTGACCGCTTTCGTTGGAAACAACATCGTGGTGGCACAGATCATTTGGGAAGGTCTTTGGATGAACTGCATTGTTCAGAGCACCGGGCAGATGCAGTGTAAAGTGTACGACTCGCTGTTGGCGCTCTCGCAAGACCTCCAGGCTTCCAGAGCTTTGACCGTCATTGCCATCGTGGTGGGAGTCCTGGGCATCCTCATCTCCATCGTGGGAGGCAAGTGCACCAACTGCATAGAAAACGAGGTTACGAAAGCAAAGGTCACAATTATATCGGGAATTATCTTCATCTTGGCTGGAGTGCTGACCCTGATCCCGGTGTCCTGGTCAGCGAACACCATCATCAAGGATTTCTACAACCCGCTGGTCACCGACGCCCAGAGGAGAGAACTTGGCGCCTCCCTCTACATCGGATGGGGAACATCGGGTCTGCTGATCCTCGGAGGGGCTCTACTCTGCTGTTCCTGCCCCCCGAAAGACGACACTGGCTACACCGCAAAGTACTCTGCAGCCAAGTCTACCGCTAGCAGAAACTACGTGTAAAGATCAACATCTCAAGGCAGTGTTGGAGAAAGCGAGAGCTTTTTGTCGGGTTACTTTATTTGGACTGTGAATATTTCAAAGTTTGGACTTGTTGGACATGCGCTTTCCTATCTATAATGGTTAAAACACTTTCCGTTAAATGGAAGATAGTTAAAAGCGCCTTGGCGAAATGTTAAGATTAAACTGAACGTCGCTGATCTTTATTAGAAGAAAACGATTTTCATTGTAGATTATTATTGGAAACAAAGGGTTTGGTTATATTTGAAAACTATATTTTCGTTCGATACGATTTGTAAATATGACTGCTCTGAGAAGGGGAATGAATGGTTGACTGGATTCAACTTAGTGTAACATTTAATCAACCGTGATCCCGTTCGACACAAGGCTTAAGATTTCATTTTAATTGTTTAACTTTACAGTTTTTAACGTTTTCACTTGTTACTGCGTGCTATTGGGTATCAACAAATGATTTGAACGTACTTTTGAAATCACCTTCAATACCAAGTGCACCTTTTGTTTGTACTCTTACAATAAATTTAAAAGTTTGTTTCATTGAGTTGTGAATCGTGCGGTGACTTTTTAAAAAAACTGCTCTTAATTTAGATTTCATTTACAAGTGTATAAATTACTCGCCACCTGCAGGAAAACACTAGGTTTTAAATTGCTATGGCTTTCTGGTTCATTGTTACGGGGCCGAAGGTTTGCGTAACAATTCCCCATAATCAAAGGTAATCCAAGAGAATCACGTGACCAATTCCCTACCGGTAGGACAACTCCGAATTTTGTTTGGGAGTGACTTGCTGAGACTGGGAATAACAAACCTTGGGCGGCGATGTTGGGTTTTGTTCGGCGTCCTTTCGTAGCTGCTACTCGGGAATGACTAGCTGTCCTTAAAGAGCGCAGTGCAGTGAAAATGAGTAATCCGTTAATCGAGCATTTCGCGCTCCTTTCAGACATCCGCAGAACAACTTGGTTCCTAATCACATTTTCCAACTTGATCAAAACTACTCCCAGATTTTTAAAAAAAAGTTTGATATGGTCACAGTAAACCTGGGCAAGTGACCACGTGCACGGGAGAATTCCAGAGGTGAAGGTAGAACCTCCAATAGTGGCACAATTATACTGCAGATTAAGTGTAGAGTTAGTTGGGGATAAGGAAAAGGAACTGGAAATGAGTTTGATGCTTTCAGTCAAACCTTTACCTTCTATTTTGTTATAAAGATAAAATGTGACAAAGATTTTTTTTGTTCACCAAGGGATGGCATGATGTAGGGTAGGGGTTGGTACAATGTTTTATAGTACCAGTAGCTTGGGTACATTTCTTGCTGCTGCCTGTAAGGAGTTTGCATGTTCTCCCTGTGACTGGATTTTCTCTGGGTGCTCTGGTCTCCTAAAGATCTACTAATGGGTAGATTCAAACACAAGGAAATCTGCAGATGCTGGAAATTCAAAACAACACACACAATGCTGGTGGAACACAGCAGGCCAGGCAGCATCTATAAGGAGAAGCACTGTCGACATTTCGGGCCGAGACCCTTCGTCAGTACTCAAAGGTAGATTCATTGGTTGTTGTAAGTTGTCCCATGATTTGACTAGAAGCTTGTGGAGATGTGGTTAAAATATTCAGTATTAAGTTCAAAACACTGAATGAGACAAATGGTAAATACAATTTGCAAGTTGAGTCCCATGTTCTGTTGGTTGCCTCAATGAAGTATGTAGGCCTCTGTTAGTCTCAATAGACCATGGATTTGTGACTTGGAAAGTTTCCAGGGTGCAAGCCTGGGCAGGGTTTTTATGGAAGGCCAGCAGTTGCCCAAGCTGCAAGTCTCCCCACTCCATGCCACTGATATTGTCCAAGGGCAGGGCATTAGTCTTAATGAAGAGAAGCAAAGGATAAGCTTTGAACAATGTTAAGACCAAGGTTCTCTACCACCTTGGAAATAAGAGGCTGTGGCTTCTGAAACCTGGAGCAATGTTGATTGTCCATTTGACTCTACTGCTGCCTAACCCAGTGAGGTACTCCAGTGTTTTATTTTCTGATACCTCTATCAAACTGCACCTCTTTGCTATCTGCCCCTTCTCCCAACTTGTCCCTTGTTTGGCTGCACCTATTGGAATCCATAAGGAGCTAATAGAAAACATGAATTCCCTTCCAGATCTGAGAGCCACCTATAATGTTGATGGCTGTTAATGATGAAATTCACCACTGCCTCTTCTGCATCAATAGAGCCTAAAAACATTCCTATATCTCAAACCTGATATCATGGAAGGAAATCAAGTTGAGATCCTTTGATGACCTTCAGTAGTCTCTACAAAGTAACAGAGACACCACCAATACACACTCTGCAAAAATAGAAAAAATTCAGTGGTATGATGAGCAATAAATTTCTCAAAGCTCTCTGCTGCTTTTTGGATTCCAGACCTAACCAGTTCCCCTCTACCACTCTCTTCTGTCTAGTGGGATTAGTCCTCGCCCTTAATAATTTCTCCTTTGGCTCCTCCCACTTCCTCCAAATTAAAGCTGTAGCCATGGGCACCCGTATGTGTCACCCAGCTATAATCGCCTTTTTGTTGGCTTTGTGGAACAGTCTGTGTTCCAAGCCTATACTGGTATCTGTCCCCCTCTTTTCCTTCACTACATCAATGACTGCATTGGTGCTGCCTCCTGCACGCATGCTGAGCTCGTTGACTTCATTAACTTTGCCTCCAACTTTCATCCTGCCCTCAAATTTACCTGGTCCATTTCTGTCACCTCCCTCCCCTTGATCTTTTTGCCTCTACCTCTGGAGACAGCTTATCTACCAATGTCACCTTTAAGCCTATGGACTCTCACAGCTACCTGGACTATTCCTCTTTCCACCCTATCTCTTGCAAAAATGCCATCCCCTTCTCGCAATTCCTCGCAAGTCTCAGGATGAGACTTTTCATTCCAGGATGAAGGAGATGTCTTCCTGTTTTAAAGAAAGGGGCTTCCCTTCCTCCATCATCTTAGTGAGGCGACACTTCACCTGTGAGTCAGCTGGTGTGGTATACTGTGTCCGGTGCTCCTGGTGTGGCCTTTTATATATTGGTGAGACCGATGCAGACTGCGAGACCATTTCGCTGAACACCTACACTCGGTCCGCCAGAGAAAGCAAGATCTCCCAGTGGCCACACATTTTAATTCCATGTCCCATTCCAATATGTCAATCCATGGCCTCCTCTACTGTCAAGATGAAGCCACACTCAGGTTGGAAGAACAGCACCTTATATTCCATCTGGTTGGCCTCCAACCTGATAACATGAACATTGATTTCTCTAACTTCTGTTAATGCCCCTCCTCCCCTTCTTACCCCATCCCTTATTTATTTTTTCCCTTTTTTTCTCTCTCTCTCTGTCCCTCTTACAATCACTCCTTGCCCGTTCTCCATCTCCCTCTGGTGCTCTCCTCCCCCTTTCTCCCTAGGCCTCCTGTCCCATGATCCTTTCCCTTCTCCAGCTCTGTACCCCTTTTGCCAATCACCTTTCCAGCTCTTAGCTTCACCCCACCCCCTCCTGTCTTCTCCTATCATTTCGGATTTCCTCCTTCCCCTCCCACTTTCAAATCTCTTACTATCTCTTCTTTCAGTTAGTCCTGACAAAGGGTCTCCGCCTGAAACGTTGACTATACTTCTTCCTATAGACGCTGCCTGGCTTGCTGTGTGCCACCAGCATTTTGTGTGTGTTGCTTGAATTTCTCGTATTTACAGATTTCCTCTGTTTACGTTTTTAAATACAATGTCAATATCTTTCTCAAGCTAATATCCCCAGCGTCGTGCTTCAGACAATATTCAACCAATTCCAATCGATAGGTGTTTCTAATCCTTATCAGAGTCCAGAGAATTTTCATGCTCTCTCTCTCTGGGCCTCTTGGGTTTCCCTGATTTTTAATATCCTCCCACATCCAAAGGATCTGATAATTGTGCTTTGTAAATTCTCCCACATGAATGTGGGAAGTTGGTGAATCAGGGTAGGGCTCTGATACGTGGGAAAGAACAGGTCGCAGAGTAATAAGTGAGGAGAAGGGACATGGATTAGTGCCGAGAACTGGCTTGGACTCCTATCAAGTCACAAAAAATATAAGAGAACAACATCCCAACTGGCACTACCTGTAGAAAATTCTGCAGATCCTGCATAGGACTATCAGCCCATAAAACTGGAGTAAAAGTAAATTATCCTCAATCCTAATAAAGCAACACACACAAAATCCCTTGGCCCTCGGGCTCTTGGAACTATAGGGGATGGCTTCATTCAACTTCACTTGCCTTATCGCTGAACTGTGCCCACAAACCATGGACTCACTTTCAGGGACTCTTTCTCATGTTCTGGATATTTATTGTTTATTTATTTATTATCAGTATTTCTTTTTTTCTTTTATATTTGCATGGTTTGTTGCCTTTTGCATTGGGTGTGGTCTTTCTTTGATTCTATTATGGTTATTGGAGTTACTGATTATGCCTGAAAGAAAATGAATCTCAGGGTTGTATATGGTGACATATACAGTATGTACTTCAATAATAAATTCATATTGAACTTTGAATACTGGAGGAACTCTGCAAGACAGGCACAATATACACAGGGAAATAAGCAGTAAATATTTTGGGCTGAGACCCTTCATCAGGATTGGAAAGGAAGGGGCAGAAGCCAGAATTAGAAGCTGGGCAGAGGGGAACAAGTACAAGCTGGAAGGTGATAGGTAAAACCAGGTGAAGGGGAAGTTGGGGAATGAAGTAAGATGGTGGGAGGTGATAGGTGGATGAAGTAAAGGGTTGAAGAAGAAGGAATCTAATAGGGGAGGACAGTGGATCATGGAAGAAGGGGAAGGAGGAAGGGAACCAAAGGGAGGTGATGGGCAGGTTAGAAGAGAAAGGGGAGAGGTAACGCGAATGAGGAATGGAAAATGAGAGAAGGTGGGAGGGGGAGATATTGCTGGAGGGGAGAAATCGATGTTCATGCCATCAGGTTGGAAGTTAACCATAGTCTACTGTTCTCTCCTGTGAGATTCCATCTTCTTTAGCCTGATACCTCTTCTAGCAATCTGCACCCAGATTCTTACTTCATTACCCCCTCCCCCACCCACCCGGTCTCACATATTGCTTGTACTCCTCCTCCTTTCCCTCACCTTATTATAGCCTCCACCCCCTCCCTTCCTTCTGAGTCCTAATGAAGGGTCTCAGTATGAAATGTTGATTGTATTCGCCTCCATAGGTGCTGCCTGGCTTTCTGAGTTCCTCCAGCATTTTATATGTGTTGATCTGGATTCCCAGCATCTACAGAATCTCTTGTGTTCTTGATCCTGGTGGGACTGCTTTAGAGGGGTTTCTCAAACACAAGGCCTGACACTAGGATAGATTCAGAATGGAAGCAGACAGCATTAGTGAAAATATGGATATATAACCATAAACTAATATTGGGTTTTTAACCAAGAAACAAACATAACAGCAGAACTATGTTGAGTCTGTTTCACTTTCAGATACTGACAGAAAGAGATATGGAGATGGTGGCTGGGGAAATAGATAGATACTTTATTGATCCCAAAGGAAATTAGAGTGTCACTGTAGCATTACAAGTGTACAAGTATACAAATATTGGAAGAGAAGTAAGAAAGAATAAAAACTAAGTTACCTCAAACAGTCTAACAGGAGGGGCTCATCACTGCCCCAGCTGTTGGTTGACTCGTAGAGCCTAATGGCCGAGAGTAAGAATGACCTCATATATCACTCTTTGGAGCCACGCAGTTGTCTTAGTCTATTACTAAAAGTGCTCCAAGATGGCTTGCAGAGGGTGAGAAACATTTTCCAAGATTGCCAAGATTTTCCATAGGGTACTTTGTTCTACCAAACTGTATTCACTTTGACTCCTATAACAAAGCTAGCCCTTCTAATCAGTTTATTGATCTTGTTGGCATCACCCGTGTTGATGCCATTGTCCCAGCACACCACCACGTAGAAGATTATACTGGTGACAACAGACTGGTAGAACATGTGAAGGAGAGGCCTGCATACTCCAAAGGACCTCAGTCTCCTCAAGAAGTAGAGGTGACTCAGGCCCTTCTTGGACACAGGCTCTGTGTTGGTGCTCCGCTCAAGTCTGTCATCCAGATGCACCCCCAGGTATTTGTAGGTCCTCACCATGTCCACGTCCTCACCATCAATAGTAACTGGGAGCAGTGCAGGCTTAGTCTTCCTGAAGTCCATCACCATATCCTTCAAATAAATGAGTTTGTAAAAGAGAATGTTTTCCCAACGGTTATATGGAGGAAATTGCCTCTGATCCAAGACTGGATGTCAAACAAGCATTTTCACAATTTAGGTGGAGTGATCATGAGAATGGTGGTTATAAGCTGGATTCATCAATGTACGCACTGCTTCCAGGTGGTTCTGCTGAGGGGCAATATGTAGGGTGAGTCAGCATAATTAAGGGTCATTGGCAATTGATTATTATTCTCGTGTACCAAAATACCATAAAAATCTTTGTGCTGCCTGCCGTTTAAGCAGACGTTTCTATATGGAAGTACATCGTAGTACCAAGGGAAACAATAACAGGTTACAAAAGAAGGTGCAGAGTTACAAAGCGTTACAAAGAAAGTGCAGTGCAGGTAGACAAATAAGAGGCAAAGACCATGATAAGCCAAATTGAGAGGCCAAGAGTACATCTTTATCATTTTAGAGTTTTGTGCATGTGTCTTGTAACAGCAAGATAGAAGCTGTCATTGAATCTGATGGAATGTATTTTCAAGCTTTTGTATTTTCTGCCTGACGGGATGTAGAAGAGAGATTGACAAGGGCGGGAGGGGTCTTTAATGATTTTGGCTGCTTTCCTTTGGCAGTGAAACTGTAGGCAGAGTCAAGGGAGGAGTGGCTAATTTTTGTGATAGACTGGGCTGTAGTCACAACTCTCTTGTAGCTTAGGCAGAGCAGTTGGCACACTAAGCTGTAATGCATCTGGACAGGATGCTTTCTAAAGTTCAAAATAAATTTTATTATCAAAGTACTTATATGGCACCATATACAACCCTGAGATTCAATCTTGTGGGTATACTCAATAAATCGATAGAATAGTAACTCTAACAGGTTCAGTAAAAGATCAACCAGAGTGCAGAGGACAACAAGCCGTGTAAATGCAGATATAAATAAACAGCAATAAATAATAAGAACATGAGAGGACGAGTCCTTGTAAGTGAGTTCATTGGTTGTGGGAACATTTTAATGATGGGGCAAGTGAAGTTGAGTATAGTTATACCTTTTTGTTCAAGAGTCTGATCGTTGAGGGGTAGTAATTGTTCTTGAACCTGGTGGAGTGAGTCCTGAGGCTCTTGTATCTTCTACCTGATGGCAGCAGTGATAAGCGAGCATGACCTGGGTGGTGGGGGTCCCTGACGATGGATACTTCTTTCCTATGACAGCGTTTCATATATGTGTGCTCAATGGTTGGGAGGGTTTTACCTGTGATGCATCTGGATGGGAGGCTTTCGATGGTGCATCATAAAAATTAATGATGGGTATCGTAACGTGACACATTTCTTTAGCATTTTGAAGTAGAAGTGCTGGTGTCCTTTCTTGGTTTTATCTACGTGATATGACTAGGACAAATTGTTTGTGACATTTACACCCAAGAACTTGAAGTTCAAACAACTCCACCTCTGTCCCACTTCCTGAAATCAATGACCAGCTCTTTTCTTCCACTGACATTGTGGGAAAGGTTATTGTGATTATACCAGTCTCCTAGGCTCTCTATCTCCTTCCTTTTTGTTGTCTGAGATTCAGCCCACCATGGTGATGACATCTGTGAAGTTGTAGATGGAGGGAAAGCAGAATATGGCCACAGAGTTGTGAATACATAAGGTGTAAGGTAAGGAGCTGAGGACACAGCCTTGTAGGGCTCCAGGTTTGAGGATAATTGTGGTGGGGGTGTTTCTGCCTTTCCTTACTGATAGTAGGAAGCCAATGATCCAGTTGCAGAAGGTAGTGCTGAGAATTAGGATGAGGAGTTTAAAGATAACCTCTGTTTTGTGAGGGTAACCCAATGAGCAGGAATTCACCTTAAGTATTACCAGAGCACGCCAGAAACTAGGTGTGCTGAAGCAAGCAGTTCAGTTCCTGATACACAAAACCTTTCCACTATTTATAAGTTACATATCAAGAGTGGATACACGTTGCTTGCCTGATTGATTGAACGTCTGAATAATCTCACCAAGTTTAAGCCAAACATATTTTTATCTCATGTCTGCGTGAAGGATTGTGTTACATAGTGATTACATCTTCTCCTTTTCAAAAGTGACCACATAAACAGCGTTGTGCTAATTGTAAAGCACATGATATACTAAGTTCTGAAAGGCACAATATAAAGACAAGCCTTCCCTTAGCTGACAGGATGCTTGCATAACTGAATTGGAATCTTGGGGGATTTCGCACACAATTAATTGTTTAACAGCAGACCAATCCGAAAACATGTTGCATTACAAACATAATTAGTTAATTTTTAGTTAACCAAAAATGTTTTAGACTTATGAGTTAGCTTCACAGAAGTTTGTGCCACAGTTGGCTCAAGAATTTCAAGGAAACGTCTCGCAAGTTGAATTACGGAGGCAACATTTAAGCAAAGGTTAAGCCAGAAAGAATGAAATCTTTTGCAACTCTCATGAGAGGTGAATTACAGTTTGCACAACAGTGTAACAAGAAAGAGTAAGCCTGGCAAGAGATAACATCACAGTTAGCTCAATAATTGTAAAAGAGGCCAGACTAACATTAGTTGAATATGAAAAGATAAAGAACATAAATACCATGACCAAACTTTAATAATTGGGTTAGACTGCTATGGTTTAGAAAAGTTAAAAAGGAAAAGACTATAATGACATGTAGGTATAAAAATCTGCTAGATAAACTACAGCAAACACGAGGAAATCTGCAGGTGCTGGAAATTCAAGCAAAACACACAAAATGCTGGTGGAACGCAGCAGGCCAGGCAGCATCTATAGACAGAAGCACTGTTGACGTTTTGGGCCGAGACCCTTCATCAGGACTAACTGAAAGGAAAGATGGTAAGAGATTTGAAAGTAGGAGGGGGAGGGGGAAATGCGAAATGATAGGAGAAGACCGAGGGGGGTGGGCGGGGTGGAACTGAGAGCCAGAAAGGTGATTGGCAAAAGGGATACAGAGCTGGAGAAGGGAAAGGATCATGGGACGGGAGGGCTAGGGAGAAAGAAGGGGGAGGGGAGCACCAGAGGGAGATGGAGAACAGGCAGAGTGATGGGCAGAAAGAGAGAAAAAAAAGGAGGGGGGAAGAAAACTAAATATATTGAGGCTGGGGTAAGGAGGGGAGGAGGGACATTAACGGAAGTTAGAGAGTTCAATGTTCATGCCATCAGGTTGGAGGCTACTCAGACAGTATATATGGTGTTGTTCCTCCAACCTGAGGGTGGCTTCATCTTAATAGTAGAGGAGGCCATGGATTGATATATCAGAATGGGAATGGGATGTGGAATTAAAATGTGTGGCCACTGGGAGATCCTGCTTTTTCTGGTGGACAGAGCGTAGGTGTTCAACGAAATGGTCTCCCAGTCTGCGTCGGGTCCCACCAATATATAAAAGGCCACACCGGGAGCACCGGACGCAGTATACCACACCAGCCGACTCACAGGTGAAGTGTCACCTCACCTGGAAGGACTGTCTGGGGCCCTGAATGGTGGTGAGGGAGGAAGTGTAAGGGCAGGTGTAGCACTTGTTCCGCTTACAAGGATAAGTGCTGGGAGGGAGATCGGTAGGAAGGGATGGGGGGGGGGAGCGAATGGACAAGGGAGTTATTTAGGGAGCAATCCCTGAGGAAAGCAGAAAGAGAGGTGGAGGGAAAAATGTGTTTGGTAGTGGGACCCCGTTGGAGGTGGCGGAAGTTATGGAGAATTATACATTGGACCTGGAGGCTGGTGGAGCGGTAGGTGAGGACAAGGGGAACCCTATCCCGAGTGGGGTGGTGGGCGGATGGGGTGAGGGCAGATGTGTGGGAAATGGGAGAGATGAGTTTGAGAGCAGAGTTGATGGTGGAAGAAGGGAAGCCCCTTTGTATAAAAAAAGGAAGACATCTCCTTCGTCCTGGAATGAAAAGCCTCATCCTGAGAGCAGATGCGGCGGAGATGGATAAACTACGGAATCAGAAGGAACAGCTCCAAGTAGAACCAACTGTCTGGAAGAAAAGAATACATACATAAGGTCAAAAATGGCACTAATACTGGGACTGAGTGTTCTAAAATAGGATGCTAACCATGAGATAAACAATATTGAAAATAGGGAAACTCAGATTGAGGAACTCAAGAGCACTGGGAAAGGTTACCATTCTGAGAAAGAATGCACTACAGAGCCACAAAGACTGCAAGAATTCAAAGGGGATCATGGCTCATTTAGCGTTTACCCAAGGTGTCTTTGTGCTTCTTATACAAGTTTCCCAATATCAGCCCTTTGAGTTTCATATATAGTAAGGGTGCTGCATTTTGTCAAAGTGGCTTCAAGAACATCCTTGAATCCTTTTGTTTTCCTAGTAATCACCTCCCATACCATGGCTCAAAATAGAATGCCTGCTTTTTGTGTCTGATGTTAGGCACACAACCTATGTGAGCTGCCCAATGCAGCTGACTAAAATGTAATAGCACCTCATTGCAGAAGACACTGGATTCAGATTTTGTGTTGATGGCTCTGGTGTACTCTCGTCATCTCTTTGACGAGACCCTGTAGGTACTCTGTGACTCCAAAAATTTTTTAGAGCAATAAAGATCACTACTATCCAAGATCATGAGTTTTTAAGGCCTTGATTTTCAAACATGATTTCCTTCAGATGGCCGAAGATTATCTGGTGCATTGAAAGTGATAACAAATTTCAATGGTGAGAATTGACACCTGAGAAATGGGAACTCAGGCTACATCTACACTAGACCGGATAATTTTGAAAACACCGGTTTCGTGTAAAAACGACAGGCATCCACACTATGCGTTTTTGAAAATATCTCTATCCACATTGAAACGGAGATTTCAGCGAATCTCCTCCTACTGGGCATGCACATGATCTTGCACCTTATTGTTTACCTGCACTGCACTTTATCCTTAGCTGTTATTCTTCATTCTGCATTCTGTTATTGTTTTACCTTGTTCTACCTCAATGCACTGTGTTTTGATTTGTATGAACAGTAGCCAAGACAAACTTTTCACTGTATAAAGATTAGATTAGCTTTATTTGTCACATATACATTGAAACATACAGTTAAATGTGTTATATGTGTAAATGATTAACGATGTCCAAGGATGTGCTGGGATCAGCCTTCAGCAGTGTATCCATGCTTCCGGTGCCAACATAGCACGTCCATGACTCCCTAACTCCGATTGCACATCTTTGGAACGTGGGAGCAAACCAAAGCATCCGGACGAAACTCACACGGTCACAGGGAGAAAATACAAATTCTGTACAGACAGCCCGGGAATCAAACCCTGATCAGTGATTGCTGGCACTCTAATACATTGCCCTAACTACCAAACAATAATAAACCTATTCCAATTCCTGTTGAGTGTGTACCACAGCTCAAAAATTGAGGCTTGGTTCTCGAGTGGAATCAGTTAAGGTTGAACGGTTTCCCACCGGGCTCTCGATTAACTCCACTCCAGCAGGCGGTGTGGTTCAGCAATGGTAGAAGAAAGATTAAGATACGTTGGGCAATGATATAACCTTGCTTGACAAGAGTCTGTACTGAAATTAGATTTGTTGCGGATCCATCAGTTACAATCATGGTTTGCATGCCACCTCAAAGCAGACATAAGATGGCAATGAGTTTCGGAGCACTGCCAAATTTGAGAAGAGTGTTCCATAGTTTCTCCTGACTGTCAGAGCCAAAGGTTATAGTAATTGGAAAAAAACCATTGTGGGGGCTGCTCCCTGTATTTCTCTTGGAGTTTTCCCCTGTATCTTTCGATGTGTTAAAGATTTACAGAGTGCTTCCTTGGTTACTGGTAGGAGTTGGTTGAGCAGGACTACTCTTCTGTAGTCATACTTGCCTCCTTTCCTGACGATGGTCTCAGTTTCAACATTTCAAGCATCCCCAGGATTATCCTCTTCTTCTCTGATACAGACAATGAGCTTGTAAATTTTTGATTAAATTTAATGTTCTTGATAAATATATACATAATTTTATTTCTTTTTATTTTCTTTTTGTATTTGCACAGTTTGTTGTCTTTTGCAAATTGATTGTCTTGTGTGTGGTTTTTCATTGATTCTATTGTGTTTCTCTGTATTTACTGTGAATGCCCACAAGAAAATGAATCTCTGGGCAGTATATGTACTTTGATAATAAATTTACTTTGAACTTTGGAACTAGGTGTCAGGTAGAGCAAGAGGCACATTGCATACAAATAGCAGAATTACAGAAGAAAAGTGACAAGAGATGCAGGAAGCAGTTAAACAGTGTTGAATATATATCAGAAACAGCTGGAGCATAGAGCGAGTGTGTAACATGAAGTGTTAGCTTACTTGCTGGCTGAAAGCTGCTTCCTCAGTGCTGGTTGTTAATTGGCCCATTTGAAGGATACAGCAGCCGTCTCCCATTGGCTGGCTTTCACACCATGGCACCAGCTGATGCACCATCAATAACTCACTCTGAGACGTAAAAGCAAGGTATCGGCTTTTATTGACTGGGAGAAGGAACAAGCAGTGGTTGACCACCACACTACATCCTGGAGACTGAGAGGCCGGGCTCAGACCTCCATCACCTTTATACAGGGGTCTGTGGGAGGAGCCACAGGAGCAGTCATCAGGGGGCGTGTCCAGACAGGTATATGTAGTTCACCACACCAACTTCTGGTTCTGGGCACTCAAAAGAATAATTTGTGTGAGAGCTGCGGTCTCATTTGCTGGGGTCTTCCTTCAGTGTGAAGTCATGACCAGTGCTAGAGAACCATTGGTAAAGTGTGCTGCAGTTAGAGGGACCCACACATACACTTCGCTTAGTTTGTTGAATTCAGTAGTTGTGTGACTTTGGAAGACGTAACAAAGTATTTATTGAGTTAGAAATATTACTGAATGTTTAGTGTGGTAGCTTTTGTAATTTAGAGTGGCTTAGATAAACACTTGTTTGACTAAGATGCTTGGTTGAGTGTTTCAATTTTTGTTTGTAAATAGATGGCTAGTGTGCTCACTCACAATCAGTGTCTTCCATCCCACTTAACAAATCCGCAAATCTATTTCCCCATAACCAAGTGAGAGCTATGAGTGAGAAGAGACAGAAAATATATTTATTTAGAGATGCAGTGTGGACGAGCACAATCAGCTGCACCACCCATCTATTTAACCCTAGCCTAATCACAGGATAATTTTACAATGACCAATTAACCTGCTAACCAGAATGTCTTTGGAATGTTGAGGATACTGGAGCACCCAGAGGAAACCCATGTGTTTATAGGGAGAACGTACAAACTCCTTAGAGATGGTGTTGGAATTGAGCTCTGAACTCCGATGCCCCAGGTTGTAATAGTGTCGCACACCTCTACGCAACCATGGTGCCCTACTTGGAATAGTACAATGGTTTAGTCAGGCATGTGGGCAGTCTGAGAAATAAATACAACAGGGTTCAAGGGGTGGGTGCTCGCTTGGCAGCTGTAATGGGAATGACCAGTGAAGAGGATGGTGGGAAGTAGACTAGTGTGAATTTTGTATGTCCAGCACCGGCAATCAGGATGCCACCTTTCTGATCTCAGAGCACAGCAACCTCAGAATCTTACCACCACCCATAAGCCCTTCACGACAGCAAGAGTATATTTTGTATTTTCTGATATTTTTAAAACCCTGATAGCAAGTCATTTTCTGCACTGGTGTAAAGTGGATTGGTCTGTGAGCTTTATAATGTTCATTCATTCATCTTTTTTTCATTGAGAAACAGCCTGGAATAGGTCCTTCTGGCCCTTTGAGCCATGCCGCCCAACAATCCTGATTTAATCCTAGCTTAATCACAGGACAATTTACAAAGACCAATTAACCTACCAACCGGTACGTCTTTGGACTGTGGGACAAAACTGGAGCAGAACGTACAAACTCTGTCCAGGTAGTGGCGGGAATTGAACCCGGTCACCTGTACTGTAAAGTGTTGTGCTAACCACTACGCCACGAGGTGCAGTAACTCACAAATTCATGTTGATTCACGTGGTGGGTGGCAAAGAGTGAGAGATACAAGGAAAGGTCTGAAGGCAACATTTACCACTCAAGAGCATCAGGGGTATGAGGACAATGTGAAAATCCCCTGCATCAAGTAGAGGAAGGAAGAGGGGTCTGTCTAAGGAGTGAAGGAAACTATTGAGGTGGAGTCCCTCTGAGTGATCCATTCTAGAGAAGATTGCCAAGTTTACCAGCCTTGAGGGCCACGTAGATTTTGCAGAGAGTGAAGGGGAGAAAATTGTGTAACTTTATGTTTGCCTTGACGGCAAAGGAAATTGAAGAAGATGCCATCGTGTGCACTTACAAGAATTTCTGCCACATGAGAGCAGTATCCATCATTAAGGACCTCCACCACCCCAGCCATGCTCTCTTTTCACTGCTGTCATAGGAATGTGGCACAGGAGCCTTAGGTCAACGTCACCAGGTTCAGCAGCAGTTATTACCCTTCAACCATCAGGCTCCTGAACCATCGGGGATAACTTCACTTACCTCAACACTGACTGATTCCACCACTTATACATTCACTTTCAAGGATTCCACAACTCATATTCTCAGTATTATTTATTTACTTAATTATTATACATATATATTTGCATTGGAAGTTTGTCTTCTTTTGCACATCAATTGATTGTCAATCTTTATTTATGTGCAGTTTTTAAATTGATTTCATTGCATTTCTTTGTATTTCTGTGAAAGGCTGCAAGAAGATGAATGTCAAGGTAGTATATGGTGACATATAATAAATGTACTTTAATAATAAATTCACTTTGAACTTTGAGATACTGACTATTTACAGCAGGAATCTCAATACAGTCAAGGTCTCAATAAACTTGTCTGCAAAAAATGACAAATCCATTGACAGTCTATATGTATGAATCCTCCTTCTGATCAATATTCCCAGCAGGAAGGCTTTAGTTGCATTCAGTTGGTTGAACACATCAGGCCATGTCAATGCTTGGTACCAGAGTCCAAAGCCATACACTCTGTACAGGTAGGCAAAGGAAATGATTCATGGATGTTCTCAAAGCTTCCTTGAATGATTATGAATCCTCCACCCATACCTACTGAATACTGTACAACTGAGCATTTGGGATGTCACTGAGAATAAAGGTGGAAACGGAACAAGGATGTAAACAGCAGAACAAATCTACTACTTTACTGACTATGTGTAATCTGCCCTGCCCTATTAAACACTTTCTTCCTCATTCATGGACGAGGATGTGGATCCCAGCCACCTTAGAATCAACAAAACTGAAGTTATCTTTGATCGCCAAGGGATTGTCAAAGGAGGCGCAATCACATGTGTCGTTAAGGTTTCCTTATAATGACTTGACTTTATGAACATTCAATGCATCTGACAAATTTTACTTTGCATACCTATACGTCATATACACATGAAGATCAAACAATAACCTGAAAAAAACAGATAATTGACATGAAGCATTAACTCTCCTTCACTCTCCATGGAGAGGTGGCGGCGAAAGAGAGTTGGGGGTGAGAGAAAAAGGTAGGAGGAAAGGAGGTGGGAGGAAGAGAGACGTGGGTGGGGAGAGAGGTGGAGGGAAGAGAGAGGTGGGGGAGAGAGAGGTGGAGGAAAGAGAGAGATGGGGAGAGAGGTGAGGGAGAGAGAGGTGGGAGGACAGAGAGGTGGAGGAAAGAGAGAGATGGGGAGAGAGGTGAGGGAGAGAGAGGTGGGAGGACAGAGAGGTGGAGGAAAGAGAGAGGTGGGGGTCAGACAGAGGGGTGGGGTGAGAGAAAAAGGTAGGAGGAAAGGAGGTGGGAGGAAGAGAGACGTGCGTGGGAAGAAAGAGGTGGGAGGACAGAGAGGTGGAGGAAAGAGAGAGGTGAGGGAGAGAGAGGTGAAGGGAAGAGAGAGGTGGGAGGACAGAGAGGTGGAGGAAAGAGAGAGGTGAGGGAGAGAGAGGTGGGGAAGAGAGAGGTGGGGGAAGAGAGAGGTGGGGGCGAGAGAGGTGAAGGGAAGAGAGAGGTGGGGGCGAGAGAGGTGAGGGAGAGAGAGATGAAGGGTTGAGAGGTGGGGGAAAAGAGAGGTGGGAGAGAGAGAGGTGGGGGAGGAGAGAGGTGAGGGGGAGAGGTGAGGGAGAGAGGGGTGTGGGGAAGAGAGGTTGGGGGAGAGAGGTGGGGGAAAGAGAGGGGGGAACAGAGAGGTGAGGGAAGAGAGAGATGGGGGAGAGAGAGGTGGGGGAGAGAGAGGTGGGGAGAGAGAGGTGGGGAAGAGAGAGGTGGAGGGAAGAGATGTGGGGGAGAGAGAGGTGAAGGGAGAAAGAGGTGGGGGCAAGAGAGGTGAGGGAGAGAGAGATGAAGGGGAGAGCAGTGGGGGAGAGAGAGGTGGGGAGAGAGAGGTGGGGGAAAGAGAGGGGGGAACAGAGAGGTGAGGGAAGAGAGAGGTGGGGGAGAAAGAGGTGGGGGAGAGAGAGGTGGGGAGAGAGAGGTGGGGAAGAGAGAGGTGGGGAAGAGAGAGGTGGAGGGAAGAGATGTGGGGGAGAGAGAGGTGAAGGGAGAGAGAGGTGGGGGCAAGAGAGGTGAGGGAGAGAGAGATGAAGGGGAGAGAGGTGGGGGAGAGAGAGGTGGGGGAGAGAGAGGTGGGGAGAGAGAGGTGGAGGGAAGAGAGAGGTGGGGAGAGAGAGGTGGGGAGAGAGAGGTGGGGAGAGAGAGGTGGAGGGAAGAGAGATGTGGGGAAGAGTGAGTTTGGAGGAAGAGAGAGGTGGAGTGGAGAGAAAAAGGTGGGAGGAAAAGAGTTGGGGAAGAGAGACGTGGGTGGGGAGAGAGGTGAGGGGGAGTGGTGGGGAGAGAAGTGAATGGGAGAGAGGTGTGGGGAAGAAGAGAGGGGGTAGATGGGAGGGAGTGGGAGGTGGGGCAGAGGGGGAGAGCAAGAGGCAGGGAGAGAGAGTGAGAGGCAGGCAGAGAGGGCGAGGCAGGTAGAGAGTGAAAGACAGAGAGAGTGGCAGAGGGAGAGAGAGACAGAAGGAAAGAGAGAGAATTGTGGGAAGGAAAGAGAGAGAATTGTGGGAAGAAAAGACAAACAGAGAGAGAATAAAGAAGGCAAAAGCTATAATGTGAGCTTAGTTAAGGAGGTAAAGCGATGGGAAAAACAAAAAAAATGGAAAATAGAAGGTGCAGAATATATAGTTGTTTGAAATGCCTAGCCATTCTGACCAAACTCGTGGAGAAAGAAAAACTAAATGAATATTACAAATGAATAACTTGCACCAGTAGGTGACAGTTCTGATAACACACTGGCTAAGTTGAGTTTGATATTGAGTCCAGTCCAGCTGGATGCAATGTAGGCAAATGAAAGATGAGGTGCTGGCCCACTAAGATAGAAAATTAAAGTGGATGGGAACAGATAGCTCAGAATTGCACATGCAGATTGAATGCAAAAGCTCTGTGAAGGCATCATCCGGCATATATTTGGTTTCTCCAATGTAAACAAAACCACAACATGGGCACCCTGTATCGCACAAGACTGGAAGATGTGTAAGTGATCTGTTACCTCACAAAGGACTATCTTGTTTCCTGGAGGGTGGAAAAAGAGAAGGTACCATGTGAAGGTTTGTGGGCAGTAAAGATGTAAGAGCTGCCCAGAGGATTGAAAAGTTCCTTTGGAAAGCTAAAAGTAGAGAGGGGGATAGATCTGGTGATGGATGCATGTTGAAGGTGGTGAACATTGCAAAGGATGATCAGTTGGATGCAGAGACTGATGAGGTGAAGGTTAATGATAAGGGTAAGTCTAGTCCTGCTCTGTCCATGATGAAAGTCCCTGAGATCTAAGATGCAGGGAATAGATGAAACATGATTGGAATCTCTGTCAGCTATTGAAGAGGGGACAACCATTGTTCAGAAAGATACCCCAGATGCAATTGTGTGGAAAACCTTGTCTTTGGAGCATAGAATACAGAATTAAAAGAACTGGGAAGAATGGAATGGAGTCCCTTCATTCATTCATAGGATGGAATCTACGCATACCTCCTATACATACCTTCCCTATTTTTCCCTATCAGTTTCGACTGATGCCCATGAACTCTGTGCATAAATCCTTTCATTACAACCCACAGAGAAATGATAAATACCAGTTTTAAATCAACTCCACCTAAAGGAAACAGAAAAGAAAACAGCTTGCAGTAAAGGCCTCTGGTGATTTGATTTGAATTTAAAACAGCTTGAAATATGAATGTTACTGTGTGGAGCAGAAATTCCTTCGTCCTTCAAGTAGGATATTATTTGCAACTGGTAATGTCAATAAAAAATCTTACTGATATAAAATATATTTAGCTGCAAACACTGGTGTCTGAAGGACACAACTGCTTTTCTAAACATTCCATGCCTCACCTGAAGCATCAGAAGTATCTGAAAATAAGACAATGGAATCTGGTTCAACGGGAAATTCTTTTTTCAGTTATGTGGCCAGCACTGAATGCCCGCCCACTGGCGAGGGGATATAAAGGCCACAGCATGTCCATTGTCGTCATATTGTTCCGGATTCTCTAAGCAGTTAGCCGCACCATTTCTTTCGCCCTGAAAGTCGCAGATTGATTCTGCTACTGTTCAAGAATGGTATCAATGGGACTCCAGATTCTGGGCATAGCCCTGTGTGTGTTCGGGTGGCTGGGTGCACTCATCACCTGCGTCCTGCCTATGTGGAGGGTGACCGCTTTCATTGGAAACAACATCGTGGTGGCGCAGATCATTTGGGAAGGTCTTTGGATGAACTGCATTGTTCAGAGCACCGGGCAGATGCAGTGTAAAGTGTACGACTCGCTGTTGGCGCTCTCGCAAGACCTCCAGGCTTCCAGAGCTTTGACCGTTATCTCCATTGTGGTGGGAGTCCTGGGCATCCTCATCTCCATCGTGGGAGGCAAGTGCACCAACTGCATAGAAAACGAGGCAACGAAGGCAAAGGTCACAATTATATCGGGAATTATCTTCATCTTGTCTGGAGTGCTGACCCTGATCCCGGTGTCCTGGTCAGCGAACACCATCATCAAGGATTTCTACAACCCGCTGGTCACCGACGCCCAGAGGAGAGAACTTGGCGCCTCCCTCTACATCGGATGGGGAACATCGGGTCTGCTGATCCTCGGAGGGGCTCTACTCTGCTGTTCCTGCCCCCCGAAAGACGATGGCTACACTGCGAAGTACTCTGCACCTAGGTCTGTTGCTACGAGCAAGAACTATGTGTAATTTGTAAAGAACCAACTTCTCGAGATAAAATCACATTAAGTCTGTGCATTTTATATCACATTTCCTCGTTGAGGAACTAAGCGAATTTACTGTAAAGTTTTTAAGTAATTAGTTGTATTGTCTTAACCTAGTTGCGTTTGGATTTTCAATCAGGGGTGAATTTGAATTTGAATCTGCACCTGTACGCAACGTATAATTTCAGTTGCAGCGATTTTAAAATCTGACGAGTATCTGAATATAGAGTGGTCGTTAACGTAAGGTTTTGACGGAAATTATTTTTTGTTGTAAAAGCTCCAGTGTTTAGATAATATCGAGTTACAACGACAATGCGTTACCAGTTATTAAGAAACTCTCAATTGTGAAGTTGTGTTTTGTAAGTAACTAATACCTGTCGACAAGGGAGTGATGGGAAATACCCGCCGCCATTTCGCCAACTGGGAAGGTGGAATTTATAAAATGGGTCTACAACAGTAGTTCACTCCTTTGAAAGTGTTAATACTATTTTATATTTACTTTGCAACGATGTGATTTGAAATTATAACCTTATTATTAATCCTGTATGGTTCTCTCGTTGCCATATGTAAAAGATTAACTTTTCTCCCATGACTCTTGGGCATTTATTTTCTCGAAGACTTCGGGGACTTGCTAAAATTGTAAATCGGAAGAGCTGAAATAAAATCCAAATTACTTTCAGATTTTCTTGTTAATTTTTTTTCTCGTGGGTGAAAATTTGGGCATTATGACAAAGGGATCAGTAGTTAAAAGGTGGGGGTGGAATTTGGATCTACAGATAATCTGTTCCTACTTTTGGGGTATGTGTGAAAAGGTTCTTCTGTGAAGACGGAGAACTGAAAGGCAGCGAAATCTGTCTGTATAGTACTTTGGTTAAACACTTGGTGTGTGAACAATATTTCTGATCTCCGAACAAATAGAAATGCAGTAGATGCTGTGTACGAAAAATAAAATAGGTAAAATTTAAACCTGTGAAAGACCGACATAGCTTGTCTGATCTTCAGAAATGGAACACTTTCAAGTAGGCTGTTAGATGTTGAAAGGATTTAATGAACCAGAGATTTTAACACTTGCAGGAGACAACTAATGGCCCCGACCACGGCTCATGAATTCCTTTATTGGTTCAAAACACTTATTTAGCCTGTTAGTTGTAGTTTTGGCTAACCTTAATGTATTGGAATGATTTTCACAACAAGTTAACTGGGACGGGCTCTAGTAAAGGTGGAAATTGTCTCCTATGACAAGATATTTGGTCCAAGGCTAATCTGAGCTCTGTTGTAACTCCATGTCAACAAGTTCATTTTCATATGTACTGTGGTCTGCGACAGAATTGGTGACAAAGAAATAGCATTCTTGGTTTTCTCTATATTTAAATAAGTAAGATAGTATTCACCCAGATTTAGGTGTGAGGTAAATAGTCTGACAGGTTAGAAAGTGGACCTGAAAAGTGTTTGTGAATTCAGTCGTCGTCATGGCTATCTCTCGAGGTCGAGGATGATGGTCTTCATTCGGTTGATCTATTTATGGGCTCTCAAGTGGCTTATGAGTGACTAAAGCAGTGACATTCATTGTATAGATTGAAAATTATTTTTATTTTGCGTCAAAGCCATAAGGTAGCTTCTAGATCAGAAACAGCAATGAGCTAGGGATAGATCTTGAGTACAACTGTGGGATTAAGGGAAAAAAGCCATTACTGGTGAGTATCAGTTGCAAAGATCTGCTAATCTTGCAATTTACACTTTATCTAGACCCATTTGCTTCCTTGCATTGTTCTACTACCCCTGCACCCGTTTGTCATTTGACTTCTTACAGATATTTGCTTTTTGTTCTTTCCCCTTTCTCCTCATATAAAACTGTTTGATGAAAGGCCATTAGTTGAAATATTGGTGGTTTTGTGTCTCCTGAAATGCCAGATAAATTAGTTTCTTTTTTAAGATTATAGATGTGTTTGTGCAGAATATAAGGATATGTAAGAGGGGATATTGATAAATTCGTGGCCTAAGGTAGAAGGAGTCAATTTTAGAAAACCTAGCACATTTATTTTTCAACATAGTCCTCTCCTACATTTACACACTTAGTCCATGGAGCATACGGATCTTGGACCTCCATAAAGAGTCCGCAGCAAGGGTGATTGATAAGTTCGTGGTCGAAGGCGATGAGTTATTAATTTCAAACTTTTTGCATGCCACTTAAAGAGCTGAACTGCATGTGCATGTAACAAGAGTTGTATAACTCATCTCCTTCTACCTTAGGCCATGAACATCAATCATCCCTGCTGTGGGGGGTGACTTCTTCTACCTTAGGCCACAAACTTATCAATCACCCCTCATAGATGCTAAAAATGAGTGGAAGAGTATGAGGTAGTGCAGTGTCAAAGTCCCTTAACTGGTATATGCTATTGATGAGGTAAAACCTACTTAGGGCATTAGTAAACTTCCAAAATGGATAGCATATGTGATGGGAAGGGGGAAGTGATAGAGGGCAAAAGCAATACACTGTCTTCTCATTACTGGAATCAGGAAAGAGGTAGAGGAGATTGAAAACCCACAATCAACAGTTCAGGAACTACTTCTTGGCCATCAGACTTCTGAATGGTCCATTGTGGTACTCATTTTTTGCACTATTTAAAAAATAAGTAATTTTATTATGTATTTGTACTGTCCTGCTACAAAACAATAAATTTTACACCTTCTAAGATGGTGATAATAACTCTGATCATGAGATACTGGAAACTGGAACAAAAAAAAGTAGCAAAGACTCAGCAGGTTAAGCAGCATTTGTGGAGGCAAAAGGTTTTGGGTGGAGATTGCACCAGGAAATGGTGATAGGGCTTTTCCATGTTAATGCAAATCAAAGAGTCAAACAAAGTAGGTTGAAGAGCAAGCAGAACAAGACACTGGCTGAGTTGGATGCTAGTAAAAGAACAAAAATAGTGAAAGATGCTCCTAATGAATCCTGATGAAAGGTCTTGGCCTGAAATGTTGACTGTTTATTCTTTTCCGTAGATGCTGCCTGACCTGCTGATTTCCATCCAACACTGTGTGTGTTGCTCAGCTCCCAAGTACGAAACTCAAGCTAGAAATTTGACTCTCTGTGAAACTGGAAGAACTAGTAGTACCAGTATGTTAGTCACAAATTGCTGTGGTGGGGGAGGAGATGCAATTATTTTACCACAAAATGTATAAGCTACTAAGCAACTGAGCAAGAATTTTAAAAAAAACTACCTATGTTTTGTAGTGAAATGCAGTGAACAATCACTTATATAATGTTCAGAACTCTAGGGATTTGGAGAACAATTTGAGGAAAAAGATACAGTGCTCACTGAATAGAAATGACAGGTATTCATGCTTGGTCTTGGGGGTGGGGGAGGGAGGGATGGGTGGTGGCAGTGCAAATGAGCTGGCAATTTGGTGTTATGGCTGAATGCATATACTGAGAGCCAGGAGAATAAAGCAACAGGAAGGAGACTGGAAAAGGAAGAGCAAAATATACGGGGTAAATTGTTAAGCGATCTCAGGTCCATGTAAATATTCCTGACAGAGCTGACCAGTTAAAGGTATCACACGAACGCAAGAGATTTTGCAGATTCTGGAAATCTTGTGCAACATACAGAAAATGTAGGAACTCAGCAGGTCAGGTAGCATCAATGGAGAGAAATGAATAGTCTATTTTGGGCCAAGACCCTTCATCAGGACTGGCAAGGAAGGAGGCAAAGGCCATAATTGAAAGATTGGGGGTGGGACAAGAGCACAGACTGGCAGGGTAAGTGGGGGCAGGTAGGGTGATAATAGGGAATGATGTAAGAAGAGAGATGATAGGTGAAGAGATAAAGAAGATATTTTGATAGGATAGAACAGTAGACCTTGAAATAAAGGAAAGGAAGTGGGGAACTAGAGAAACATGACAGTGGGGGAAGGGTAAACAAGGGTGAGAGGACCATCTGAATGATGGAAATCAAAGGGGGTGGAACAAGAAAAGCAGAGGGGAGTGGTTACCATGAGTTTGAAGAACTGATGTTGATGTCATCTGGTTGGAGACTATCGGAACAGAATATGAGGTATCCCTTCTCTAACCTTCCTTTAGCCTTATCGTGGCAGCAGGAGGAGGCCTTGGACAGACATCATTGTGGAAACTGGAAGTGGAATTCAAATGGGAGGTCACTGAGAGATCCTGGCTGTTGCTGTGCGCAGAGCAAAGATACGCGACAAAGTGGTCCTCTAATCTGTTTCAGTCTTACTGATGTATAGCAGGCTGCAGTGGAGGCAATAAACAACATGGATTCACAGGTTCCTTATTTAGAAGGACTGTTTAGGGTCCTGCCTGCTGGTGAGGGAGGTGGCGTATGGTTGCAGTTATCCCAGAACACATGTTCGTGGTCCTAAAACAAATACTCCATAGTTAACAAAATTTAACAACGTCTCTACTTTCTGAGGAGGTTGAAAAGAGCTGGACTGTCAATACTCACAGTCTTCTATAGATATGCAGTTGAGAGCATCACTGTATGGTATCGAAACTCCACTGCAATGGACAAGAGGGCTCTACGATAGCTAATTAAAACTACCCAATACATCACCTGCCATGAGCACTTAGGACTTATGTGGAGAGCCGTAGAGCATTGGGCTCCAAGATTTATAGAGCACTTGTATTTGCCTTAAGCACTTGCACTTTCTGTTTAATCTTGTAAGTTTATTTTGACTGGCACGGGTTTTTCACGATCTGTGATTATTTAAGCAGACTCCTGATTAGCTCATCGCTGGGTCCTAGCTTTGAGAATGTTATATTTTGTGGTGGTACTCAGTCGAGCCATCGATGTTTTGTTTGAACCCTTATGAATACACCCAGGTCGCCGTCTTCACATGGGAGTCTGACTTTTCTCCACACTTGGTTTCAGTCCTTACCAGAGCACACTGTGATATCACCAGCACCAGCCTTTCTGCCATCAAGGGCAAATATACAGGAAGGTGCCTGAAGAAGGCCAGCAGTATCAACAAAGATCAAGAGTTATGGACTGTTTGTCCCACTCCCATCAAGGAAGAGGCCTCATAACATACACACAAGGACCACTAGACTCAAAAAAGATACTTCCCCCAAGCCGTCAGTCTGATCAACACCTCCACCCCTTAACCCACCCTGCACCCCCCCAACACTACATCCACATCAGCCACTCCTCTTTCCACAGTCACTCAGCACCCTTCTGTATCTCCCCTGCACTGCTAATCTACAGTTACTTGTAGATTATGTCTTATAGGAGTAACAATCAGTTTATTTTATTTTACATTCATGCCCTGAAGAATGACAATAAACAATTTTGAACTTCAAATCTTGGATAAGTGCTAAGAAGGAGATTGGCAGGGAGGGATGATTGGATAAGGGAGTCATGGAGAGTGCTATCCCGTGGGGTGTGGGGGTGGGGTGGGGGCAGGTGGTATCTGCTTGGTGGTGAAATCCATTGGAGATGTTGAAAGTTGTGGAGAATGATGTATAGGATGTAGAATCTTTTGGAGTGGTAAGTAAGAACAAGGGGAACCCTATGTCTGGGATGGGAGGGAGAGAGGGGAATTTAAGTGAGGGCGAGTGTGTAGAAAAAAAACAACTAAAATTTTTAAAAGACATCTTCCAGTTAAAAAAAGCAAAGATGGTAATTTAAAATTTGACATTTTGAGGAAATGTTAGCCGCTCCCTCAGATGTTGATCAATGATAACAGGTGAGGAGTACAGAAGAGTTGGCACATTTTTCCCTCTTCATAGACAGTCCTTTGAGCAGCACCATCCTGAATTTTCAGTTTTAGACCAAGAGTGGAAAGTGGGCAGGAAGGCATCTAGTGTCAGTAAGGAATAGATGTTTCAAGAAATGTCTGAGTATATTCCTTCAGTGTTAGTAATATTTATCATCTGTTGAGCAAAGATTAGGCAAACTTGTACATAGAGATTACATCCAAAATTACTGTATATACTGTATAAGAAATAAGGCAATCCATTTAGCTGCAAAGCTGCATGTCTATTAATAATCTAGTTCAAGTAACTGAAAGCTTTAAATATACATGTAAAGGTGTTTTATTTTTAGTAAAATAACCCCTGCTTTATTTGGCTGTACATCTCTCCACAAACCTGTGGTATTTCTGTGGCATTAAGCTCAACAGAGCTTGCTGGTAACTGCTCGATATCTTACCAACTTACTCTGTACCAAGTCAAGTAACAATCAGATCATGTGAGCTCACTGTGGGAACACTAAAGACTGAATCTTCATCCAAGTTTCTGGCACAACAGTGGGGAGGGTAGGAATCTGCATCAATCATACTGTCAGTAATACATTTCTTGAAATATACACTCAGCAGCCTCTTTATTAGGTACATCTGTACACCTGCTCTCTATTGCAAAGATCTCCTCAGCTAATCATGTGGCAGCATCTCAACGCATAAAATCACGTAGACATAGTCAAGAGGTTTAGTGTCATGGTTCCGATTGTTAATTCCCTATCTGGCTCCTAATTTCCTTTGATTGTGCCACAGTTCCGACCGTTAATTTCCCAATTGCTTCTAATTCTCTTTGATGACAGCATACCTGGTTTCCATCAAGAACTGCAGTATAAGAACCCTGGTGTCACAACCACTAGTCGCCAGTTTTACCTGTGTGATAACTATGATTCCCGACTGCTTTGTTCTAAGTTTGGCTCTAGTTTCAAGGTTAACCTATGAGACTCTGTCTCTCTGAGTCTAGGCTCCATGTCAAGGCGCCATATCAGGCCTCGGTGTCAAGATCCCTCCTGTTTGCTGTTCGGCGTTTACGACCGTGTAAGCATCCAAACTCAATCTCCGTGCCTGTGTCCTGCACTTGGGTTCGCTTCAGTCACTTATTGCAACATTTAGTTGTTGTTCAGACCAAGCATCAGAATGGGAAAGACATATGATCTAAGTGACTGTCCGTGGAATAATTGTGGGTGCCAGATGGGGTCATTTGAGTATCTCAGAAGTTGCTGATCTGGGATTTTCATGCACAACAGTCTGTAAGGGTTACAGAAAATGGTGTGGAAAAACAAAAAAAAACCATCTAAAGTGGCAATTCTGTGGGTGAAAATATCTTGTTAATGAGCGGTGAGAGGGGAATGGCCTGACTTGTTCAAGCTGACAGGAAGATGATAGTAACTCAAATAACAACATGTTACATCAATGGTGTGCAGAAAAGCATCTCTGAATGCACAACACATCGAACCTTGAAATGGATGGGCTACAGCTGCAGGACACCATGAACATACTCAGTGACCACTTTCTTAGATACAGGCGATATCTATTAAACTGGCCGCTGATCGTAATCTATGATAATCTTTTTAGCTCAGATTTTATTAGCATTCTCCACGCTGGGAACAGATCATTGCTCTGAGGTGTCAGTAGAGTACCAGTAAGCTAGATCATTGGCATAGAAATGGTTTGGAGGAACTATTTTTCAAGTTTAAAAGTTCTAAAAAATACAACTGAGTAGTTGGGTCTGAGGCGGTTGTGTGGTTTCTTCAGATTCTGTCAAAGGTGGTTCAAGAGGGGCTTGCTAAATGTAAAGTTAGGAATTAAGCACATTCCACACCCCTGCTGTGTGCAAATAGCCCATGTCTGTCAGTATCTTCCGGAATATTCTTTCTCCATTTTAAATGGTCATCAGTGAGTCAGTGAGGGTGCATTGTTATAGGAAGACAGAAAGTCAATAAAGATGTACTTTCCACTGAAACCACATGTTGCAAGTGAGTGCCGGTTTCAACTGCTTGTTCACCAGAGCAGGAGATGATCAAAGTAAGTGCATTAGTGCTAGTATACTGGCCTTAAAGAGGATACTAATATTGGTTTGCCTATTACTTTGGCAATAGATTTTGAGTGTCTTGCAGAGATAACTTGTTAGCATTTACTCTAGTATTTGAAAGTGCCCATTATCGATTCCTCATAAATGTAAAACATACAGCAAAACCAGGATTATATGGATCAAGAAAACGATCAGGTTAGTTAGGCCCTCAAACCTGCTCCATTATTTAACAAGTTCATGGCTGATCTGACTGCAACCTGTGCAGATCTTTCATCCCCTCCTTATCAATCTATCTCCAATTTAAGAATAATTTTCGTTACCCTCTGAGAAGGAGAATTTCAAACACTCACAGCTTTCCAAGAGGTAACATTTTACCTCATCTCTGTCCTTAATGGGAAATCCTTAATTTTTTGAAACATTGATCCCAAGTTCTAGATTTTCCCAAAGCAGGAAACCTTCCTTTCCATATCCACTCTGCAAAGACCCTTTCACTCTTCTAAACTCCAGCAGATGCAAGTCCAATCTGCCCAAACTTTCCTCATGAGACTGCCTGCCCATTTCAGATACTGTTTTCTAGTAAACTTTATATGAACTGCTTCTAATGCATTAGTACCCATATATATTATATATATATATAATCCTACTAATAACTTCAGGAGAGCTCGCATCACTCACATCCCTCTCTACCTCAGTAGCACAGCAGTGGAAACTGCTGGGAGTGCACATCTTGCACAAACTCTTATGGACCCAGAACACATTCCACATAATCAGGAAACTCACCAACACCTCTACTTTCTGAAGGGAACACGACTGCACATCTATACTCACATCATTCTACAGATGTGCAGTAGAGAGCATCCTAACGTGCTGTATCACTGCATTGTATGGAAACTGCACTATAGTGGACAGGAAGTCTAGACAATGGGTAGTCAAGACAATTACTTTATCATTTCCTGACACTCACCTTATGTACAGATATTCTTGTGCCTGGCATCACATTAGGAACATAAAATAAATGTATATAAGCTGTCTTATGTATTTTTATTTATATTATTGTGATTTTTTAAATCATTGTGTTCTTTATGTTACTGTGTTTTTTATTGTGCTGTATTGGATCTGGAGTACCAATTATTTCATTCTCCTTACGCTTGTGTTCTGGAAATAACAGTAAACAATCTAGAATCTGGGATCGTTAATCTCAGTGAAACATAAGATTCTTACTCTTGTACTGAATACCCCTTGCATTAAAAAAATAAATGCCTTAGTAACATATCTAATTACTTGCTGAACTTGCTAACCAGCCACAGTCCATGCACAGTCTTGCACAGTCCATACAAGATTCCTCCATATCTCAAGGTACTGCTATTTCTTACCTTACAGATAATATACTTTTCCCACTATATGAGACATCTGGCATGGCTCCTCCATATTTTATACTGTATGTTTCAATATGATCACTCCTCATTCTTCTTAACTCCAAGGAATACAGATCTAATTTCTTTAGCTGCACTGCCCAGGAAGTAGCCTAATGCATTATTTTTGCAATGCCTCCTTTCTTAAAAAAGGGACCAAAACTGTTTACAGTACTCCAAGTGAGACCTCACCTATACCCTACACAATTCTAACAATATTCCCTATTTTTAAATTCCACTCCTCCTGCGATTGCTTTACCAGCCACTTACTACACCTCCCTGCTATCTCGGTGTGCTGAAGAACAGCTCAAGTCCTCTGCAGAGTGCAGAGTGAATGTATCTCAGAAAGAACACTTACCACGTTCATTTTCCCAGAATTCAACTGGAAGATATGTTCCTGCCTTTCCAAAGTCAAAAAATTCAATTCCCTTTTCTCAGTTTCGTTAACTTTGACACAACTGTTTCTAGGATGAGGCTTTCTTTTCTAGATCATGAGAGATATCCTACCTCTTCAGGAACAGGGTTTCCCTTCTTCCACCAATAATTCTGCCCTCACCTGCATCTTCACCATCTCCCACGCACCTCATCTTCCCTTAATAGAGTCTTGTCCTCACCTACCACCCCGAGCCTCCGCTCCAGCACATCATTTCTGCAACTTCCACCATCTTCAACAGGATTCTACCACCAATCACATCTTTACCTTCCCTGCCGCCACTTCCGCTTTCCTTCGAGATCACTCCTTCCTTGATTCCCTTGCTCCAACTAATCCCTGTCCTGGCACTTAGCGCTACAAGTAGAAGAAGTGCTACACCTGCCCATTCATCTCCTCCCTCATCTCCATTCAGGGTTCCAAAGAGACCTTCCAGGTGGGACAACATGTCACCTGCGAATCTGTTGGGTCATCATTAGTATACGGAGCTCTTGATACGGCTTCCTCTACATTGGTGAAACCACTCGTAGATTGTGTGACGGCTTTGTTGAGCACCTTACCAGGGGCTAATCATTTTAATTCCAATCCCCATTCTCATTCTGACCTGGCCTCCTATACTGCCATGATGAGGCCACTCTCAGGTAGACTGAGCAGTTTAATATGAGAAAGTGTGAGGTAATGCAGTCCAGTCAGAAGCATCTAAAGCAGGGGTGTCAAACTCATTTTAGGTCACGGGCCGGATTGAGCAAAATGCAGCTTCATGCGGGCCGGATCAGTCGGACGCGTGCGAACGCAGCTTTCTTTGCCTCCGTTTTTTCAGCCTGCTCTCATGTGTCTCAGTCTCTGCTATAACTACAAAGTGTTTCACTTTACAAATTCCGTTTCTTATGAAGAAGACTGCCGAATAAACACTAAAAACCCTGAAAACCTGGTACCTGAATAAACTCAGCATTAGCCATATCATACGCCATAGGCGCTTCGATTACTGGGGCCAGCTTTAATAGTAATTAGATATTTTCTCGCGGGCCAAAGATAATTCCACCGCGGGCCGGATTTGGCCCGCGGGCCTTGAGTTTGACATATATGATCTAAAGGCAAACAATTATCAACACAGAAAAAGACTGTAAATTGTGTATTATCCTTAGGAAAAATCCATTATATCCTTATTTACATCACTGGTTATTGAGTGGTAATCCATAACCTTTATCATCTGGATAAACCTTGTCTGGAAAAGATTTGGAAAATGTTTCTTTGTTAGATTTCATCATAATATTCATCAATATTACAACCAGAAGAAGTGCTACACCTGCCCATTGCTACACATGCTCACTGTGAATGGTAGATTTTAAACACAAGTGAGTCTGCAGATGCTGGAAATCCAGAGCAACACACACAAAATACTGGAGGAACTCAGCAGGCCAGGCAGCGTCTGTGGGAATGAATAAACAGTGAACATTTTGGACTGAGACCCTTCATCAGGACTGGAAAGGAAAGGAGAAGAGGTCAGAGTGTGAAGGTGGGGAGAGGGGAAGGAGTACAAGTAGAAGGTGATAGATGAACCCAGGTGGGTGGTGAAGGGGGATGAAGTATAGAAGTTGGAAGGTGATGGGTAGAAGAGGTAAAGGGCCAGAGAAGAGGAACTTATTAAGAGAGGAAGGACAGTGGACCATGGAAGAAAGGGAAGGAGGAGGGAGCTGATGGGCAGGTGAGGAGAAGAGGTAAGAGGGGGAATCAGATTGAGGTATTGAAGAAGAGGGAAGGCAGAGGAGGGAAAATTACCATATGTTAGAGAAACCAATGTTTTCTCCATCAAGTTGGAGGCTAACCAGATGGAATATGTGGAGTTGCTCCTCCTACCTGCGAGTATCATTGGGGAAACAAATAAAACTGTAGGTGCTGGAATCTAGTGAACCATCTGCTGAACCTTCAGTTCTGATGAAGGGTCTCTGATCAAATACGTTAACTGGTTTTCTCTTTCCACAGAGGCTGCTTGACTAGCTGAGTTCAACCACACCATGACCTCCTAACTTTTATGCACAATGCCCTGATATATGATGGCCAGTGTGCTTAAAGCTGCCTTCACCACCTGTGACTCCATGTTCAGTGAATCACGCACTTGTATTTCATAGTTCCTCTATTCTACAATACTCCCAAGGCTCCACTGTTCATTGTGAAAATCCTACCTACATTTGATTTTCCAAAATGCTACATTTTGCATTTATCCACATTAAACTCCATTTGCCATTCTTCGGTCTTCTTACTCATCTGATCAAGACCCCCTGCAATTTTTGATAATCTTCTTCATTGTCCACTATATCACCTAATTGTGTATCATTCTTATACCATCCACGCCTTATACATTGTTATCCAGTTAGTGATACAGATAAGAATTAACAATGAGAGCAGGATGGACCGTTGAGGCCACAGACTTCCTGTGCAAGAAACGATCTTCTACTATCACTCTCCGCTTTCTACCTTCAAGCCAATTGTGATTCCATGTGATCTAACCTTCCACTGCAGTGTGTCATGTGGAATGTTGTCAAAGGCCTTGTCAAAGTCCATGTAAAGTTATTTAACTACCTTTCAAACCATATTATAATTTATTGTAGGTTATAATATTGTAACTTATTTTGTAAAAACAAGCATCCTAACTTCCCATTGGTTCTTCAAGAGGTTCTTGTTAGGTTCTATCCCATTCCTAGCCAGTTCAGAATCAGAATCAGGTTTATTGTCACCAGTATATGTCATGAAATTTGTTAACAACAGCAGCAGTTCAATGCTATACATAATATAGAAGAAGAAGAAAACATTAAGTAAATCAATTACAGTATACATACAATGAATAGATTAAAAATCGTGCAAAAACAGAAATAATATATATTTAAAAAGTGAGTTAATGTTCATTGGATCAATGTCCATTTAGGAATCAGATGGTAGAGGGGAAGAAGCTGTTCCTGAATCACTGAGTGTGTGCTTTCAGGCTTCTGTACCTCCTACCTTATGGTAACAGTGAGAAAAGGGCATGCCCTGGGCACTGTAGATCCTTAATAACGGACGCTGCCTTCCTGAGACACCGCTCCCTAAAGATGTCCTGGGTACTTTGTAGGCAAGTACCTAAGTTGGAAACGACTAAATTTACGACATTCTGTAGCTTCTTTTGGTCCTGTGCATTAGCTCCCGCCCCCGTACCATACAGTAACGCAGCCTGTCAGAATGCTCTCCACTGTACATCTATAGAAGTTTTTGAGTGTTTTTGTTGACATGCCAATTCTCTTCAAACTCCTAATGAAGTATAGACTCTGTCTTGCCTCCTTTATAACTACGTCGTTGTGTTGGGACCAGGTTAGATCCTCAGCGATCTGGACACCAGGAGCTTGAAGCTGCTCACTTTCTCCACTTCTGGTCCCTCTATGAGGATTGGTGTGTGTGCCTTCGTCTTACTCTTCCTGAAGTCCACAATCAGCTCTTTTGTCTAACTAATGTTGAGTGCAAGATTGTTGCTGCGACACCAGTCACTAGTTGGCAGATCTCGTTCCGGTACACCCTTTTGTCTCTGTCTGAGACTCTACACACAATGGCTGTATCATCAGTAAGTTTATAGATGGTATTTGAGCTCTGCGTAGCCTCACCATCATGTGTATATAGAGAGCAGAGTAATGGGCTAAGCACACCCTTGAGGTGCACCAGTGTTGATCGTCAGCAAGGAGGATATGTTACTTCCAATCTGCACAGACTGTGGTCTTCCGGTTAGGAAGTTGAGGATCCAATTGCAGAGGGAGGTACAGAGGCCTAGTGTTTAGAGTTCCAATGAGCAGTTATTTTCCGATTTTAAAGACATCACCTTAATAGTCCCACCATGGCTGGTTTTCCACATTTGTGCACATTACATTTATTTATCACCTTAAATGTAGGAAATTGTACCAAAAAGCTTCAGAGTTCTTTTGAACTGAGGACCTGCTTCACCATAGCATAATTTACTTAGAAATATAGAAACATAGAAAAACTACAGCACAATACAGGCCCTTCGGCCCACAATGCTGTGCCGAATATGTATTTACTTTAGAAATTACCTAGGGTTACCCATAGCTCTCTATTTTTCTAAGCTCCATGTCCCTATCCAGGATTCTCTTAAAAGATCCTATCGTATCTGCCTCTACCATCATTGGCAGCCCATTCCACGCACACACCACTCTCTGCGTAAAAAACTTACCCCTGACATCTCCTCTGTAACTCTTTCCAAGCACCTTAAAACTGTGCCCTCTCGTGCTAGTCCTGGGAAAAAGCCTCTGACTATCCACACGATCAATGCCTCTCATCATCACGTACACCTCTATCAGGTCACCTCTCATCCTCCATCGCTTCAAGGAGAAAAGGCCAAGTTCACTTAACCTATTCTCATAAGGCATGCTCTCCAGTCCAGGCAACATCCTTGTAAATCTCCTCTGCACCCTTTCTATAGTTTCCACATCCTTCCTGTAGTGAGGTGACCAGAACTGAACACGGTACTCCAAGTGGGGTCTGACCAGGGTCCTATAGAGCTGTAACATTACCTTGTGGCACTTCAACTCAATCCAACGGTTGATGAAGGCCAATGCACCGTAAGCTTTCTTAACCATAGAGTCAACCTGCGTAGCAGCTTTGAGTGTCCTGTGGGCTCGGACCCTAAGATTCCTCTGATCTTCCACACTGCCAAGAGTCTTACCATTAATACTATATTCTGTCATCATATTTGACCTACCAAAATGAACCACCTCACACTTACCTAGGTTGACTCCATCTACCACTTCTCAGCCCAGTTTTGCAACCTATTGATGTCCTTCTGTAACCTCTGACAGCCCTCCACACAGCCACAACACCCCCAACCTTTGTGTCATCAGCAAATTTACTAACCCATCCCTCCACTTCCTCATTCAGGTCATTTATAAAAATCACAAAGAGAAGGGGGTCCAAGAACAGATCTCTGAGGCATACCACTGGTCACCAACCTCCATGCAGAATATGACCCGTATACAACCACTCTTTGCCTTCTGCGGGTAAGCCAATTCTGGATCCACAAAGCAAGGTCCCCTTGGATCCCATGTCTCCTTACTTTTTCAATAAACCTTGCATGGGGTACCTTATCAAATGCCTTGCTGAAATCCATTCACGCTGCATCTACTGCTCTACCTTCATCAACATGTTTAGTCACATCCTCAAAAAATTCATTCAGGCTCTTAAGGTACGACTTGCCTTTTGACAAAGCCATGCTGACTAATCCTAATCATATTATGGCTCTCTAAATGTTCATAAATCCTGACTCTCAAGATCTTTTCCATCAAATTACCAACGACTAAAGTAAGCCTCACTGGTCTATAATTTCCTGGGCTATCTCTACTCCCTTTCAACAATATCTGCAAACCTCCAATCCTCTGGAACCTCCCCTGTCCCCAATGATGATGCAAGGATCATTGCCAGAGGCTCAGCAATCTCCTCCCTCGCCTCCCACAGTAACCTGCGGTACATCTCATCCAGTTCTGGAGACTTATCGAACTTGATGCTTTCCAAAAACTCCAGCACATCCTCTTTCTTAATGTCCATATGCTTAAGCTTTTCAATCCACTGTAATCACCAAGATCCCTTTCCATGGTGAATACTGAAACAAAATATTCATTAAATATCTCAGCTATCTGCTCCGGTTCCATACACACTTTTCCACTGTCACACTTGATTGGTCCTATTTTCTCATGCCTTATCCTCTTGCTCTTCACATGCTTGTAGAAATGCCTTGGGGTTTTCTTTAATCCTGCTCGCCAAGGCCTTCTCATGGCCCCTTCTGGCTCTCCTAATTTCATTCTTAAACTCCTTCTTGCTAGCCTTATAATCTTCTAGATCTAGTTTTCTGAACCTTTCGTAAGCTTTTCTTTTCTTCTTGACTAGACTTACAAAAGCCTTTGTATACCACATTTCCTGTAGCCTACCATCCTTTCCCTGTCTCATTGGTACATACCTATGCAGAAATCCACACAAATATCCCCTGAACATTTGCCACATTTCTGCCTACATTTCCCTGAGAACATCTGTTCTCAATTTATGCTTCCAACTTCCTGCCTGATAGCTTCATATTTCCCCTTACTCCAATTAAACACTTTCCTAACTTGTCTGTTCCTATCCCTCTCCAATGCTATGGTAAAGGAGACAGAATTGTGATCTCTATCTCCAAAGTGCTCTCCCACTGAGAGATCTGACACCTGAACAGGTTCATTTCCCAACACCAGATCAAGAACAACCTCTCCTCTTGTAGGCTTATCTATATATTGTGTCAGGAAGCCTTCCTGAACACACCTAATAAACTCCACCCCTTCTAAACCCCTTGCTGTAGGGAGATGCCAATCAATACTTGGGCAATTAAAATCTCCCACCACGACAACCCTGTTATTATTACACCTTTTCAGAATCTGTCTCCCTATCTGCTCCTTGATGTCCCTGTTACTATTGCATGGTCTATAAAAAACACCCAGTAGAGTTATTGACCCCTTCCTGTTTCTAACTTTCACACACAGGGACTCAGTAGACAATCCCTCCATAACTTCCTCCTTTTCTGTAGCCATGACATTATCTCTGATTAGCAGTGCCATGCCTCCACCTCTTTGCCTCCCTTCCTGTCCTTTCTGAAACTCTAAAGCCTGGCATGCTAGGTAATTATTCCTGCCCCTGAGCCATCCAAATCTCTGTAATGTCCACAACATCATAGCTCCAAGTACTGATCTAGGCTCTAAGCTCATCCGCTTTGTTCATGATGCTTGTTGCATTAAAATAGACACATCTCAAACCATCAGTCTGAGCGCATCCCTTCTCTATCACCTGCCTATCCTCCCTCTCGCACTGTCTCTCAGCTTTCTCTATTTGTGAGCCAACCACCCCTTCCTCCGTCTCTTCAGTTCAGTTCCCACAGCCCAGCAATTCTAGTTTAAACTCTCCCCAATAGTCTTAGCAAACCTCCCTGCCAGGATATTGGTCCCCCTCTGATTCAAGTGCAACCCTTCCTTTTTGTACAGGTCACACCTGCCCCAGAAGAAGTCCCAATGATCCAGAAATCTGAATCCCTGACCCCTGCTCCAATCCTTCAGCCACGCATTTATCCTCCACCTCACTCTATTCCTATACTCACTGTCACATGGCACAGGCAGTAATCCTAAAATTAATACCTTTGAGGTCATGTTTCTCAACTTCCTTCCTAACTGCCTGTAGTCTGTTTTCAGGACCTCCTCCCTTTTCCTACCTATGTTGTTGGTACCAATATGCACCATGACCTTTGGCTGTTCAACTTCCCACTTCAGGATATCGTGGACACAATCAGAAACATCCCGGACCCTGGTACCTGGGAGGCAAACTACCATCCACGTTTCTTTCCTGTGTCCACAGAATCGCCTGTCTGATCCCCTAACTATAGAGTCCCCTATTACTGCTGCCTTCATCCTTCCCCTACCCTTCTGAGCCACAGGGTTAGACTCTGTGCCAGAGGCGCGGCCACTGTTGCTTCCCCCAGGTAAGCCCCCCCCCCCCCCCAACAGTACTCAAACAGGAGTACTTATTGTTAAGGGGGACAGCCTCAGGGGTGCTCTCTAGTATCTGACTCTTGCCCTTCCCTCTCCTGACTGTTACCCATTTAGCTGTCTCCCAAGGCTCCGGTGTGACTACTTGCCTATTGCTCCTCTCTATCACCTCCTCACTTTCCCTGACCAGATGAAGGTCATCGAGCTGCATCCCTAACGCAGTCCCTAAGGAGCTGCAGCTCGATGCAGCTGGTGCAGATGTGGCAATCCGGGTGGCTGGGAATCTCCCAGTACAGAACATAGGTCTCACAGACGTACTTCCTGTTTCTATTCCTCACAGGTAACTTACCTCACTTCGACCTGTTATCGCCGAAGCCTGAATGAGCCAAAGCTCTACCGTGCTGCCTCAAGTTACTCCGTTGATGACCACTCCGCTAGGCAGTGTCTCCCTTTTATGCCTGAACCTTCCCTGCTATTTAACTCACGACTGGTGCTCCAGTTATAGCCACTGATAGGCTATTAACGACGGACTAATGCTCTTGAAGCTCCCATTTTAAGTAACCGCTGCCGACCTGTGAGAAATACCTCTTGGTAAAACTCTGTTGACTGACTGGCCACGTACTTTGAGCACAATCCTTCGTATTCCACTTCTTCTCAAGTACCAGGTTATCAATTGCCAAGAATCTTGGGGAGAATAAAAATAGTCTAAGGTAGGATTAGTGCAAATGAGGCTTTTTATGGTTGAATTAGACTTGGTGGGCCTAAGGGCCTGTTTCCATGCTATACCACTTCATGTCCATCGACAGGACTTTGCCAGAGTCAACTGGGCTGAAAATGTCTTTCCTGCATATGAATTGATTCAATGTCAGATAGTTTGTCCAGTTTTATTCTTTCTCTGCTTTGAGGTTTGCTCTATTTGATTGGTGAACTATTTTCAGAAGGTCTCTTTGTGATTTCAAATCAGGAAAACATGGTAAATTTCCTTCATCTGGTAATTTTAGAGGTTTGTGACACATGGTCATCAAAATTAATGACATATTTTGTTTTAAAAGCAAAACCTGATTATCAGATGAATTAAAATTCCATGACTGCCCTGTGCGTAATGTTAGCTTACATCTCTAGATTAATGGTCAGACCTTGGAGTTACTGGTTCAATACATTAATTAAAATGTCAGAAATATACACTGCTTATACACAAAATAACTGTGAAGAAACCTAGGCAGCCAACCTCATTTTATGCAGTAACATTTCCTTTTCTTACCACAGTGCTAGCCGAGAGAATTTGCTCCATGTTGGTGTATTTCCTACACTTAGTAGCCACTTTATTAGGTACAGGAGTGGAACCCAGTGTGGCTTTCAACTTTGTAGCCTATCCACTTCAAGTTTTAACTTTGTGCATTCAGAGATGCTCTTCTGCACACCACTGTAGTGACGCGTGAGTATTTGAGTTACTGTTGCCTTCCTGTCAACTTGAATCAATCACGCCATTCTCCTCTGATCTCTCTCATTAACAAGAGTTTCATTCACAAAATTGCTGCTAACTGGATGTTTTCAGTTTTCCGCTCCATTCTCTGTAAACTCTTGTGAATGCTAGAGATTGTTGTGTGTGAAAATCCCAGGAAATCTGCAGTTTCTGAGATACTAATACCACCCTGTCTGGCACCAACAATCATTCCACAGTCAAAGTCACTTAGATCACACTTCTTCCCCATTCTGATGTTTGGTCTGAATCAAAAATGAACTTCTTGACTCTGTCTGCATTGAGTTGATCTTTTATGCATGGCTGCTATATATTTGGTTGATTAGATACGTGCATTAACAAACAGGTATACAGGTGTACCTAATAAAGTGGCCACTGAGTGTATATTACAATTGCGAGAGCACAGTAAGTTCTTAATTGGCTAAAAAGCATTTTGCAATTTTCTGGAAAAACGGTATTAAAATGATGCTATCTTTGCTTTAATACTTTAGGTTTGAATTGGACATTATGCACATGTTACATATATATATTTACTTACTGTAATTAATTGATTGATTTTCTATATTATCATGTATTGCATTGTACTGCTGCCCCTAAGTTAACAATTCTCCTGATGTATAGCGGTGATAATAAACCTGACTCTGATTTTGATTCTGTTTATAATGTATCTATTCGAAAAAGAATTTGAGGAAAAATTATAATATGCAGTGCTTTCGATATTCCGTGTCACCTAGAACCCGCCAATTTAACCTTAGCTGAATAAGAAGACAATTTAAAACAACCAATTAACCTACTAGCCAGCATGTCTTTGAACTGTGGGAGGAACCCCACGTGCACATGGGAAAGAACATAGAAACCTACTTACGATGGTTCCCAGAATTGAATTCTGATGTCCAGTGCTCTTAAGTGTAATAGCATCACACTAACTCTAAGCCACCATGGTGCCAATGATCCTTCTCATCTGTCCAACAATTTCTTTTTTCCCCTACCATCAGCATGAGGTACCATAGCATTCAGACAAGCACTGTTAGGGTGGGAAACAGCTTCTTCTCCTGGCCCAAGACTACTAAACTCCCTGCCACCTCCCAGGTCTCATTACGTATGAAGCACCAGTGGCATTATACTGTTGACATTTTAACCTGTGTAATTAATGCACCTTGTTATTTGTTAATTTATTTTTGGTAATTTTACTTATGTTGTGTGTGAGTTATGTGTACTTTGTTGTTCTCCTTGGTCTGGTGGAACTTGGTTTCATTTGGCAGTATAAGCGTGTACAGTTGAATAACAATAAACAATTGGGAGCATCCTGACTGGCTACATCACTGCCTGGTGTGGGAACTGTACTTCCCTCAATCGCAGGGCTCTGATGAGAGTAGTGAGGACAGCCCAGCGTATCTGTGGACGTGAACTTCCCACTATTCAGGATATTTACAAAGACAGGTGTGTAAAAAGGGCCTGAAGAATCATTGGGGACCCAAGTCACCCCAGCCGCAAACTGTTCCAGCTGCTACCATCCAGGAAACCGTATTGCAGCATAAACGCCAGGAGCACCAGGGGGACAGCTCCTTCCACCAGGCCATCAAACTGATTAATTCATGCTGACACACTTGTATTTCCCTGTTATATTGACTGTCCTGTTGTACCTACTATTTATTATAAATCACTATAAATTGCACATTGCACATTTAGACAGAGATGTAAAGATTTTTACTCCTGTATCCAGAGATACCAGCCACGTGACAGACTCACTGCCACCTGGCTGGTCGGAGGACACACCACATGCCAATCAACATTTGGTCCCTCCCAATCAATGCACACCTAAATTATTGGTCACCTTAATTGGATTATCTCGCCCAGCCCCATGCTTTAAAAGGTGAGACTTGGCCTTAGCTCGGTCTCCCTTACCGACCACCTCATTGAAGGTAAGTGCACTGATTTATGTTTGGGAAGGTTTATCGTTTGTCCTGGTAAGGGAGCCGCAGCTATCCAAGTTCAAGGGGGATAGCTGTCATTGTGCTTTTCCCTTGTTCTTTGTTTGTGTAACCGTACCCTGTCCCCACACCGCTTCCTGTGTATTGTAGTTGCTTGTGTTGACCCGACTTCCCCTTGTAAATAAATTCCTTATTATTAAAACTGTGTGTGTCCAGGCCTCTACTGTTGAGACTCAAAGAACCAGTTATTTTCCATCACAACATTTGGCGCTGCAGAGCAGGGTCTCATAGGTTTTGGCTGGACACAGGCACAGGGGATAATGTTCTGGAATAAGGGGAAGAAAGCCAGTGCAGGCACCCGGGATAAGATCCCCGGGTGGGCTGATGAAAGGGAGGGATTTGAGAGTCTGGCCAGCATGCTGGCAGACCACGGAAAACCAGTGGACTGGTCTGAGCAGTTAGAGCCCCGTGGAGAGAAGCTGGGCCATCATGTGGTCTCCCTCCTGAAGGAATCAGGGTTCCCCAAAGCCAAGGGGAGTCAAAGGGGTGCCTTCTGGTTGTTTGCGTCCCTGCTGAGACGCCAGGTTAGAATTACTGATCACCTGCAGCACTTGTGTGGTCAGAAGGACAGGGAAATTGAAGACCTCAGTCAGCGTTGTTGCACGCTGAAGGAAGCAGCACAGGCTGCCCAGGCCCGAGCCAATGACTTTGAAGTTAAGGGAACTGAACTTGCCTGTCGCCTCATAAAACTTCAGCAGGCCAGGGCAGCCCGTCGGTCTGGCTGGTAGCCGGACCCATTAAAGATTCGAGCCTTAGTCCAGTGTGGCGACAAGCTGGACGCATGGCTGGGGGATGGGGACATCTGGCTGGATAGTGACGATGAGGGGGTGCCCGAGGAACCAAGGTCCCACAACCACCCTTCCCCCTTCTCACCCGAGCTCCAACATGCCCGACCCCTCACCACACGGTCCCAGGTTCACCGCAGGGAGGAAGGGAATGAGGGGGAGACGGCCGGACTTTCCCCTAGTCACTCCGAGACCCCGGAGACCCGGGACTTCTCACCCGAGCTCCAACATGCCCGACCCCTCACCACACGGTCCCAGGTTCACCGCAGGGAGGAAGGGAATGAGGGGGAGATGGCCGGACCTTCCCCTAGTCACTCCGAGACCACGGAGACCCGAGACTTCTCCCCCAAGGAGCTGACCCAGTTGGCGGATCGGTACCGCCAACGACCAGGCGAGCACCTCACCGCCTGGCTGCTCCGGCTGTGAGACGAGGGGGGACCCAACCTCAGCCTCTCTCATCAGGAGGCAAGCGCCCTGGGAAGCCTCTGACCAGCAGAGCATAAACAATGCGCTGCGGGCGCCACAAGCAGAAATCCGCGACGGCACAACCCTGTGGGATCGGGTAGTGACCGCGGTACGAGCTCGCTATCCCACACTTCTGGAGTGGGATCTACACGGGCGCCCGCAATGGGGTACGGTCAGTGAGGGCACCCGGGTTATCAGGGAATGGGCACCGGTCAACGGCATCTATCAAGGTGCCTGCGACCGTAACTTCCTTGAAAACACACAAGTGACCAGTGCCCTAGCGGGATACTTGGTCACTACTGCACGCCCCGATCTGAAGTCGGTAATCCTGCCCCTCATGGCATCAACTAGCGGTATCCCTCTCAGATATACACGCAGGCAGCTGTACACGGACCTGATGCGTGCAGGGGTGGATCGTAACCAGATAGATGGCATCCCCACCCCCAACCTATATGCCCTGTGGAAGGAGCATTGCAGGGGGAAGACTACTTATAAAAAGACCACCCACACCGAGCCACCCTCCGTGCCTCCCCTGCCTGAAACTGTCTCGAAGGCCCTCGAAGCAGAACTCAGACAGCTCGTCAGGCAGGAAATGTCCCACCTCCACCAGCAAAGTGCCTCACCCCCGGCGTGGCAGCCCTCTTCCCCCCTCCCATAGAATGAAGGCCAGGGACCCTGGCGCATTTGCTCTCTGGCCCTTTCCCGCCCGGGGGACCTGAGGCCACATATACCCGTCACAGTACATTGGGGAAAGGGAAACACACAGAGGTGGATGGCGCTTGCTCCTGCTGGTTTTGGTATATCTGTTTGGGGGGGGGGGCTGCTGGCAGTCCCCCACCACTCTCCTCCCCACTACACAATATCTCTTCCCTTGACCCCCGATGGGGTGGGTGCTTCAGGAACTGGTATTTCCCTCCCTACAATTTGACCTCCACCCGAGACCCCACCCTCAGAGTTATTCCACAGCCAGTGAGTATACCTAACGAATGTTGGTGCAGACTCCGCAATGCGCACACTTCTAACGTTTCCGTTGGTCACAGCAACTGTCAGCGAAACTGGTACCCGGGTGCCCCAGTGACCACTGCCGACGATGCCGCTCAGCTGGGAGCTCCCTGGACCCTGAACGGGACCCACTGGTCCTGCGGCCACCGTGCCTACCCGTGGCTCCCCACGAGCTGGTACGGCTGCTGCTTTCCAGCATATGTGGTGCCCTTCATCCACCCCCTGAATGACCTTGGGGAGCACCCAGCGTACAGCGGCCACCGGGACAAGAGGGCCATTACAGAGGCAGAGAAGTTCTGGATGATAGTCTTTCCCAGTTATGGTACAGCCCAGCTGTGCCGGGAGGTGATCGAGATGACCAGTGTGCTCGAGACTCTGGCCAACGAGACGGCAGTGGCACTGCAACACACGGAGGATGCCCTCACCCGAACGGCGGCAGAACTAACAGCTGTCAGGATGGTCGCCCTGCAGAACCGAATGGCACTGGACTACCTACTCGCTGCTGATGGTGGAACGTGTGCAGTGGTTGGTAAGGAATGCTGTACCTTTATCCCTGATGAGTCCAGCAACATCACTCACTTGGCCGCTCACATTCGGGACTCAGTGGCTAAAATTCAAAAAATCAAGGGACCAGCTCCTCCAGCACAACACCTCATGGGGCAATTGGTGGCCGTTTGGGTCCCTAGGGGGGTGGTGGGCAACTGTCATTCACTGGTTCATCGCACTCATTCTTGTAATTATGGCCATTTCTATACTATGTTGCGCATGCCAGCTGATTAAGAGTGTCTCTGCATTTACTTAGCTGCTCAAAATTGGTTATTTCTGGTATATGCGATTTTGTTTCACCCTCTTATGTGTGTTGGCTATGTGGCGCGTCTTCCAAGGGGCGGAGTGTATCCAGAGATACCGGCCACGTGACAGACTCACTGCCACCTGGCTGGTCGGAGGACACACTACACGCCAATCAACATTTGGTCCCTCCCAACTAATCAATGCACACCTAAATTATTGGTCACCTTAACTGGATTATCTCACCCAGCCCCATGCTTTAAAAGGTGAGATTTGGCCTTGGCTTGCCCTCTCTTACAGACCACCACATTGGAGGTAAGTGCATTGATTTATGCTTGGGAAGGTCTATCGTTTGTCCTGGTAAGGGAGCCGTAGCTATCTAAGGTCAAGGGGGATAGCTGTTGTAGTGCTTTTCCCTTGTTCTTTGTTTGTGTAACCGTACCCTGTCATCACACCGCTTCCTGTGTATTGTAGTTGCTTGTGTTGACCCGCCTTCCCCTTGTAAATAAATTCCTTATTATTAAAACTGTGTGTGTCCAGGCCTCTACTGTTGAGACTCAAAGAACCAGTTATTTTCCATCACAACAACTCCTCATATACATGAAGGATGTAAGTAATAAACTCAATTCAAACTGAATTTGAACTTGAATGCAATTTTATTATACTTGTCTCTGTTATAGATTGCCAAAGATGGAAGAAAAAAACAATATAAGAGAGCAGTTAGGGACAAAGGCACAGACAGTATATTGTTAACAAGGAACCATTGATATAAATGAGCCAGGTGCAAAGGACTTCCACTGAGTGCTTTGTTCTTGCAAGCAATGATTGGCTTTGAAACCACTATGTTCATTGTGTAAAATAAATAAATGTTGTCTATTAGTACTGCATGAGTTACCTTAAACAATCACCATATTTATACAGAGAATGATAGGTTCCTCATTTACATGACTGTAAGGCATTCTTATTCCATGGAACTTTCAGAAAGCTTGGCTATATCTAGAATTACGTATTTTATATGACTGTAAACTATGTGTTTGATGGGCTGGGCTGCAGGGCATCACTTGTCATGCGACTCTTTTAGCTAATGGTGATTGTTGATGTGTTTTCAGAGCTGCGTATCACTGGCTGGTACCATCCAGGAAGTCAACTCACAAAGCATCACATACTGGTGTTCTTCTAAAGGATCTAATATATTATCAAAGTATACAACTTGAAATTTTTCTTCTCCAGGTAGCCATGAAACCAAGAATGAAAAGAAAGGCAGCACAGTCATCAACCCCCAAATCCCCCTACCCCACACAAAAAAAAACAAAAATGGACCAGGCACATTGACTCTCAAATCCCTCCTCCCGCACAATAAAATGAAGAAAATGGAACAGGGACATTGATGCCCAAACCCATCCTCCTGGACAAAAAACAAGAAAGATCAGGCAAAAAACACGCAGTTTAAAAAAAACTAAAACTTTGAAAAATCTATAGTCCAAGTCCACATCCAAATTGCAGAAAACCTGGGCAACACCCTCCGGGCCTTTCCCTCTCTATAGCTATCAAGAGACTGTCAGCCGGTGCTTACCCTCCACACTTGCCTCAGTTTCAATCTCTCCCTAATCAGTGAACAATGGAAGCTTAACAGGTGAAATGGAGTCGAACAACAGTTTTCTCATTATGAAGTTTGCGCTCGATGCCTCTGTCTCCCAGAATCCTCTCAGAGACTGCAGAGCGTTGGAACACCCAAACGATCTCCGAACATAAAAATCACAGACTCCAACAGTTCCAGGATCACATCCAAGATGAAAAGGTGGTTCTCCGACAACTGCTTCTCCTGTAGGTGACAGGAGGACCAGAAGGCAGGCATGGGGATGTAGAAATTGAATATCAAGGCGAATGGCCCAAAGAACAATGAGGAACTAAGGAGGAATTATGCAACTTGGAGAGCCTTGAAAACCCTTTTTGATTCCCCTGTGCGCTGATGGGAAGAGGTTCCTCATCCACTAAAAGGTTCAGAAAGCAAGGCAGTGAGAGAGGTTACTGTGTCGACTCCAGACAGAGTAGCAGCAACTTCTTCTGCAGTCGAGAAGGATGGGTGTGTGGAAGGAGTTACAAGGGGTGAAGAGCCAGCAGGCCCAGCTCTTCCCAGCTGAATCCTTTTTAGGATAATCTTCTGATCTAGGGTCCACAACCTGGAGCAGGATGAGATGTGCTCATGCTTTTTCTTCCAATGCTTCATAGGGGGAGTTCTGTGATCTACAGCTTCAAGGAATGAGATAGTTCAGTAACATCCTTGCAGATGGGTGTATTCAGGACCTGGAGTTCCTTCTATGATGATTTTTCAGACTGAAATCCACAGGGAGCACAGCCTCCCAGAACTCCATCACAAAGCTATTAGACAACAGCAAGTGGGAGAGTCTGGACCAGCCACTGACTCTGGAGGAACTGACTGGCTCCATCCATTCCTTAGATTCAAAAAAAATCTCCAGGACATGACTGTTTACTGGCCATGCTAAACTCGGCTCTGGGGAACGGGGTGGGCCCAGACCTCCTTAAAGCGTACAACATTATGGTTTCTGGCTGGCAGCATGTAAGACTCTGTGAGGAAGGACATCATAGCCTCAGTACATTAGGAATTTGAAGCCCATCTCATTGTTCAATGTAGACTACGAGATCCTCTTCAAGTTTGCTCTGGGGTGGGTGATCCACCTAAGCCAAACCTGTGCTGTACCTTGCAAAAAGATCTTTGACAGCCTTGCACTGTTCAGAGGTACCATTGCCCATGTGCAGCACAGGGGTAATTTGCCTGCCTGGTCAGCTTAGATCAGGAGAAAGCCTTTGATAGGATATCACACAAATACATTATGGAGATACTCTACAAAATAGGTTTTGGGGAGGAAATCAGGAATTGGATCCAACTGCTCTGCACAGACATCTGCAGTGGGAAACAGACAGCTTCTCCATCAAGTCAGGAGTCAGGTGGGGTAGTCCATTCTTGTTTGTGTGATGTATGGAATTTTTGCCAAAGCCACCAGGAAGGATGAAAGCTCAAAAGGAGTGACGTTGCCAGGCAGTGGAGAGACCCAGGTGAGAACCTCCCTGCACATGGACGATGTTATTGTCTTCTACTCAGATCCAAGGACAGTTTGCAGACTGATCAGCATCTGCAGCCAGTTTGATTTGGCACCAGGAGCCAGGGTTAACCATACAAAGCGTCAGGCCGTGCTCTTTGACAATAGGCTTGACCAATCCAGTATCCTCTTAACCCTCAATCCTGACTACCTGAAGGTGATGGGGATCAAGATTGGAGGGGCTGTGGTGTGTAATAGGAATTAGCTGGAGCAGATTTGGAAGGTAAAACAGAATTGGGACTGTGGAGAGGACATTGCGTGAGGTGGTCTTGAGGTGACTACTTGGTGCAGGTGTGGCCCGTTCCCCATTCTTCTAACTTAGAAATCATGTGGGCAGTTTTCTGATTCATCTGGGGATCCAAGATGGAGTGAGTCATAAGGGCTTGGATGTACAAGACCCTGAAGAATGAGGGCAAAAATGTACCCAATGTCACCCTTATCCTGATGAGCACCTTCAAGTGTGATTGCATCATGCAATGTGTAGGCTGCAAATGCCACCATCTGTCACTGGTGTTGAGCCTTGTTGTAGTGCATCATTCCAGTCGGATGGATATTGCCATACTACCTGTGCTTCGTAGAAAAGTACTTACTGACCAACACCTTTGACCAAAAGTCCATCAGATAGTGGTCAGCACAGACCCTCCTGCAGACATTGCAGAAGATGGATTAAATGGACACTTTGGGGTGGTTCCCTGAGCAGACTGTCCAGACCATCTGGCAGAATGCCTCATCTCACAGGAACTAAGATCTTGCCTGGCTGGCAGTGACAGGGGCTCTCCTTGTCGAGAAATAATATGGTACTTGTTGAAATCCTGGCATGCACTTTCTCTTCATTATGTTTCAAGGCTATTTAGCTGCCAAAGAACAAACACTCGGTGGAAATATTTTTATGTCACAAGCTGTGGCAGAAAGTGCTTTTATTTTTTATTAAACTCTCTCTACCCAACCCAGCTACTAATATTTCAGAGGCTATTTGTTTCATACTGTTTTTACTACAGTCTGCTAAAGTTATGATGCTAAGGCACCATTTAAAAGCCTTTTATACATTTTAATAAGAGCAATTTTGTTGCTGCTGGATTAGTGGGTGGGAAGTTAAATAAATCCTTTGTTATATGTTTTTTAAAAAATATATTTCGAAAGCAGTGGAATTACCTGCAGGGTGACATTCTTGAATCTAGCAGAGCATATCACCATTAACTGGTTGTTGGGTGGGGTTCATACAGCAATCCTCATTTTGAAATGACACCAACACACAGCACAATTAAGTTACTGAAAACATATCTAATCATTTATAAGTTTAACTGTAAATAAAGTTTTGCTCTTATTCTTGACCATCCTGACCCTTTGCAGTCGAAAAACAACCATTTATGGTGTCCTGATGAAGGGTCTTCGCCCAAAGAGTCAACAGTTTATTCCTCACCATAGATACTGCTTGAAGCTGCTGAGTGTTTCCAGCATTTTATCTGCATATCTCAGGATTTCCAGCAGCTGCAGAATCACTGGTGTTTAACATTGGATAAGAGGTTGTTGTTGCTACACCACTCAACCAGCTGGCCTATCTGACTCCTAATGCCTTCCTGTTGGCTGAGATTCTGCCAACAACAATGGTTTGTTATACTCTCAGCCAGCTCCATTACTCCCCGTCATCTTCAAGGGACGATGCCCCAAGAAAGAGGCATTCATTATCAAAGACTATCACCATCTGGGACATGCCCTCTTCTCAATACCACCATTGGGGTGGAAGTAGAGGAGCCAGAAAACCCACACTCAATATTTTAGAGTTCAGGAGGAGGTGAGAGCAGCAGTGGAGGAGTGGAGAACCTGCAAGGCGGTGGGAGTGAAGCAACAGGGAGAATGCGGTGGAGAGGAAAGTGACCTGGGCTGAGCTTTGGAAGGCCGAGCCACACCGCATCCAATTTCTCATCCAGGCAGTGTACGATGTGCTTCCAAGTCCATCAAACCTGCACACATGAGGCAAAGCAGAGTCAGCAGCATGCCCGCTGTGTTCCAAGTGAGGAACCTTGGAGCACATCCTCAGCAGTTGCACAAGGGCACTTGGTGAGGAACGGTACCGATGGAGGCATGTTCAGATCCTGAAGACCATCGCTGAAGCCATCAGCGCAGGAGTGGAGTGGACGAAGCGGTCCCGACCCTCCAAGCAGACCATTGCCTTTGTCAGAGCTGGGGAGCAGCCAATACCCTCCAAAAGAACATCGGCAGGTATCCTGACCTCTGCAAGAGACTAGCAGCTGTTGGTGGACTTCGAAAGGCAGCTGAGGTTCCCCAACCATATCGCAGCCACCACCCTGCAACCAGACATTGTCCTTGTGTCTGAGTCTACGAAGCAGGTGGTGATGCTGGAGCTGACAGTCCCATGGGAAGATCACTTGGAAGTGGCCTTTGAAAGGAAGCTATCTAAGTATGCAGGACTGGTCAGCAACTGCCAGTAGGCTGGATGGAGAGCGAGGTGTCTCCCAGTGGAAGTTGGTTGTAGGGGATTCGCAGCCTGTTCCTTAGCCAGAGCCTACAGCAATTTGGGCATCGAGGGGGAGAGGAAGAGGAGAGCCATCCACAGTACCACCGATGTGGCAGAGAGGGCCTCAGGGTGGCTGTGGCTCAAGAGAGGGGAGCCATGGAGTCATGTGTAGCTAGCCATCTGGACACAAGGTCTGATCAGCCCCACCTGGAGAAGGGTGTATGATGTTGAAAGACCCAAAACACCCGATGATTCCAGGAACATCAGCGATGATGTGTCCAGAAGCATCAGTAGATGTATGCATGCAGGAACAACCTCTTCTGCTCTGCAATCAGATTTCTGAACCCATGAACACTACCCTATTATTTCTCATTTGCAATATTTGTTTGTTTTGTAACTTACAGTAATTTGCTCTGTACTGCTGCCACAAAACAACAAATTTCACAACATATGTCAGTGATAATAAATCTGATTCTGAGGCAGCATCTGTGGAAGAAAGTGAATTGTCAACATTTTGGGTCAAGGACCTCAATCAGGACTGAAAGTGGAGAGACAAAATAGCTGGTATATGGAGGAGAGGTGGAAGGATGAGATAGGGTCCAGTGAGTGATAGATAGACAAAGGGGAGGAAAGGATGATGGGCAGAGAGAGCCAAGTTGGGGAGGCTGAAGATGGAGACAGAGGCTGGAGGGTGATGAACAGGGAAGCAGAGGCTACATGGTGGAGTCTAAAAGTAAGAAAAATCATAATCACAACCATTCAAGGGAGAGATGGGCAGATGGAACCAGAAGAAGTAGATCCATTGGGTGAAGTGGGTGGGTAGTAGATGGATAGAACCAGGATAGGAAGGGGTTGAGAAAGGGTATTGGGGCTGGGGAAGTGAATGGAAAGGGAACAAAATGGGAGGACCAGGAGTGTTTGGAAGAAGATCCACAAGCTCATTAAAAAAAAAGTAAGTGAAGAAATTCAAACCAAAACTAGGATCTTAAGTTTAAACAAGTGAAACCATGAAGATGTTAAATGAGTTGACAATGTTAGATATATCAGCTTCATTATAAGGTATGGTGATGGCCAACATCTTAGGAATGAATTTTAAGAACTATACACTGGATTCCAGTTAATTAGGACACATTGGGACCTAATTTTGGCCCAATTAAGCAGCTGCCCCAATAAGCCGAAGTTTCATGGAAATAGTTAAAAAAGTATTAAAAAAAGTAAACTGAGTGATAAGTTATGTATTTAAATGAAGTACAGAACAAGCTAGGACATTACCAATATGACTGCAGTACTATCAAACTGTATTGGTTCCTAATACATATCAATGGAGGAATTCATCTATGTCATGTTTTTTTGACTGTAAATGAATATAATCATTTCAGACATCCATTGCAAATAATGGATTACCCCATAAAATGCCATCAATGATAGCATCCGCCAAATCCTTTTTCATTATAAGTGAAATGAAAAATTCAAGATTGTCTATACCTTCAAATCCTTCAGTTTCTAACTTGTTGAACTATTGAAATAGTTTCATTTTCACTCCCAGCCATTGCTTGAAACTGCAGTGAGCAAAACAGTTCTGAATTGTCTTACTGCTCATTTTCTCACCAACTATCAGAGCCAAAAATGCTTTTTGAACAGAAATTCTCCCAACTGACGCTATTTAGAAAATGGTTTGCTCAAAACATGGTGGGGTGTCTAAAGGCCACACAAGTGCATGTGACTGACACTAGTTGGAAACTGTTAGAAACAGACACCTGCCCAATTAAGCAGTATAAGGGAATCCCACCTACTTTCTTGATTAGTTTTTTGTTCTTTAAGAGGAGTCCCAAATAAGCGCTGTTCTGATTAACTGATGGCTCCATTACCCAGAGCTGGCCAAGTACTAAAAACCTGTGTTGATCAGTTGATGGCGTGTTCACTTGAGATCTTTATCCTTTTGTTTCGACAGTCTGAGGTACCCATCTGCTTCAAGCATACTTCACTTATACTGGAGCCTAAGAAAAATGTGGTAACCTGCTTCAATGACTATTGTCACGTAGCACTTACATGCACAGTGATGAAGTATCTTGATAAGTTGGTGATTAAACATATCAAAACCTGCCCAAGAAGTGACTTGGATCTACAGTATTCCAGTTTGCCTACTGGAGCAGCAGGCCCACAGCAGATGCCATGTCATTGGCTCTTCACTCAACCCTGGAACATCTGGACAACAAAGATGCATACATCAGGTAGCTCTTTATCAACTATAGCTTGGCATTCAATACCATCATACCCTCAGAACTAATCAATAATCTTCAAGATCTTGGCCTCAATACCTCTCCCTGTGCTATTGGATCCTGTATTTCCTTACTTGCAGACCCTAAGTCAGTTGGGAACACCTCCACAATCTCCATCAGCATAGGTGCACCACAAGATGTTTGCTTAACCCCTGCTCTACTCGTTTTACACTTAGGACAGTAGCTAATTACAGCTCCAATGCCATATTTAAGCTTGCTGTTGACACCACTGCAAAGCCCTCACCAACATTGATAAGGAACATGGCACAAGAAGCAGTAACTCCACAACTCATGTTCTCAGTATTATTTATTTTTTCTATATACAATTTGTCTTCTGCTGCACATTGGTTGTTTGTCAGTCCTTCTTAAAAGTGGAACTTCCCAGTGGCCAAACATTTTAATTCCCATTCCCATTTCCAATCTGACATGTTGACCCATGACTTCTCTTGTGCCATGATGACTTACTTGCTTACTGCCTGTTACACCACTGGCGTTTGGGGCAGCAATGAAGGTCCTCCATCTCTGTATATTAGAATTCTTCGCTGCTGTTTTCATAATAATTTTTTTTTGACCAGTCAAGGTTGTTAGCCCTGAGCTGAACCCCAAAGCCTGTACGACTGGTGGACCACTCTTAATCTGGCCTCTACCATTTGACCTGTTTGGCAGGGGTGACCCTGCCAAGAGCTAAAGCACAAGGCCCTGATGCCAGCCAACATAGTTTTCTGGGACATTGAGGCACACATGCCTCCAAACCTCTACAATAAGGCTGTAGTCCTCTTGGAGTTGTGCCATAATGTGGCAATATAATATTCCATCTGGGTAGCCTCCAAACTGATGGCATGAATATTGATTTCACCTTCCAGTAAAATAATCTCTGCCCCACCCCTCTTCTATTCCCCACCTTGGCCTCTTACCTCTTGTCACCTGCCTATCACCTCATCCTGGTGCCCCTCCTTCCCTTTTTCCTATGGTCCACTCTCCTCTCCTATGAGAATCCTTCCTCTCAAAGACTTTTCCATCCACCTGGCTTCACCCATCACTTTTTAGCTAGCCTCCTTCCCCTCCACCACTTTTTTATTCTGGCATCCTCCCTCTTCCTTTCCAGTCCTGAAGAAGGGCCTTGGCCCAAAACATTCAGCAGTTTGTTCATTTCCATGGGTGCTGCCTGACCTGCTGAGTTCCTCCAGCATTTTGTGTGTGATGCTTTGGATTTCCAGCATCTGCAGAATGTCATAAACACAAGAAAGTCTGCATCAGTTCCAAAGCAACACACACAAAATGCTGGAGGAACTCAGCAGGCCAAGCAGCATCTATAGAAATGAATGAACAGTTGACATTTTGGCCCAGGACTTTTCTTCAGGTGTCTTGTGTTTAGATATGGAAGGAACCTTTTTGATGATTGGCTATTTAGAATGAGGTATCTCAGCCTGAGATGACAGAGTACAAGACTGAGGAGTAATAAATATCTTCCTTCGGAGGAGTTGAATTTGCCACAAGGGAGGACTGTTGAAGCCAGTTCACTGAATTCTATCAGCATGTGCAGTGTCCTACCAGGGGATTAAACACTCTGGATCATGTGTACACGAATGTCAAAGACTCATACAGAGCCTCCCCCAGCCCACCCCGGGACAATCTGATCATCTTTCACTGTTTTTGATGCCAGCATACAGACCACTTATCCGCAGAATTAAACCTGCAATAAAAACAGTCAAAATATGGCCAGAAGATGCCTCTTTATAACTCCAAGTTTGCTTTGGTCGCACTGTATGAGTCCCACTGGGACCTGTTTGCACAACAGGCTACCCACGGCACAGAGGTGAACTTGGAGGAGGACACATCCACTGTGATTTTCTACATCAACAGTTGTGTAGATAGTGTAACAGTAGACAAGAAAATAAAGATATTTCCAAACCAGAAAGTGTGAATGAATGAAGAGGTACAAAATCATTTAAAAGCACGCAATAATGCTTTTAAATCTGGTGATGCCTCAGCATACAGAGTTGCCAGGTCAAGCCTGAAAAAGGGATAAAAAAGGCCAAAGACATCCACAGGCAACGGGTAGAGGACCACTTTAACAGTGCTAACAATCGGAGCATGTGGCAAGGCATCAGGGGTATTACCGACCACACGAGTAACCCTGTCTGCCCCCACAGTGATGTCACACTGGTCAACGAACTCAACACCACCTTTGGCCGGTTTGAAATTAACAACAATGTGAGGAGTGTAAGAATCCCGGCCATAGAGGATGAACAGGTTCTTACACTGAGCACATATGATGTACAGCGCACGCTCAGAGGGTCAATCCACGAAAAGCTGCAGGCCCACATGGAGTTCCAGGACAGGTACTTAAAGACGGTGCTGAACAACTGGCTGATGTATTAATGAGAACTTTCAATCTGTCTCTATCTCAGGCAATGGTCCCCAAGTGCCTGAAGTCAGCCATCATAGTGCCTGTCCTGAAGAAAACAAACATCAACGATTTGAATGACTATCGTCCGGTTGCCCTCACACCAATAATAATGAAGTGATTTGAGAGATTGGTCCTCTCCCACATTAAAGTCACTATCCCTGCTACACTGGACTCACACCAGTTTGCCTATAAAGCAAATAGGTCCGTGGAGGATGCCACCTCATTAGCTCTTCAGACTGTCCTGACACATCTGGAGGGAAAGGGCACATATGTGAGGATGTTGTTTGTTGATTATAGTTCTGCTTTTAATACTGTCATCCCCAGCAAGCTCATCTCCAAACTCCACCAGCTAGACCTCAGCTCATCACTCTGCAACTGGGTCCTGAATTTCTTGTGTTACAAACCCCGTAACTGGGTCACTTACCAGCAAAGATAGAGAGGTCCTTTGAAGTCTGATGATACTATTTTTAACAGTATTTATTAGTAAAAATACACAAAAATAATATCAATGCAAACATACAGATAATATATGTCGTCAATACTAAATCTAAAAGTGCGGGTATAATAATAATCAATAAGAAATAAGCTCTATCGTTGTCTAGGGGATAAATGTATTGTCCGATGGAAATATAAAAGTCACTCAGTTCATTCAGGCTGCAGCCTTTTGGTTGGAGAGAGAGATTTTTAGAAACTTGCCGGCTTTTCCTTTTATGATTTCGATCCTTCGGGAGTCCCGTTGGTGTGGCCGTTCACTTGTGGCCTCTCCTTTAGCTAAAGCTGTTCTTCCGTGGTGAGGCCACCAATCCCAGGCAAGGGAAAAGGACGCACGCGAGCCCCACCGGCTGTCGCTATTAAACGCTGTCACGGGATTTCTAGCATTTCTCCTGGTGCGTCTAAAGGGGTTGTTCCCCAGATCCTCTTTTATCCTTACTCACGGGGTCTCAGATGTCAATCAGGTTGCGATGATGCAATCCCTCAACCAGCCCACTCTGGTCATCCCCTAAGGGGCTTCAATGAATAGTACAGTACTCAATATACAATTCCGTCTCCAAGAGACAATGGCCATTATCAGTGGCTTTGTTTCGCCAAGGCCAGGACACATTCCAAAACCTTGTGGATTCTCTCTCATTTCCTGGGTCCCAGACCCGAATTAATAGCGATCTTGCGATTCTCAAAAAGGAGGGGGCTACTTTGTACCCTTTGGCCCCTCAGAGTTGTGGCACATTCGTAACACTTGTCAGAGCGTTCACAGGCAGTGAGACTGGGCCCTCACCTGTCCTCCACTACTATCCTGAACACTGATACACCACAAGGTTGTGTATTGAGTCCCATACTCTACTCCCTCTTATGACTGTGTACCTGCATTTAACACTAATGCCATCGTCAAATTCGCAGATGATACAACAGTGATCGGGTTGATCTCCAACAGAGACGAATCAGCGTACAGAGTAGAGGTATAGAACTTAGTGAGCTGGTGTTCAGAGAACAACCCGTCTCTTAATACAGCAAAGAATAAGGAGCTATTTATCAACTTTGGAAAGTCACGGGATGACGAGTATGCTCCAGTCTACATTAATGGAAATATAGTGGAGAGAGTGTCCAGTTTCAGATTTCTGGGAATACACACCTCAGAGGACCTTACATGGTCCACTAACATGACAACAATAGTTAAGAAAGCACAGGAATGCTTGTTTTTCCTCAGGACACTGAAGAAAGCTGGTCTACGTGAACAGATGCTGGTGACCTTTTACTGCTGCACCATAGAGAGCATCTTAACATACTGCATGTCTGTGTGGTATCTCAGTTGTACAGCAGCTGATAGGAAAGCACTTCAGCAGGTCATCTCCAGCGCACAGAAGATCACTGGGACACAGCTCACAGCCCTGGAGGACATCTACAGCTCACGCTGCCTAAGGAAAGCTACAAGCATCTGTAAGGACAATACACACATCTGTTTGAACTTATTCCATCTGACAGATATTATAAGATTTTCTATGCCCACACTTCCAGACTGAAAAATAGCTTTTTCCCCCAGAGCTATAATTGCTCTGAACCAATCAATCTAGCATCATCCATAAATTTGTTATATTGCTACTTTTAATACTGGTTTTATGGCTGTCACGCATCTGAGTTGCGCTTTTGTACTGCTGAACATTGCTTGTACTGGCTGGTTACTTGATTTTGTTTATTTTATTTGTTGTTTTATAGCATTGAGTACGAGAGTTCCAAGCTTATTTTCGCTGTATTGGTGCATGAAAATTGTACTATGCAATGACAATGAAGATATTTCATTTCACTTCATTTCATTTCATTTATTAAGGAAGGAGACAGATAAGTTTCCAGATGGAGAAGGAATCAGGAAATATGGGGTTAGAGTGGGAATATGATACTGAAATAGATGAGCAGTCATTATTGTACTGAATGGTGAAGTACAAGGGGTAGCACCTGCTTACTCCCCTGATCAGGGTCATATGAAGCCATGGAAGCAGGTGGTGGATGGTTGTATGAGCAGCTGGTGAATATCACAATTCCTGGTTTTGCGACCACTGACGCCAGGCAAACTGAAGAGTATTGACAATGGATGGAGTCACCGTCTTGTAAAGACACTGCTCAGAACAAGGCAATGGCAAACCCCTTCTGTAGAAAAATTTGCCAGGAACAATTATGGTCAAACCATAATCATCCTTGTCATATGGCATGGCACATAATGAAGATGGGACAGTTTAAAATAATTTGGCCGGGGGATGGGATCTGCAGTGATAGGGCTAAGGATGGGGTAGTTGGTTTACAAAAGAGGCAGTGTGTAGTGATACTGCTAGCAAGGAGAGGCTGATGATAGGGCACAATTGCAGTCAATGTGATGAGAATCGATTAAAAAGGGGACAAAATCAAAAAGGGTGATGCGTGTAGGATTGCAGGTGTTATATTTGAATGCACATAGAATATGAAATAAGGTGGATGGGTAAAAAATGAAATCAAATCAGTAGAAAGAAATGGCATAGGATCAGAAGGTGTGGACTTGTGGGTCAAGCTAAGAAACAACAAAAGTAAAAATAACCTGATTATATATAGTATATACAGTAACCCAAACAGTTGCAAAGATGTGGTTTACAAATTACAACTGGGATGAAATATGCACGCCAAAAGGGCAATGTTACAATAGTCATACGGGACTTCAATATGCAGGTAGATTGGGAAAATCAGGTTGGTGCTGGAGATACCAAGTGGGAATTTGTAGAATGTCTATGGGATGGCTTTTTAGAGTGGTTCATGATAGAGCCCACTAGGGGATCAGCTATTCTGGACAGAGTGTTATACAATGAACCCAGAATTGACTTACAGTGATCATATGAAATTCACTCTGCAATTTGAAAAGGAGAAGCTACAGTCAGGTATATCAGTATCACAGTGGAGTAAAGGGAATTACAGAGACATGAGAGAGGAGCTGGCTAAAATTGATGTAGCAGGGATGATGGTGGAGCAGAAATGGCTGGAGTTCCTGGGAGCAATTTGGAAGGCACAGGATACAGTATATATTTTGGAAGAAGAAATATTCTATAGGCAGGATGATGCAATTAAGGCTGAAAAGGGAAGTCAAAGCTCACATAAAAGCCAAAGGGAAGTTAGAGGTTTGGAAAGTATTTAAAAACCAAGAGAAGGCAACTAAAAAAAGTCGTAAAGTGGAAAAAATGGAGTACAAAAGTAAGCTAGCCAATAATATTAAAGAGGACACCAAAAGTTTCTTCAGATATACAAAGTGTAAAGGAGAGGCAAGAGGAGATATCAGACCACAGAAAAATGATGCTGGAGAGGTAGTAATGGGGGACAGTGAAATGGTGAACTGAATAAATATTTTGCATCAGTCTTCACTGTGGAAGACACTAGCAGAATACTTAAATTTGAGAGTGTCAGGGGGCAGAAGGGAGTGAAGTCGCCATTACTAGGGAGAGGTAATTACTGGTTGAGAAACTGAAGGGTCTGAAGGCAAATTAGTCATCTGGACCACATGGTCTACACCCTAGGATTTTGATTGTGGAGGTATTAGTAATAATCTTTCAAATATCAATGGATTGTGGCATGGTTCTGGGATTGGAAAACTGCAAATGTCACTCCACTCTTCAGGAAGAGAGAAAGGCAGAAGGAAGGAAATTACAAGCCAGTTATTCAGTCCTCAGTGATTGGGAAGATGGAGGCATATAATAAAATAGGCCGAAGTCAGCATGATTTTAATAAAGGAAAATTTTGCCTGACAAATCAATTGGAATTCTTTGAAGAAATAACAAGCAGGATAGATGAATAAGAATCAGTTAACACTGTGTACTTGGATTTTCAGAAGGCCTTTGACAAGTGAAGAGCCTGTTGTATTACAAGAAAGATACTAGCATAGATAGAGCATTGGCTGGTTGGTAGGAAGCCAACAATGGGAATAGAGTGAGCCTTTTCTGGTTGGCTTCCAGTGACCAGTGGCGTTTCACAGTGGTTTGTGTTGGAACCGCTTCTTTTTACATTATATGTCAATGATTTGGATGAAGGAATTAATGGCTTTGTGGCCAAATTTGCAGACAATTTGAAGATAGGTGGAGGAGCAGGTCATGTTGAGGAACCAGAAAGGCTACCGAAGGACATAAAGAGATTAGGAGAATGGGCAAAGAAGTGCCTGATGGTCATGCACTTTTGTAGAAGAAATAGAAGTATAGACTATTTTCTAAATGGGAAGAAAATCAAATATTTGAGGTGCAAAGGGACTTGGGTGTCCTCGTGTAGGATTCCCTAATTTGCAGGTTGAGTCAGTGGTGAGGAGGGCAAATGCAATGTTAGCATTCATTTCAAGAGGATTAGAATATAAAAGCAAGGACATAATGCTAAGGCTTTATAAGGCACTGGTGAAGACTCATTTGGAGTCTTGTGAGTAGTTTTGGGCACCTTATCTAAAAACTGATCTGCTGACATTGGAGAGGCTTCAAAGGAGTTCACTTATCATAGGAGAAATGCTTGATGGTTCTGGGCCTGTTCTCACTGAAACGATCTCATTGAAACCTATCAAAGGTTCAAAGGCCTCAAAAGATTCGATTTGGAAAGGATGTTTCCTATGGTGGGTAAGTCTAACACCAGAGGACCCAGCCTCAGATTAGAGGGATGTCTATTTAGAATGGAGATGAGGAAGAATTTCTTTATCCAGGGAGTGGTGAATTTATGGAATTTGTTGTTAATGGTGGCTGAGGAGTCCAAGTCATTGGATATATTTAAGGCAGAGGCTGATATATTCTTGATTGTTCAGAGCATGAAGGGAATTGGGGAGAAGGCAGGAGATTGGTGCTGAGAGGGATTTAATAACAGAGCAGACCCAATGGGCCAAATGGCATAATTCTGCTTCTTTACCTTATTGGCTTATGATGATGGTGGTGAAGTATGTCTGAAGGGCCATATGCCCTATCCCTTTCTTTCAAGAGTGAAGTCAAGAAACATTTCTGCATCCAACAGTGAACTAGAAATTTTAAAGTGAATAGTTTTGCAATAATGCTTGGCCAATTCTTGTCTTTAAATTTGAGACTCATTCATATTTGTTAACAAGATGGTGCAGGATAAGGAGGAAGAAAAGGCTGGTATATGGAGTTACATGCTGCCACAATCTTATTCAACACTAGAAGTGGCGTGCAAGCTCTTTCCATTTTGTATTCTTTTAGGTTCCTAGTCTCCAGGCTTGAACATTTTGTAACTGATTATTCTGGTGAAACATAACCCTTGCATTAACCTGCATTCACAATGCAGTGTAAAATGAGAAAATATATGTTTCCCAAAGTAGGTTCGTTTAAAAACAGTGGGGGTGGAAAGAGCTCTTGAATTACATGTGAAAAAGTACACACTGTTGGAATTTAGTGTGTTTGGGGATATAACTTTAAACATAGTGGAATCTGAATAAAAGAATACTTGAGCTCTTTTATAGAAAAATATTGAGGACGGGAAAGGGAAAAGTCAAATATTATTTTCATCTTAATTCCTCCTGGTGCCACATTTCTATGAAGGCCTTTGCATATCTAGTTCTTCTAACATGCAATTGCTATCAATCATTTTTTTCTTCTGTTATTTCACAATGCCCATGTTCATTCTTTTGCCAGTTCTGACTTGAAACCAGTTCTTCCATTTGCTTTGTTGGGGGAAGGGTAAGTCAGGTGTTGTGTTAGATCTCCTTTTATGTTGTGAACTACTGCAGAGTTAATTCACATTTTTGTTTGTCCTGAAGCTTTGTCTTTAAACTAAATGGGAAATGTATTCTTAAATATTGTCTCGTTAAAGCAAAGTTTGCTGTATAAAAATCAAACAGAAATAAAAGTGACAAAGCCTTGTATCTAAAAGAAAGCATTTTTAAAATGAAAAATGTGCTGGTTAAGCAAAGGGGAAAAAATGAGGTAAGATATTTTTATGCCAAAACTGGGGGATATTTACAGATGAACACAATTTAAACCAGAACAGAATAAAATATAGGAAAAGAGAAAATAAAGAGATTGACCTATCACAAGTTTTAATGGAAAACATTCGAAGCTTAAATGGTAGAAGTGATGTTAGGATAAGATATCTGGAAGCATAATGAGTAACTAAACTTAAAGATACTTATTGGTCTGTTACTAAGATCAATAAAACAGAGTTTAAACAAGAAAGGCAAGATGGATGCAAAATAAATTAACACACCTGTTCATTTATAATTTGCTTGTTTTAATAAACGGTTGTTAACCCCACCGCAACAAAAAGAAATCAGCCATCTGCTGTACTAAACAAGTTTCTTTCAATGAGAATCTTGTTATTAGAAAATGAGGATTTGCATGCTTGCCTGTGGAAATGCTGTTGGTCACATTAGTGAGCCAGACTATAATAGTCAATAAATAACATCAGTTGAAATGCATTCATATGAGCATGTTTGTTTGATGTGTCACAATGAAGTCATTGCCATGGACAGAGATGCAGCCTGGCCCATTCCTTTCCTTGCATAGAGGATGCAATTTGTTAGTTTTAAAATGTCACTGTAGACAGCCAGTGGGAAAAAGGAATTGTTGAATAGTAGCATAATAAACAGTGCTGCTTGAAGTTTGAGAAGGACAAGGTCAATACAGATTTTGAACATGAACAGAATTTTAAATTGGAAGCACTATGGGAAGTTTGGTACATCAGGTTCAAGTTAATTATGATTCAACCAGACATGTACATAGCCAAATGAAACAGCGTTCCTCCAGGGGGCACACAGCACAACAGGTAGCAGGCAAACATGCAGTCGCACTATATATATATGTTCAAATTCCTGAGTTAAATGTCCTGCAAATTGATGGTGCAGTTCCCTGCAGTCCACAGATAAATGCATGCGTACTACAATCCAGCTTGTCAATCCACCAATCAAACACCGGAGGGCAACACCGATGGGAGGTGCCCGTCCTCAACTGAGTATGGACGCTGTGCTACCTTGCCTTTGGCAGCTCCTTTCGGAGGCAGCGTAGGAGGTAATACCGTGGTTTGAGGCCTAGTCCAGCTCCAAAGCCTTCCTGTAGCAGGCAATAACATAGTCCACACCAAGAACAGCTCCTCTGCCAATGAGCAGCTTGTTGATGGGCTAGACTATTGGAAGTTCTTAAAATACAGCATTGCCTTGCAATCTTAAAAAAAGTTTAAAACAGACAAAAACACCTTTGTTTGGCACCTGAAATGCCACTGCATCTAAGTGTGCTGCCATCTTACCAGATGTACATACACAAGTTTGCTGGTTGAGTAGGATTTTCTGGAGGTCAGCACGGTTTCAAGTGGTCTGCAACATATGGAGGGTTGAGGAAGGATCAAAACAAATTGGACTAAGCAAGTATGGAGCTGACTTAAGTGTGACCACAGGATTTGGGAGGAACTGGCTGATGGAAAAGATCAGAAAAATAAATCTTGCTTTTCATGACTTCAATTAATCTCAAAGTGCCTTACAGACAAGGCAGACCTCTGAAGTTGCTGTACGAATTGTACACAGCAAGCTCCCATAAATAGTATATAAGAACCAGGTAATATATTTTAGTGATGTAATAGTTATAAACTAGTTTGAAGTAGTTTTATGGAATATTTATTGTGTGGGATTCAGCTTGCCCCATTAGAGGAAGGATGTTGGGGATTTGGAAAGGGTACAGAAAAGGTTTTTGAAGATTAGAGGTATGGCCTAGAAGGAGACATTGGACAAACTAAGATTGTTTTCTCTGGAGCAACAGTGGCTGAGGGGAGACATTAAAGGAGTTAAAAATTTTTTATGTGAGTCAGATATAGGATAGACAAGACAGAATCTTTTCCCTAGAATAGAAATAGAGTACATGCACTTAAGGTCAGAGGGAGTAAGTTTAAAGGAGATGTGTGGGCCTGGAGTAGAGGGCGCCTGGAAAAAGCTTTCAGTGGTGGTGGAGGTGACAGGAATTATAGTGTTTAAGAGGCTTTTAGACTGACATATGAATATACAAGGATTGAGGGGTATGGATTATGTGCTGGCAGAAAAGATTTAATTTAAGTTGATATCATGTTCAATGCATAGATCATGGACCAAAGGGTCTGTTTCTATGCTATACTATTCTGTTTTATGTTTACAAACAACTGAAATGGTTCATGAAATCATGAACAGTTTCATTATTTCTCTTTTGTACTACTTATTGATTTTATTATAACAGTAGGAATATGTTATGTCTGCACTGTACTGTACTGTGACAAAACAACAAATTTCATGACTTACGTCAGTGACAATAAACCTGACTCTGAAACAACGCTTAGCATAATGACACATCTGAGAAGCAGCAGCTCTAATGGAGGGAACAGTACAGGGCAACAGTATTGGATTCAAAGTAGGTTTGTGGCTGTTGAAAATGATAGAATCAGTTACTTAAGTTGTTGCAATTTATAAAGATGGTAGTTTTGTTTTCACTGCAACAATTTGTGGTTAAAACTATAACTTGAGTGTCATTATTTGCCCATTTCTCCCAGAGGTAATGAATTCTTAGAACTACCTTCATCAAATGGCTGTGGGTACAATTTCTTAAGTGTGTTTACAGCAGACATAGTTTTGATAAACAAGGGGATCAAAGGTTACTAAAAATTATGGGAATGTGGAGTTGGGCTTAGATTCAGTTATGACCTTAGCAAATGTTAGACCAAGCTTGAGATGTCAATTCATGGCCCACATTTATGTTTGTAAAATCTAACACATTCAGAATTGCATGAGTCAATGAGGCATGAATATGTTGACATCTGAAAATGGCTAGAGACCTGACTCACAGATGGTAATACCTTCCATCCTCACTGCTGAGAACTCAGTCAATAGTTTCTTAAATCTCACCTTCAGTTCTACCACAGGTTGTTTCCCTTTTCATTCCCTTCAGATTCCCAATCTTTGTCATTTATCTGCCTTGTCCTTTTTGGTATCACTTTAGCCTTTCATTCATGAATTACACTTATCCGACTCCACTCCTGTATATTTACCCTCACCTACATTCTCTCCATATTTCACATTATTCTTCAGTGGCTTGTCTTGATATTGTAGTGACTAGGCAGAGACAATGTTCTTTTTGCAATGCCTTCACCTGGTATATTTCTTTCTCATTTCTCTCTTCTTTTGAGCTAATTTTGACCATGTTTCCAACCCACTCTTAATTCTGTTCTCAAATTCAATTTTGTTTATTGCTAGTGATCATAAAGGAATATTTTGTCACTTCTGTGAAAACGATCATCTTGATTTAACTGTTTATTCATCCTAATAGCTTTACACTCAGTTGTATTTTTTTGAAATAAATTTCTTAAGAAGCACTGTGAGATCGTCCACCATATTACTGGTGGAGTATACTGTAGTTTGCTCTTTTCAGTCTTCCTTAGTTTGAAAACAATGCAATTATACTCTTCACCAAAACTAAACTTACTTTGTATTTGCCAGGACTTTACCCCAATTTCCAATTCTTCAAGTTCCTAAATTTGTTCAGCACACACAAAATGCTGGAGGAACTCAGCAGGCCAGGCAGCATCAATGGAAAAAATTACAGTCTACATTTTGGGCTGAGACCCTTCAGCAAGACCTAAGTTTGTTTTTGCTTCTCAGTCTTGTGGCTCTTTATCTGGAAACAAATTGTTTTAATTCTTCTGCTCTGGCTTCTGCTCCTCAGAGATTCAAAATGAACCAAACTAAAGCCATGAATAATATTATTCAATTCAAAGTCTATTGTCTATTTTTAACCCTTCTGTAGTTTCACAAAATGTATGCATCATCCAGACAGAAGAGCCTGCAGATGCTGTAATCTGGAACAGTCCTGATTGTGATTCCCATCCTGAAACACTAACATGTCTTTTTCCCTCCAGAGATGCTGCTTGACCCACTGAACTCTTCCAGCAGTTTCTTTTTATACATTATTCAACTTGCACCAATGGCCAAGCTCCAATGCTTGTATCATCATCTACAGCAATGTAGGTTACCTCTGTCACAACCCATTACGGTTACAGTTCCTCCAGGATAAACTATTGCTCCTTTTTTAAACGAGGCAGGTGTTGGTTATTGACCAGAAGGGATACATAGATGAGTAATGAGGACCTGTGCTGATCATCTGGCTGGAGTCTTTACAGACCTCTTCAACATCTCACTTTGGCTGTCTGTGATACCCACCTGCTTCAAACAGCCTTCAATCATACTTGTACCCAAGAAGATCTCAATGACTATTGTCCAGTAGCACTTAAATCACCATCAGCACAAATGTGCTTCAAGGCTGTGTGCTTAGCCCCCTGCTCTACATGGCTTTATATTTATGACTGTGTGGCTAAATACAGCTCCAATGCGATATTTAAGCTTGCTGATGACACTACTGCAAATCCTGTCTGCCCCAGCATATTTATAAGGAGCACTGCCATAAGAAGGCAGCAACTCTACAACTCATGTTCTCAGTATTATTTTTTTATATACAATGTCTTATTTTGTACATTGGTTGTCAGTCATTGTTAATGTATTTTTTCATAAATTGTATTTCTTTATTTTCCTGTAAACGCTTGCAAGAAAACAAATCTCAAGGTAGTAGATGGTGACATTTGGTGTATGTACTTTGATAATGAATTTACTTTGATTTTGGCCTTATTTATTTGGCCAGTATCCAAATCCAGGTCTATCCTACTGGCTCTGTACACTTAGACTGATCAACTAGTTTCTAGTCTTAAGTGGGTTGTAATTTTCAACAACTGAATATTGGAGTTCTTTGTTGGCATCACAGACCACTCCCACCCCACTCCATAATTTTTTTTCCAGCATTCCAACCATCCTTTCTTCATAAATTCATCATTCCTCTAATTGCTATTATTCACCACCCATTTACTCCGAGCAAGTTTTTCCACTAAATTGCCAAAGGAGAACATAAGAAATAGAAACAATCCAGATGATTTTGCTTGCTCTGCTGTTATGGCTGTTGTTCAAACACAAGACCATTTTCTTGTGTTAAATCTCCAAATCAAGATCAAGTATTGTTAAGAAAAGAGTTTAAGTCATTAATGCAGGGAACAACTGAACGTACTGCACAGAATCAGAAAAACATTGGCACAAGAACATGGTACTAGCGAAGATGATTAAGAGCTTTGCTCGGCTTTACAGAGTCTAAAATTGGAAAAAACAGGGAGACAGCTAGACAAAGGAAGAGAATTCAGTACTTAGTTCCAGATAATGAAGGCATAGCTATCACCCATAGGGTGATGGGAGTGGGTAATAGGCTGAGGTTCTTGAAGCGGGATAGGACTAGAATTAGTTACTGAATAATAGAGATGGGAGCCAATGAATGGATCGGAACAGAAAGATGAAAATTTTAAAATTACTGATCAATTGCCAAAGCAGATTAGCAACTACAGGTAAACTGATGAACTGGATTTGCCTCAGATTACATATAGAAGGGTTTACTAACTCAAAGTATATGATGTGTGGAATAAAGGAAACTGGCTGGAAGCACTTAGTTTTGCAGATGACAATAAAAGTAAGAGCTGGGATGAGATCTTGAGCTCTGTACTTTGGGCTGACTGATAAACATTGTTTCCAGCATGTTTTAGTTTTGCTTCAACACTAACTTTCTGACATGGTGCAATTCTGACATCTTGTGAACTGAAATCAAATTGCTACTGAGAGTTAATTCTGTGACCATTTATATGCAGAACATACCTGGAAAGTGCAGTTTTAAATTTAGATACCCAAATGTTTATGAATACTGGGTCACTGCAGATAGAAATGCCCCCCCCCCCCCCCCCCCCCCGAGGAGCAGATGTACATATTAGTCTGTGATCTACTTGAATTCACCATCAGAATCAGAATTAATATCACCGGGACATCATGAAATTTGTTGTTTTTGTGGTAGCAGTACAATGCAATACATAATAATAGAAAAAATATGAATATATGAATTACAGTAAGTGTGTGTATGTGTGTTAAATAAACAGTTAAATTAAATAAGTAGTGTAAAAATAGACATGAAACTGTAGTGAGGTAGTGTTTATGTCCATTCAGAAATCGGATGGCAGAGGGGAAGAAGCTGTTACTGACGAATAAACTCTTTTTGCTTTTCCAGCTGGGTACTGGTATCGATTATAATGGACATTTTGATGGCAAACTCCTCCACTGATGAAGATGGTGGAGTTGGTCATCGATACCTGTACCCGTTGGAAGCTCGAGAAGAGTTTATTCATCATGTATGCTGGGAAAGCACTAGATCCTTTTACAAGCTGTTACTGAATCATTGAGTGTGTGCCTTCTGGCTTCTGTATCTTCTTCTGGATGGCAGCGATGAGAAGGCATGACCTAGTAGTCCTGAATGATGGACGTTACCTTTATGAGACATCGCTCCTTGAAGCTGTCCTGGATACTATGAAGTCTCATGATGGAGCTAAGTTTACAACTCTGCAGCTTAGTTTGATTCTGTGCAGTAGCATTCCCTCCCCCCATACCAGACAGTGGTCCAGCCAGTTAAGATGCTCTCCATGGTACATCTGTAGAAATTTGCGAGTGTCTTTGGTGACATATCAAACCTCCTCAAACTCCTAATGAAATATAGCCGCTGTTGTGCCACCTTTGTAACTTCATTGATATGCTGAGTCCAGGATAGATCCTCGGAGGTATTGACACCCAGGAACTTGAAATTGCTCTCTTTCCACCACTGATCCCTCTATAAGAACTGGTGTGTGTTCCCCCGTCTTACCCTTTCTGAAGTCCACATCAGTTCCTTGGTCTTACAGACACTGAGTGCAAGACTATTGCTGCGACACCACTCAACTAGCTGATATATCTCGCTGCTGTAGCCCTCTGAAATTCTGTCAACAATAGTTGTATCATCAGCAAATTCATAGATGGTGTTTGAGCTGTGCCTCACCACACATCCCTGAGGTGTGCCAGTGATGATGATCGGTGAGGTGGAGATGTTATTTTTAATCTGTACAGATTGTGGTCTTCCAGTTAGGAAGTCGAAGATGCAGTTGCAGAGGTAGGTACAGAGACCCATGTTCTAGAGCTTTTCGATCAGAACTGTAGGAATTATGGTGTTAAATGCTGAGCCGTAGTCAATAAACAACACCCCGATGTAGACATAATATGTACGTCATTCAGTGATTGATGATCATATGTCTGTCATCTACTTTAATTCAGTGAATGTCCTGCTAAAGGTGTAGTTAAATGACTATACACTGTTATTGCATTTGGAATCACATAATTACTAGCGTTAAGGGCAAACTGTTAAGATTCCCAATCTTAAAGAGAATGAGAATTACTAATATTCCAACTGCTACAAAGTCACTTAATATTAAAGTTCAAATTTCAAAGTAAATATATTATCAAACTACATATAAGTCACCATATATAACCCTGAAATTTGTTTTCTTGCAGGTATACACAGTAAATCCAGACACAATAGAATCAATGAAAGGCCACACCCAATAGGATGGACAAACAACCAATGAGCAGAAGACATAAACTGTGCAAATATAAAAGGAAAAAAAGCAATAAATATCAAGAATATGAGATGAAGAGTCCTAGAAAGTGATTTCATAGGTAGTGGGAACAGGTCAGTGTTGGGGCAAGTGAAGTGATCCCCTCTAGTTCAAGAGCTTGATAGTTGAGGGGTAATTACTGTTCCTGAACCTGGTGATGAGGATCCTGAGGCTCCTGTACCACCTTCTTGATTGTAGCAGTAAGAAGAGGGCATGGCATGGGTGCTGCTTTACTGTGACTAAGCTCCATGTAAATGTGCTCAATGGTGGGGAGAACTTTACCTGTGATGGACCGGGCTACTTTTTATAGGATTTTCCATTTAAGGACATTGGTATTTCCATACCAGTCAACAGACCCTCCACCATACATCTACATAAGTTTGTCAAGGTTTTAGATGTCATGCCAAATCTTCACAATCTTCTAAGGAAGTAGAAGTGCTGCCATGCTTTCTTCGTAAGTGCATTTACATGCTGGGGCCAGGACAGGTACTCCAAAATAGTGATAATGAGGAATTTAAAATTGACGACCCTTTCTTCCTCTGATCCTGCAATAAGGAATGGTTTATGGACTTCCAGTTTCCTCTTCCTGAAGTCAATATTATTAGATTTATTTACTAGATTTATTGAATGAAATGAATATGACTTTCCCAGCTGCAAAAGTGGGATTTGAACTCAAGTCTACAAATCAATGAGATGATGTCTAATAAAATATCTTTTGTTGCATACAGCTAACTACCAGACACAAATGGTACTTTTTGAAATGCCATTAAAGTATTTATCAAATTAAATCATAGAAGCTTTAAATTTAGCTCTTTTATATTACAAACCCCATCTCCAGAAAAGTTGGGATATTTTCCAAAATGCAATAAAAACAAAAATCTGTGATATGTTAATTAATGTGAACCTTTATTTAACTGACAAAAGTACAAAGAAAAGATTTTCAATAGTTTTACTGACCAACTTAATTGTATTTTGTAAATATACACAAATTTAGAATTTGATGGCTGCAACACACTCAAGAAAAGTTGGGACAGAGGCATGTTTACCATTGTGTTACATCACCTTTCCTTTTAATAACACTTTTTAATCGTTTTGGAACTGAGGATACTAATTGTAGTAGATTTACAATTGGAAATTTTGTCCATTCTTGCTTGATATGAGACTTCAGCTGCTCAACAGTCTGTGGTCTCCCTCTTCATGATGCACCATACATTTTCAATAGGAGATAGATCTGGACTGGGAGCAGGCCAGTCAAGCACATGCACGCTGTGTCTACAAAGCCATGCTGTTGTAGCCTGTGCAGAATGTGGTCTGGCATTGTCCTGCTGAAATAAGCATGGACGTCCCGGGAAGAGACGTCACCTTGATGGCAACATATGTCTCTCTAAAATCCTAATATACGCCTCAGAGTCAATGGTACCTTCACATACATGCAACTCATCCATGCCGTGGGCACTGATGCACCCCCATACCATCACAGATGCTGGCTTTTGCACCTTTCGCTGTTAACAGTCAGGATGGAAGTTTTCATCTTTGGCATGAAGAACTCGATGCCCGTTTTTTCCAAAAACTAGCTGAAATGTGGACTCATCTGACCACAGCACACGGTTCCACAGTCTTTCGGTCCATCTGAGATGAGCTCGGGCCCAGAGAACTCGCCGGCGTTACTGCATAGAGTTGATGTATGGCTTCCTCCTTGTGTAATACAGTTTCAAGTTGCATTTCTGGATGCAGCGATGGACTGTGTTAAGTGACAATAGTGTTCTGAAGTACTCCCGAGCCCAGGTGGTTATAATTGTCACAGTAGCATGATCGTTTCTTAGGCAGTGCCACCTGAGGGCTCGAAGATCACACGCATTCAACAGTGGTTTCTGACTTTGCCCTTTACGCACTGAGATGTCTCTGAATTCTCTGCATCTTTTCACAATAATATATACTGTAGATATTAAAGACCTAAATTCTCTGCAATCTTGCGTTGGGAAATGTTCCTTTTGAACTGACTAATAATTCTCTCACGAATTTTGGCACAAAGGGGTGAGCCACGACCCATCCTTGCTTGCAAAGACTGAGCCTTTGATGGACGCTACTTTTATACCCAGTCATGTTACCTCACCTACTACCAATTAGCCTGCTTAATGTGGACTCTTCCAAACCGGTGTTACTTGAATATTCTGTGCACTTTTCAGTCTTATTTTAACTCTGTCCCAACTTTTGTTGAGTGTGTTGCAGCCATCAAATTCTAAATTTGTGTATATTTACAAAATACAACTAAGTTGGTCAGTAAAACTTTTGAAAATCTTTTCTTTGTACTTTTGTCAGTTAAATAAGGGTTCACGTGAATTAACATATCACGGATATTTGTTTTTATTGCATTTTGGAAAATATCCCAACTTTTCTGGAAATGAGGTTTGTATATTTAATAGTCTTCCATTAGTTCAGCCACAACAAGGGAGGGAGGATGATGAATAAAACACTGATTCATAGGACTTGTGACAGTTCATATCTAAGGTTTGCACTGAAATCCTTTTCCTGAGTAATCCCTCAGAATTCATAATGGTTTACTTTCATTCTGGTTCATAAGTGACTGATGTGGCCATTGTGGAAAATGCAATCTCTTTCACAGACTGTGACCTTCCAGAATGCTCTTTCAGTACTCTGAATGGGCAAAGACTTCAGGAGTCAGTTGATGTTGGATTTTCTTTAGAAGGCTCTGAGTACATTTTTTAAACTTCTCCTTTGTCTGTCTGGCAATCTCTTATTACGATAGAGCTGTCACGGAGAGTTCAGTTTGCAGTCCGGTTGCCAGGCCTACAAACATATGACTGCTCAACAATATGTAATCAGGCCTCATTACTAGGAACACAAGAGATTGCAGTTGTTAGGATCTGGAGCAAAAAATAAAATGTTGGAGAAACTCAATTTGTTAATTAGCATCTATAGCAGGAAATACACAATTGGTTTGGATCTAGACTCTTCATCCAGTAGTCTGTTCATTTCCCTCTACATATGCTACCTAAACTGGAATCCCAGCAAGATTTTTATTTTTGCTCATTACTGCAGAAGTTAGCCTTGGAGGTGACAACACTTCTACTTCCAGTGAATTTGAAGGATTTTGCAAAATCAGCATTGCTGGTATTTTTCCAGTTTCTTAATACGCCTGCTGCAGGCAGTCCAGGTCTGGAGACATGCAGGAGGGCAGTGGTCATTGCTATCCTGATTACAAACTTTATAAGAACATTAATAATTGTACAAATACTACATTTATAGGAAGCATCAAATTTTACAATGATTAAACTTTTGGAACTGAATGAAGATCACAGTTAGCAGTCAACCATAGTGAAGGAGTCGGAATCAAGTGTAGGAAAGATCAGGAAAAGACGGTAGCTTTTCTTGGTAGTATCAATACTTCCCAAAGTATTCCAACTTTCTCATTTCAAATCAAGATATTGACAATTAATATTGTGGTATAACTAATTATCCTGTTAATGCAAATACACTTGAATATTTATTAAGCAATCCCATATTCTGCATATGTGAATCAAGGTCTGTGTATACTCATATTCCCTTGTGAATAAAGCAAAGAGAAAATCCGCAGAAGCAACACACACACACACACAATGCTGGAGGAACTCAGCAGAGGCAGACAGCATCTATGGAAAACAGTATAGTTGATGTTTCTGGCTGAAACTGGAGAAAAAAAGATAAGGAGTAGATTTAAAAGGTGGGGGCAGGGGAGGGAGAAACACAAGGTGATAGGTGAAACCTGGAGGGGGAAAGGTGAAGTAGAGAGCTGGGAAGTTGATTGGTGAAAGAGATACATGGCTGGAGATGGGGGGAATCTAATAGGAAAGGACAAAAGGCCATGGAAGAAAGAAAAGAGGGAGAAGCAGGAGCATCAGAGGGAGGTGATGGGCAGGCAAGGAGATAAGGTGAGAGGGAAATGGGAATGGGCAATGGTGGGGGGGGGGGGGGAGTGGAATTACCAGAAGTCAAGAAATTGATATTCACATCATCAGGTTGGAGGCTACCCAGATGGAATATAAGGTGTTGTTCCACCAACCTGAGTGTGGTCTTATCACAACAGTAGAGGAAGCCATGGATTGACATATAGGAATGGGAATGGGAAGTGAAATTAAAATGGGTGGCCACTGGGAGATCCCGTTTCTTCTGACAAGAGTGTAGGCACTCGGCAAAGAGGGCTCCTAATTTATGCTGAGTCTCACCGATATACAGGAGGCCACATCAGGAGCACTGGATACAGTATATGACCGCAACAGACTCACAGGTGAAGTGCTGCCTCATCTGTAAGGATTGTTTGGGAGCCCTGAATGGTAGTGAGGGAGAAGGTGTAGGAGCAGGTATAGCACTTGTGCTGCTTGCAAGGCTAAGTGCCAGGAGGGAGATCAGAGGGGAAGGATGAATGCACAAGTGAGTCGTGTAGGGAGCGATCCCTGTGGAAAGCAGAAAGTAGGAAGGAGGGTAAGATGAGCTTGGTAGTGGGATCCCATTGGAGATGGCAGAAGTTATGGAAAATTGTGTTGGACGCAAAGGCTGATGGGATGGTAAGTGCGAACAAGAGGAACCCTATCGTTGGTAGGGTTGTCGGAGGATGGAGTGAGGGCAGACATGCATGAAATGGAAGAGATGCTGTTGAGGACAGTGTTGATGGTGGAGGAAGGGAAGCCCCTTTCTTCAAAAAAGGAGGACATCTCCTTTGTTCTGGAATGAAAAACTTCATCCTGAGAGCAGATGCGCGAAGACGGAGGAATTGAGAGGAGCGGATGGCATTTTTACAAGTAACAGGGTGGGGCGAGGTATAGCCCAGGTAGCTGTGAAAGTCCGTGGATTTATAATAAACATCAGAAGATAAACGGACTCTAGAGGTAGAAGTAGAGAGATCAAGATAGGGGAGGAAGGTGTTGGAAATGGACCAGGTAAATTTGAGGGGCAGGGTAGAAACTGGAGGCAAAGTTGATGAAGTCGATGAGTTCTGCATGGGTGCAGTAAGCAGTACCAATGCAGTCGTCGATGTAACGTGGGAAAAGTGGGGGACAGACAACCAGTGTAGACTTGGAACACAGACTGTTGCACGTAGCCGACAAAAAGGCAGGCATAGCTGGGACCCTTGCAAGTGCCCTTGGCTACGGCTTTTGTTTGAAGGAAGTGGAGGAGCCAAAAGAGAAATTAAGAGTGAGGATGTTCCGCTAGACTGAGGAGAGTGGTGGTGGAGGGAAATTGGATGGGGCTGGTGTCCAGAAAGAAACAGAGTGGAGCTGGAGGTGTATAGGGATTGGATATCCATAGTAAAAATAAAATGATGGGGGCCAGGGAACTTGAAATCATTGAAAAGATCCAGAGCATGTAAAGTGTTACCTTAAACAGCTATGATGTTTCTGCTGCTGGACTGTCGAGTCATCAGCCGGGTCCATCTGTCTCCAGACATTTCATCCCCTAACCTGGAACATCCTTGGGATGGTGGGACAGCGGAAGGTGATCAATCTTCTACCCCCGACTGTCAGACTTCCAGATACTATCATCCCTTCGCAGCCAAAGCCAACTGAACGCTCTCTCTGCTGCTTGAGCCATGGTGTTAACAGCTCTCTTCCTGGTTCTCATCTCCCTTGTATCCCTAAAGCTGCCATCATCTTCCAGCATGAGATGGCGGGAAATCCCCTTGCTCCCACTTCGACAGGGAAGTTCCATGTCTGCCAGCCTTGCCGTCTGCAGTCCGCCAACAGGTCTTCATACCTCGCGAGCTTCCTCTCGTGGGCCTCTTGGCATCGGGTCTCCCCGGTACTGTTAGCTCTATCACCACGAGCTTCTTTGCACTCTCTGACAATCGTAGATCGTCTGGTCGAAGTGTGGTCTCTACTTTTGGTAGGAGCACCAGCTTCTTTTCAAGATTGACCTTCATCTCCCAGTCCTTTGCCATGCTCAGGATACCATCTCTGCGCTTGTTTGTTGCTGCAGCATGTTCGCCAGTCCTGATGAAGTTGATAAAGTTTGGTCGACTGTCCTTTTTGTGGTCCTTCTTCCTCTCTGTCTCCAAAGTGTGGGCAAGTGCTCTCAAAACCTGGTCACGTCTCCATCTGTACCATCCTTGGGAAAGGGCAACCTGGCATGAGGAAAGAATATGCTCCAGGTTGGCTGGTTTTTGGCACAGATGGCACATTGGGTCTTCTGTTATTCCCCAGTTCTGCAGGTTTGTTGGAGTTGGTAGTACATCATACACAGCCCTCAGTAAGAACTGGAGTTGGAAAGATGTATATTTCCAAGTCATCCCATGTCAACACTCTCTGTTCTGTTTCCCACTTTGTCCAGGTCCCTTGACTCCCCATCTCCACTGCATGCACATATCTAGCCTCCTCTTCTTTCTTCCTTATCTCCTACTGGATCAAGTGCTGTCTGTCCTTAGAGTTGGCTGCCCTCCAACTGGTTGATGTCTCACATCCCAGGCCTTGTCTGCCCTTACACACTCTTCTGACAATGTCTCTGTGGCGAAGTCGGGACTCTGCTTCTTCTGACTCTGCCGCCTTCCATTTGCTCCCTGTCTGTATCTTGACTCCTGCTTCACTGACCTTGTCATCCTTGGAGTATTTGAGGGTCATGATGACGCGTGCTTTCCCTGTCTTAAATTCCTCTACAACTGAGGAGAGGGGCAACCGGAGCCTGGCTGACTTGCTGTAGAGCCCTGTTGAAGAGAAGCACTGCGGTACTCCTAACCACCTTCTCAGATACCTGTTAATCTTCCTCTCCATGCCCTCGATCATTGACAGGGCGATGTCATACAGCATCATTGGCCACGTTAGTCTGGGTAGGAGCCCATATTGGAAGATCCATGCCTTGAACTTTCCTGGTAAACCTGATTTGTCGATCTTTACCAGTCTTTCTGTTGTTTGTTGCTCCAGGTGTCTGCTGTTGTTGACATCCTTCAGGCTGTCATACCATTTCCGTAGGCACCTGATGGGGTTTCCTATGATAGATGGAATTTCTTCATCCTGGATCTTCAAGGTGATCTTCTGGGTAAGTTGGCCTTTCTTTATCACCAAACACCTTGATCTGGCAGGTTTAAATTTCATTCGCGCCCTGTCTCATCCATTGCCTGGAGTACCCACCTGGCCTGGATATGTGTTGTGGTTGTAATTGTAAGGTCATCCATAAATCCTCTGCTTGGCGGCTGACTGACATTGGTGCTTGTCTTTGGCCCTCTGGCCTCTCTTTTGCCAGCCTCTATAAGTAGATTCATGGCCATGATGAAGAGGACTACTGATATAGTGCAGCCTATAACAATGCCCTTCTCTACTCGCTGCCAAGATGTTATGTAGTCCTGCACGCTCTCGAAATAGCTTGCCAGGATCTTGGTGACCTTCTCTGGGATATGGTAGTGTTTCAATGCTGTCTCGATGAGCTTGTGCGGCACTGTACCATAGTCAGGTTCCCTTTGGTTGCCTTGGCCTTTAACAGCTGGGAGATAACACTTGTGTATTCCGCACATCCTGGGAATCCAGGAATCCCTCCCTTTTGCACTGCCATATCTATGTGTAGTGTTCTCGCACAGGTGTAAAAGAACTCTGAACTAAACACCGAGGTAAACCGTAGTCAATGAAGACAGGATCGCAGTAAGATTAGCTGCTTACTGTTCACTCTTCCACATTAACATATGGTGAAAACTGTTGATAAAACAATACAAAATATATACAGTATTTGTTTCCTTCTTGATATCACATTTACATCGTAAATACTTGCAAAAGTAAAACTACAACAACTATATTACATTAAAGTGCAACATACAGTCAGAATCTACCTACGCCATCGGCTGCTTTAAATACACTTCAACACAAACTATCCGCAACTCTTTTAAATAACAAAAACATAAACCTTATCAAACGTCATTACTTTTAACAGAGTCAGTGTTAACATTTTTAATTCAACATATCGATTATCTCATGAACTTACGGCATTGCTTCACTGATGTTTCTAGTGTGTAGAAAGAAAACTTTTCTCGCGCTGATCCTACACATGAGCCCCCTCCTTCCCGTTTCTCCAAACCAGTATTTTCCCACAAGACGCGGCGAAACCGGGTGTGACGTCATCGCATGCCGCGATATATCACAGACAACTTTAAACAATCTTAACTTTAATTAGAAAATGATAACAAACGAATTACTAAAGCGAAAATATTATAAACTAAACAAATGCCATAAAGGCAACACACTATGTATTGGTTTTCTACCATGAATGATGTCATCCTTCTTGCTAGAACAGCGAAGAAGATTTTTCCTTCGATGTTGAGGAGGGAAATGGTTCTGAACTGCTTGATCTCAGTTGAGTTTTCCTCTTTTGGCACAAAACATCCTTCAGCCACTTGTCAGCAAGGTGGTATCTGGCCCTTCTTCCAGATGACTCTCATCAGCCTCCAAATCCTCTGGAGACGCTTTAGGCACTTCTTGTAGACTTTATATGTGATCCCATTGGGCTTGGGTGCTGAACCTGCCCTCACCTTCTTGACGGCTTCTCTTACTTCTTTCAGTGTTGACTCTTTCTCGTCTAGTGGTTTCTAAGGCTGTTGCATTGACTCAATCCTGCTGCTTTTTCCCCAGTGGCAGGTCTTGTCTTTCATCTGAGTGTGTTTCCTGCGGGTATGCCTCCACTTCCTCTCTTGGTTTTCCCTTCTAACACACTTGCAGGAAAACGATAAGGGTTTCTGATGAAAGCAGCCCTTTTCCTATTCTTCTCGTGCTTGTTCTTCCTTATCCTTTCTGCATTCCGAAGTTCTTTAAGCCTCCTTCTCAGGTCTTGTCTCAACTGCTTCAGTCCTTCTCTCTCTTCTACGGGTAGGTAGGGAGAGACTGAACTAGAGTTGAGATATGTAGATATGAGTCCAGTGGGGCAGGAACAAACTGAAACAATGGGTCTACCCAAACAAGTAGGTATGTGGATTTTGGGTAGGAGGTAGAAACAGGAGGTGCAGGGCGCAGCAACTATGAAGTCTGTGACAGTGGATGGGAGATCCCCAGAACTAATAAGGTTGGTGATGGTGTGGGAATCAATGGCCTAGCATTCCTTAGTGGGGTCCTATTTGAGGGGTATCTAAGAGCAAGTGTCTGAGAGTTGTTGCTGGGCCTCAGCAAGGTAGAGGTAAGTACACCAGACTACTACAACACCCCCCCCCCCCCCCTTATCTGCAGGTTTGATGGTGAGGTTAGGATTAGTACGAAGGGGGTGGAGAGCAGAGCTTTCCGAAGAGTGAGGTTGGAATTAGAGAGAGGAGCGATGAAGTCGAAACGGTTGATATTCCGTCGGCAATTGGCAATAAAAAGATCTGGAGCAGGCAGAAGACCAGAGTGGGATGCCCAGGAAGAAGAGAAGGATTGAAGACAGAAGAGGTCATCGGTATGGAGTTGAGAGCCCTTGTCAAAGAAGTAGGCTTGGAGATGGAGGCAGAGGAAGAAAAGCTCAGCATCATGGTGGGCGTGGATCTCACTGAGGTGTGGGTGCAGGGGGACAAAGGTGAGGCCCTTACTGAGAATGTTCTGCCTCAGTGAGGGGAAAGTCAGAGGGAATAGTGAAGACCCGAAATGGATGAGAGCCCAGGGGTTGGTCATATGTCAGGAGAAGGGAGGTTTAGGGTGTTCCTGATGGTGGGGTGAGAGGAAGATAGAGTCTCCGAGGACCTAAGAGCTGGCAGTGGGACATGAGAGAGATGAGACTGCAGAATGGTGGTGTGGGAAGAGGAGACAGGGGTTCCAGTGGCTGTGTGTGAAGACCCAGCCTGGAGGTCAAGGTTGGAGTCAAGAGTTGGAGGTTGCAGAGTCAGCACTTTGAAGAAACTGCATTGATGGCAGTGGAGTCCAGGTTTTGAATCTGCTCTGGATCATTAGAGCTGTTGAGGTTGGCAGCAGGGATCGCAGTCTGGGGACGTCCAGGCCTGCCAGTGTTGGAGACAGCAGGCTTTGTGGTCTGTAGATGGGCTATCTTCCGATTCTTGCAGGACATGAGAAAGTCAAAGAACCTGTGATTGAAAGTGTGGATCCAGCAGAGGATAAAGTAGCTTATGAATATACAACTTGTTGAAAGTCATTTAGTCCACCCTTAGTATGCTACTTCAGCAACAATTCTGTGATTAAAAGCAGATGAATCTAGATAAAGATTGACTTCCATAATTCTCAGTATAATTTTTTAAATTATGATCCCAAGTTATTTTTTTAATTCAGGACCCTTGGATTTTTGGTAGATATAGATTGTCCCAGGGATATAGGTAGAATCCTGTTTAGTTTCATGTCCAGAAGTTGCCTTTTCCCACTGTTCTATTTCTTGTACTTTTACCTTTACCCACAATCCTTTCTGCTCCATTTTCTCAATCACAGCTTGCAGCTGTGAATTGTACAGTTGATTTGAAACATTTCTCCGGGTGGTCATGCACACAAAGCCCCCTAGGGAAGAATGAACGTAGTTAAGCACTCAAATTGTCTAATGGTTCATAATATTTCTTTACAACTTACATGAGGAATTCATAGAGACAAGAGTAGGACCACAAGCCTTTTCCACCATTCAGTAAGATCATTACTGATCTGTTATTTAAGTTTTCGTACTTAGTAATTACGAACATGAAACTGCTTGGTAACTGACTTACCATTAACTGCTGCCAGCAGAAGAAATGTTCAAAACAATTCCTTATCAATGGAAGTGACTACTAACTGTTGTAAGGCATACCGTAAATTAGTGGTCACCAACCTTTTTAAGCCCAAGATCCCCTATCTTGGCCTCAGTGAAAGGCAAGATCGACTCCAGATCGATTAGTTACACACATGTGCAGTGGGGCAGAAAAAACCGGAAGTAAAACCCCGCAACACGGAAGTAGAAATAATGTATAAACACCAGGAATACCCACCCTTTTTTGCACTGCAGACCAGTTTAATATTGACAATATTGTTGTGGACCGGCCGACGGGGGAGGGGGTTGGGGGTGTTAAACACGACGGGAATACAGCGATACTCGAAACAGGTTCCTTATGTCCAGTCTATTCCGCAATTTAGTTTACGCGGCTCTTGGCACTTAGCTTCTGTCCCGCTTGCTCACGTTTTTTTCGCTGAGAAAACTCAACGGGTTTGTCTTTAAGTGCGGGGTGCTTGGACTCAAGGTACCAAAGCAATTTTGAGGGCTTCTTTGCCTCATTAGACAGTCTCTGGGCTCGAACTCCAGCTGCCCGCCAGCCACCTTGGCCAGGTGCGTCTGGTCGTGGGTGGGGTGAGAGGACAAGGTAAGGGTCAGAGGTCCCCATGCCGGGGCCACAGCAGTCACAATCCGGAGAGAGTGACCAAGCGAGCGAGGAGTGCGACAGGGCATGCACCCGCCCCCCTATTACGATCTATCGGCCAACAAAAGTTTGCTTCAGTAGATCACAGCGGGGTAGTTGCTTTGCTACTTACGAAACCCTGAGCCCGAATTAGGTCGTCTGCGAATATTTTAGCACTGGGTTCCCCATGAACATTCAGTGTGTAAACAGGTTTAGAGGCGGTGCCCATCTGTCTGCGCTCCAGGCCAGTAGCAACGGCACTTCCTGCTGGCCGCATGAGGGTATCACTGCATTTTGGCGGCTGATGACCTCACATGTGTTCAAGTTCAACAGTGGGCGTGACAGGGAATGAGGAAAGGTGCAGCTGACTCACATGTGCACTGGGCAAAAAAAAGGGAACTAAAACCCCGCAACCCTGAAACAATCTCTCAACAGCATTTATGTATTTAATTTTCATTTTTTTTCGGGATCTACTGGGAAAGTCTCAAACATCAACCAGTCGATCGCGATTGACGGTTTGGCGACCACTACTGTAAATTTTAAATGATGCTCTTAAGCAGCAATAGTACTTTTTTATCTATTAATCTGTTTGCTTTAAGAACTAAGTCAAACATAATCCTGACTAGGAAATACTACTTCATGTGACCTTCAGAAGTGTTGTTGACAGACAAGCATTTGTTCCCCATTGCTAGCTGCCTTTGAAATGGTGACAATGAGTTAGCTTCTTGAAGCACTGTAATTCTTCCAGTGAAGGTACAGTATCTTCAAATGCAATTGTATTGATAGTTCCATGATGTAGACCTAGTGGCAACAAATCAACTTGGTGTGCCACTTGGAGGGAAACCCATGTGCCTCTGCCCTTATTAATGTGTGAAAGAGATTGTAAATTTTGGGGTGTGGTTGGTGAGACAGGAGGAACACTCCTTCATCAACCTATTTTGTCTAAGCCAGTAGTACTCTCTTCTGTGGCATGCAAGACTGAATTAGCTTTTTCTTAAAAGGGCAGAACCATGGAATCCAAATATCCTGTACTACAAACAATAGTTTTGTCTAGTGATTATCTCATTATGAGATCCTTGACAGCCATGCCATTTGATCAAACATGGCAAATCAAATCAAACTCAGGTTTAATTATTTAATTATCATTCAACCATACATGAATACAACCGAATGAAACAGCGTTCCTCTGGGGCCAAACTGCAAAACATACACACCACATTCAAAATAGCGGTCAAAATAAAACATAATCATGCAAAAAAAACCATACACACACACGCACGCACGCACACACACACACATATATATATATAATGTATTTTTATATATATGAAGGAGGGAAAGTTATTGATGAAGCATCTCAAATTACTTGGACATTGGAAAGTGCCCTAAGGAATTATTGAAGTGATTTTCTCAGGCTGAATTGATTGACTTTCACAATTACAATCATCTTCTCTTGTATTAGAGCCAAACATTGCACAAAGGAAGTATGTTAATTTTGTTAAAAATCAATCATACTAGACATCACTTCAGGAATTCCTCTGGGCAGTGTCTGTCTGTACTCAACCAACGCCAGTTACCTTGTTCTTTCATGATCACCCAGTTCTATGATTCCACAATTTTCAATTCCATTTGTAAGTAAAGTAGCTATACGAGGCAAGACCTAACCACGGACAGATATATGGCCAGTAACATTCTTGCCATACAAGTGCCAAACAATGAGCATTTTGAACAAAACTGAGCCCAAACACATTTCCTTACACTCAATGGTGTTAACATTGCCGATGACTCCACCTTCAACATCCTAGAGGTGTGTGGAGTGTTCAATGTTTACCAGAAAATCAACTGGATTAGCCACATAAAAACTGTGGCTTCAAGAACAAGTCAACAGCTGAAAAGATGCAGTGACTGGCTCATATATTGACACCATAATGCTTTTCTGCCATCTACAAGGCACAATTCGGGAATCTAATTGAATACTGAGTTCCTTCTGATTCTCTAACTGTCTTCTCTTGTATCTCCATGTAACTGAATACTCTCTACTTGCCTAATAAATACAGCTTGATTATGATTATCCAAGACAAAGCAATCTTCTTATCCACTACCCTAAATAACCAGTCCCTCCACAACTCATTCACTAAGTAGTCCCTATGCACCATCTATATTATACACTACAGTTTTAATTTCAATAAGAAGTTGCTAATCTGTAATAAAGCAGGAGCCACGAGTCAAATCTTGTAATTATGTGTTTGTACATTCACAGAACAAGACTATGGAGATTTTTCTTAGATAAGGATATCAAAGTAGGCATGAATGAGTGGTTCAGCAAGTCAACAATGAGTAAAAACAGAAAAGTTGGGAAAAGCAGACCAGGGTACATCTGTGTTCAGAGAAAGTTAGTATTTGTGTTGATGAACGTTCATCAGAACTGGGTAAAGTTAGAAATAAAATTCAATTTGATATTGCACAGGAAAGGGGGAAAAGGATGGAGTTGACAAAAGAAAAGACCTGTGATCAGAAGGAGACCAGGATAGGTTGAATACATACTGGGAGTTGTGGTGTCAGTTGAACGTTAATAAAAGGTAATGAGTAATCATGAATGTCTGGAGAAAAGTAAACAGGAAGATCCACTCAACACCTTATATCCTGTCTGAGTAGCCTCCAACCTGATGGTATAAACAATGATTTCTCGAACTTCTGGTAATGTTTCCCACCCCCTTTTCCTCTCTCACCTTATCTCCTTGCCTGCCCATCAACTCCCTCTGGTGCTCCTCTCCCCTTTTCCTTCTTCCATTGCATTTTGTCTCTTTCACCAACCTCCTAGCTCTTAACTTCATCCCTCCCCCTTTAGCTTTCACCTATCACTTTGTGTTTCTCCCTCCCCCCACCTTTTAAATCTACTCATCTTTCTTTTCTCTAGTCCTGCCAAAGGAACTCAGCTCAAAATGTTGACTGCACTCTTTTCCTGGCCTGAGTTCCTCCAGCATTTTGTGTGTGCTGCTTGGATTCCAGCATCTGCCATGTTTTCTCTTGTTTGTAAACAGGAGGATAAATGGATTTTTATCTTTTTAGCTCCTCCCTTCTAATAACCTAAAAACCGGTCCTGACAATGCTATCCCACTGTTTTTGATATGCCTTCCTTTTTCTTCTCTGTGGCGCCCCTTGCACCATAACTGACAAGATACAAAGCTGTATGCAATTTATGTTTAATTGATGTTCCTCTTGTGAGTGCTGCTTTTATGATGCTTTGTGCTGTGATTCTGCTGCAAGAAAGTTTTTCATTGACCCTGTGCATACATGTACTTGCGCTTAAGACAATAAATTCAATTAGCCTTGATTGAATTTGGGCATTATAATTCAGAATCCAAAATATATGAATTATATGCTAAACACTAAAATTTAATATACTCAAAGAGTATAGCCAGACCAAGATTCCCTTTAGTGACTGTATCGGGATTTTACACCAACTGGCTTGACCGTCTGGTCGTCAACATTTTAACTCACTTATTCAGAGATATATTAAATGGCAAGAAAATAAAGGAAGTTATCTCCAGCTACATCTTTTTTATTTTATAACCCTAATTTTCAGTTATTCCATGCTTTGGCCAACTAGTATGAACTTGACAAAAACCTCACCTGGTTTGGTAACTCGATGGAGTTCAGTAACAATGGTACATGGCACCTGTCCTTCACTTAGCGCCCCAACAATCAAAACAGCATCATAAGTGTCTAAAACAAAAAATAAAAATAAAAATGTCAGATGACAATCTATGAAATTTGGCCTTAGCAATCAAAATTATTCTAATCTTTTTGTTAGGGTGAGAAGACTGGTTTTGCATAAGTTGAAACACAGCTATGGGTGGTATGCCAAGAGGCTCTTAATAAGATGGTCCTACTTTGAGTGAACCAGTCTTACAATAGACTGTTAATAGTAGCAATGTTTTCAGACCATGGTGTTTGATTGAACCATCAAGTGCTCACAGAAATACTATTTATATTGATCATTTCCTCAACATTCTTTCATAACCAATATTTATATTGAGTGATAAGTTACATTTGAGTAAATTATCTTGCCAGCTTTACAATTATATTGTCCTTTCTTTTGTAAATGTAATTAAAACAATTTCAAAATTTTAGCAGAAAACTCTCTAGATTTGGTTTATACCTTGATCTAGTGTGTCGGCTTAGATGCTGAACATTCAAAGTTTTAAAGTACATTTATTATCATAGAATGTATAAATTATACAACCTTGATATTTGTCTGCTTACAGGCAGCCACCAAACAAGAAACCCAAAAGAACCTAATTAAAAAAGTAAAGACCAATATCCAATACGCAGAGAAAGAGAAAAAAAACCCACAAATCATGCAAACAGTAGAAACAAGTAACAGCATTCCAAATCCTTAGATCTGAATCCCAGAGCAGCCGCCGGCGAGGGACCAAGCCTTAGTCTCAGTTCATACTAGTGGGGCAAATCGCCACGAGGCTCACAGACGTGAAGCATGGTAGCTGAGGCAGTTGTGGAGAGAGGAGTGAACATTGTGGGAGCAAGTTAAATCAGCCCAAATCTCGGCTCTGGTCCCCAACGTGCACTTAGACTGAAATATATTGACCCCAAATTGGGCAGTCCATTTAGAAAGATCAGGCCATAAAATGATCATTCATTCTATATCTTATTGATAAAAATTCATTTGAAACTTTCCAACTATAGGCCTGAGCAAGGTGAGAGTTGATATCTAAAACTGAACTGTATAGGAATCATTAATGTTCTGCTTCATGTCTTTCCAGAGTGATAAGGTAATTTGCACCCAAAACTGTAAAATAACAATGTATTTTATGTAATATTATTTATTTTTCATTTTAGAGTTACAGGACAATTAGTCTGTGCTGCCCAATTACACGCATGTAAACAAGTAACACACCAACCTGTACAACTTTGGAATGTGGGAGCAAACCGGAGCATCTGGAGGAAGCCCATGCTGTTACAGGGAGAATGTAAAAACTCCTTACAAATAGCAGTGGAATTGAACTCGGGTCACTGGTGTTGTAATAGCGTTACACTAACTGCTACACTACTGTGCTGCCCAAATATAGTGGTACTTCTATAGTAATACATAGAAGCAAAAATTATCACATCTTTGCCAGTATTTCTTGTCCTTTAAAGACCAGTCGCTTTAATAGTCGTACCATCTGGCTAGCTGATTTCTGACAAAAACCTCCAAGGCTGTTATCCCTGTCTGCAAGAGTTTCCCTGAGTGTTCAGACTTTGTCTCACATCCCGAAGATGCATGGATCAGGAGATTATCTGACCACTGTAATGTGCTCCTCATGTGCAGCAAATTAGTAGAATTTGATGAAGTTTAAGGGAATGTGGGAAGAATAAGTGAAAGGAAAAATGAAAGAATGGGATTGCTCTTTGAGCAAGTGTAGGCTCAATAGCCGAAATGCCCTTCTACAGTGTAAGAAAATATATTTTATAAAGTACACGCTACATTTTTCTATTTAGCTTAATAAATTATCTTCATTGGTAGTTTTAAGGTCTATTTTTCTAGTTCTTAACACAATACAACAACCCCAGGAAGTACAGATTTAGGTTTTCTATTAATTTACCTGAAGACAGTGGAAGTGGTTCAGCACCTATAATGTATTTCTGAAGGGTTTGGTATACTGATTTAGACTGTGCAATTTGTAACATTCTTTCACTGCCATCCAATCCATGAAATTTGCAAAATCCAAGGTTCTGTAACTAACAAAAAACACAATTGCATGTCACAGCCTACAGAAGATTTGTTATAACCCTCACAATTAAAACCATAAGACATAAGAGTAGAATTAGGGCACTTGACCAATCAAGTCTGCTCCACCATTCCATCAGGGCCAATTTATTATCCCTCTCAACTGTATTCTCCTGCATCCACCTGTAACCTTTTCATTGTCCTGACTAATGAAGAACCTAGCAACCTCTGCTTTAAATATACCCTGCACCTTCGCCTCAATAGCCATCTATGGCAATGAATTCCACAGATTTATCACCCTCTGGCTAAAGAAATTCCTTCTCATCTCTGTTCTAAATAGACATCTCTCTATTCTCAGGTTTGCCTTTTGGTCTGGTACACACCCACTATGGGAAACCTCTTCTTCACATCCACTACTAGGCCTTCCAATATTCAACAGGTTTCAATGAAATCCCCCTCATTCTTCTAAACTATTAAGTACAGGCCCAGAGCAATTAAACAGTCCTCATATGCTAACCATTTCGTTCATGGAATTATTTACATGAACCTCCTCTGGATCCTCTCCAATGCCAATACATCCTTTCTTTGATAAGGGTCTCAAAACTGCTCACAATACTCCAAGTACAGTCTGTCCAATGCCTTATAAAGATTCAGCATCACATCCTTGCTCTTATATTATAGTCCTCTCAAAATGAATGCTGATATTACAAATGCCTTCCTTACCATTGACTCAACCTGCAAGTTAACCTTGGAATCCTGCACAAGGACCCCTGCAATTTCTGAATTTTGTCCACATTTAGAAAATAGTCTAAACCTTTATTCCTTCTACCAAAATACATTATCATACACTTCACTCACTATACTTATTAGCCACTTCTTTGCCATTCTCCCAATCTGTCTAAGTCCTTCTGCACACTCCCTACTTCCTCAACACTACCTGTCCCTCCACCCATCTTGGTATAATCTACAAACTTGGCCAAAAAGCCATCAATTCCATCATCCAAATCATTGACGTATAATGCAAAAAGAGGCAGTTCCAATACCGACCCCTGTGGAACACCACTAGTCACCAACAGCCAACCAGAATGAGCACCCTTTATTCTGACTCTGCCTCCTGCGAGACAGCCAACCTTCTATCCCTGCTAGTATCTTTCCTGTAAATACCATGGGCTCTTATCCCGCTAAGCAGCCTCATGTGCAGCACCTTGTCAAAGGCCTTCTGAAAATCCAAGTATACAACATCCACTGACTCTTTTGTCTAGCTTGCCTGTTATTATTTCCTTAAAGAATTCAAAAGATTTGTCAGGCAATCTTTCCCTTTAAGGAACCCATGCTGACTTTGGCCTGCTTTATCATGTACCGCAAAACCACATCTTTAATAATGGACTTCAATATCTTCCCAAACATGGAAGTTTGGCTAACTTCTTCTGCCTCACTCCTTTCTTAAAGAGTGGAGTGACATTTTCAACCTTCCAGTCCTCCAGGACCATTGCAAAATCTATTAAGTCTTGAAGGATCATTACACATGCTTCCACAATCTCTTCAGCAACCTCTTTCAGAACACCGGAGTGTAGTTCATCTGGTCCAGGTGACTTATCTACCTCCAGACCTTTCAGCCTCCCAAGCATCTCCTCCTTAGTAATAACAACAACACTCAATTCTGCCCCCTGACACTCTTGAATTTCTGGCGTAAGTTTGCCTGCCTTTTCTTTGTCCCCTATTACTACCCAGCATAATTTTACAGAGATTCAATATCCACTCTAACCTCTCTTTTACCCTTCATATATCTGGAAAAAACTTTTGGCATCCTTTTTGATATTACTACCTTCAATATTTCATCTTTTCTCCCCTTATGGCTTTTCAGTTGCCTTCTGTTGGTTTTTAACTTATTAAAGAAACACATTTCCAATCTGTCTGATAGATTGCCGTGAACAAATCATGTACGATACATTTCAGTGTTGGCTGGCAACATAAGCTAGATATTTCAACGTGACATGCATATCAGTGCTATTTTGGTTAAAGACAATGCTTGTATTTTGATAGCACTTTTTATGACCGCAGGACATCCCAAAGTGTTTTATTACCTGTTAGGTATTTCCGAAGTGTGATTACCTATAATATAGGAACTGAGAAACAATGTGCACAAAAAAATCCATACTAAACTGTAAAGAGAGAATCTGGCAGCTTTACAGAGGTTATGCGTAATTGAAAGGCAACAAAAAGATAAACTATCAACTGTTATGAGCAAATTGTGTTGGTATATCTTGAGTCTCTAATGATAAGGTAACCCCAAGCAAGTTCCATGCTGAGAAACAGGTAGCTTAACTGACATTATCTGTTAAGAGAATTATGAATGATCAATTGAATGTAGTTGTGCCTCACAAAACAAACTGTTGTAATTTATAATAGTATATGTTTTACAAGCAGCCAGCTAAATGGAAGGTTCCAAACTAATGCTGAAAAACATCTCAAGATTCAGGAACTGTAGTCAGTCGGTTTGGCAAAGTAAATAGTTGGGAACTTTATGATGGGTCTACTCTTGCTTTGCTTCAGTCTATATTAATAATCAAAACAGAGATCTGCTTCATAAGAAATAATGTTCATTTGTCAAAGTAGATTCAGGTCTGTAAGCCTCAATCTAACATACATTGGGGGAGGTATGAAACATTCCAAAATATTACGGGGCATCACAGAACAGATGCAGTGTTTATGTTTCACTTTGCTGGAGTGCCTGAAACTAGGTGTCACTGTCACAAAATAAAGGATCAATTTTTCAGCAAAGAGATGTGATAAATTTCCTCAACCCAAAGGTGCATATTTTTTGAATTTACAGTAACTACTCAAGAGGAGCTAAGCCAATGCAAAATACAGAACACTAGATTTTTAGACATTAAGAGAATCAAGGAAATGGTGATCTACTGCTGCTATATTTCTTATGTTCTTCCCTGGCTTTTTGTGTAGCTGCTTTTACATGAGGCATCAGATACAAAATACAGACTTATACATAGTGTACAAGTAGATTTTGCACCTGTAAATGTCTGTTTATAAATAGTCTGTAACATTTCCACAGAGTCTTTAATGAAATAATGGGAGGAACCCCACTGAAATTCAATCTATAATGAAAGAATGATTCAATGGATTAAAGGAACAAGATGTGAAGTTGTGTAATTTGATACTAAGAATTAAAGAATATTGTTTCAGGATAAAGGGAAACAAGAAATGTTTTCAATAACATTGTTATTCTTTGAAATTCCTTGCTAAAGAGGACCGGAAATGTTAAGTCATTGAGCATATTCAAGGCCAAGACTTGACTTTCACTGAATATAATATGGGATTTGGACAAGAAAGTAAAAAAGCAGTAATGACTTTTGAGAAAGTTGGAGCAGACTCGTTAGCTTAGTTCGCATTGATATTCTCATGCAAATCAGAAATCAGAAATAAGCAATAGCTATTAAGAAACATTTCAAAAATTCAAATATGTTAATATGGTATTATTCGTCATTAATTGTAATTCAGCAACCTGCATTGCTACTAGTCCTGTTCCACAAGCTACATCGAGAATCAATGCCTGATCACGGTCTTCAGGCATGACATCCGCTAAACTCATTGAAGCTAAGCGAGGAGCCTGATAATCCAAAAGTTTCAAATCCTGAAAAAACAACATTTGAAAAAGTAGTTAGTAACTTTAACAACAGAATAGACTAAGATGAAAATTATATCTTTATTTACCTCCGTCTTTCTGGAATATTATATTTACTATTTCCTCATTACAATTGCTTAATTAGTAATTAATTTATTATTATCTCACTGTACTGAGAAATAGTGAACAACATTGTTATACCCACTTCCTAAAAATGTTTTAAATCACTTTTCCTAGTAAGTAGTTTTTACTAATCACTTTCTGTAAATATACCTTGATGAATGTGTCCTTCATAACTTGATGAATCCTAAATGCGTCCTCCACATTAGTGAAGTCAGAATTCCATTGTTGGAAGTTCACATAATTATTCCTTTGTGCATCTGATACAGAGATCTAAAAGTCTATTTCAAAGCCAATAAATCCTTGTGCATCTGATCAAAAGCTCAACTCATTAACTCTCCTCTGTATTGCCTATAAAGCTTATATATCTTTCTGATGTTACGGAAACAACATTTTATATAGTACTTTAAGAATGCCTTGGTTGGAATATTGTTTACAGTAAACTGCTTGAGAACATGAGGTTCCAGATTGGAAGGTTTCCCTGGAAGTTACACATATTTCCTCTTAATACCCCAATACATTTTTATTTCAGCTTTTTAAAAGATGGCTCAGAGTGTTATAATAAATTTATAAGTAATCAGAATCCAATTAATTTGTTAAGGTAACAAAATTACATTGTTACTTTCTTGCATCACTTGTAAACAAGTACAAAATATTACATCTTTTTCAGCTTCTGTCTCACCAATTTCTATTCAGTATATTTATTTCCTTAACCACCAAAAGCAATGCATCTATTATCCCATAATCAACTTGATTTACCTCCGTATTAACTTAAGATTCAAGATTATTTAATGTCATTTCCATTGCAAAGGTGAACAAAATAATTGTTACTCTGGATCTGATGCAGCACACAAAAATCAGCAAGATAAATATATCATATTAATAAAAACACAATAAATATAAATATATAAAATAGCTTATATACACAGATTGATTGTTATGTCCATAAAGTGACGCTAGGCGCCGGAGTGTCTGTACGTAAGGTGACTGACAGGAAATAATGTAGTGGTGGTTGGGGGTTTGTAAGGGTGGTGATGTTGATCAGCCTTACTACTCCTTTAAGATCCTCTCTCCTCCAAATTCATGGTTTCCTACTAACTGTGTAACTGAGTATTTTGAATAAAAGTGATATGATGATTCTGAAAAACACTTCTTCCTTCACAGGAGATTTGCTGCAGGCATCGAGTATTTTATGTTTTTATTTCACTTTCAAAATTCCATTTGCAAACTAACTACATCTGCATTATTTGATTTTCGTATTCATTATGTTACTCTTATCTGATTGCAAGACACAATACATCTGCCCCATGCAAACAGAATATAAATCATGGGCAGTCTATAGCACATGGGGAATCTCTTGCTCATCCCAGTAATGTCCCCCACTCGCTGTGCTGCGCACAGTGTACCGCTAAGCTCTGATGTAGGGCTCACTCCAGTCTGTACAAATCTAGCCCTCCACTATCTCAGTGTTCCTTCACACTAAGCAGCATGGCAATGAGAATGAATGCAGATGCTAGAAATCTGATATAAAAACAGAAAATGCTAATAATTAAAGCAGATCAGGCAACATCTGTAGAAAGTTAGTAGAAAGTCATAAACTCAGAAAGTAGGGCGTAAGTTCATTTTCAATAGGAGAGACGGATACGTAGAACAAAGGTGTTTATCCCTGATAGGGCAAGTCAAAATTGCTTACTGGGGGCAGTTACCAGTGCATCAAACTTCTTGGTGTGTATAATGTATTATTACTAGTAAGATTACAGAACCTGCCCAGCAGGCCAGACATAGGGGTAGTGTAAGTGTAAGAAAATGTGAACCAATGCCATAAAAAATCAGGTAATGGAAAATAGTAGGAATACTTAGCAGATCATGCATTTTCTGTAGAGACACAACTAAATTTGCAGATGAGGGATCTTTCATCCAATTCAGAAAGGTTGAAACAAATTAGTCTAGATAGCAGCAAAAATGGAGTACAGCAATGGGTGGAATTTCTCTAATTGGGCAAAGTCATATGGCTGGTAAGACCTGAAATGTTGGGTGTTTCTCTTTCCACAGATGCAGCTGGACCTGCTGAGCTTTTCAAACGTTTTCCCTGCCTTTATAGCTTTATTATATTTTATTTTTATCTTAGGAACACTAGCTACCCATATTGTACATCATCATTTCAAACAAAGACACTTTGAAAGCTGTAAAATACTTTTGCTATATTACCTGTTCATAGAACTCATACCAAGTATCATAAAATGATAATGTGTCTTTAATTGCAGAAATCTTATGAAGAGAGTGAACAGTTCTTTGCACATCGACAAATGTTCTTGGATTATCTGCCATTCTAGAGAAAAAAGGGAGAACTGTCCTGAAATCATAACTTCACTTCATCTTCCATAAACCTATTTTATTTCACTGCACTTAAATCAGTTTATGTACATACTCTAAGTACTAAGTGAACAAAAATACCAGACATTTTGCGTATAAATATATGTAGAAATTCAATTTGCAGGATTCAAATATTTCTAGTTTCAAGCTTTTAAATAATGCACAGAATAAATTTTTTTTCTCATAATTTCATATCAATCCATTTATTGAGCAAATAATTTGGCTTATACCTACATGTGTCCAGCAGGTTCATACTTCTAAAAAAAAAGGGAATATTTTTTCATACCTGTGGTGTAAAATTTTAATTTGTACACAGTAAGAAAACCTAGTTAAAAAGAGTGAAGACACAGATGCTGTAATCTGGAGATAAAAAAGCAGAGGAACTCAACCATCAGGTAGCATCTGCAGAGGAAAATGGAGATCAAGATCTTGGGTCGAGATCCATCATCTGGATATTCACTCTAGATGAAGGATCTCAATTAGAAACACTAACTGTCCATCCAGCATCTTGTTTATTGCTGAAGAATAAAAAAGCAGCATTTGCTTCAATTTAGTTTTTAATGTGTTTTGACATAATGCAGCCAAAATCTATTACTCAGTGTTATCTTTACAGAGGATCCCTCCTGGGTCCAGCATGTAAGTGCCACTATTAAGAACCCACAGGAGTGCCTCTACTTTCTTAGAAGTTTGCATAGAGTTTGCATGTCATCTAAAACTTTTGACAAACTTTTATACATATGTGGTGTGAAATATATTGACTGGTGTACCACGGCCTGATATGGAAACACCATTGTCCTTGTATGGAAAAGCCTACAAAAAGTAGTGGAATCAGTCCAGTCCATCATGGGTAAAGCCCCCCCCCCCCCACCGAGTGCTATCACAGGAAAGCAGCATCCATCATCAAGGACCCCTGCCACCCAGGTCATGCCCTCTTTTCGTATTTGTAGTTTTTTTTTTACACAATGTTTGTCTGCACTGTTGGGTGTGGTCTTTCATTGATCCTGCTGTGTTTCTTGTATTTACGGTGATTGAACGCAAGACAAGGAATCTCATGGTTATATATGGTGACATGTATGTACTTTGATTTCCTCAACTCATTTTGAGGAATTAATGCTGCATTTCTTTTGACAATGAGAGGAAATGAGACTGATGAGAAAGATAAAGCTTTTTTTATTGTTATATGTACCAGGAGAGAAAAACACTTTTTGTATACCATCTACAGTTAATTTCATCACATCAGTACTGAAGCTATCATTCCTGAAATCTGCCACTACAAGGAAGATTGTAAGGCAAAGTGACCATAATACACAAGAGATCCATTCAATGGTTTTATCACAAACAAGAGTAAATCTGCAGATGCCGGACAAGTGCTTCACCTGCCCCTACACCACCTCTCTCACTACCATTCAGGACCACAAACTGTCCTTCCAGGTGAGGTGACACCTCACCTGTGAGTTTATTGGGGCCATCTGCTGTATCTAGTGCTCCCGGCATGGCCTCCTTTATATCAGTGAGACCTGATGTAGACTGGGAGACCGCTTGGCTGAGCATCTGTGCTCCGTTTGCCAGGAAGAGTGGGATCTCCCAGTAGCCACCCATTTTAATTCCATTTCCCATCCCGACACATCACAATGTCGCAATGAGGCCACACTCAGGTTGAAGGAGCAATACTGTGCATTCCATCTGGGTAGCCTCCAACTTTGATGGCATGAGCATCAATTTCTCAAACTTCACTATTCCCCATTTTCCTCTCTCACCTTATCTCCTTACCTGCCCATCACCTCCCACTGGTGCTTCTCTCTTCCTTTCTTCCATGGCCTTCTGCCCTCCCCTATTATATTTCCCATTCTCCAGCCCTTCACCTTTCACCAATCGACCTTCTGAGCTCTTTACTTCTCCCCTTTCAATTTTCATCTATCACCTTGTGTTTCTTCCTCATCTCCCTTCACCTTCTTTCTCTGACTCATTTTTTTTTGCTCCAGTCCCGATGAAGGGTCTCAGCCGAAACGTTGACTGTTTATTCTTTGCCATAGAAGCTGCCAGGCCTGCTGAGTTCCTTTAGTATTTTTTGTGTGTGTTTCAGTGGTTTTATGGCAGTGGGACAGAAGCTACACTTGAACATGGTAGTATCTTCTGCCAAATGGAGGGGTGGGGAAGGGTCTTTGATTATGTTGGCTGCTTAATGTATTGCACTGTACCGCAGACACAGAAAAAAAAAACAAATTTCATGACATATGTGAGTGAACCCAATTCTGATAAGGGGTGATTTTGTGACGAGGCAAGGTGGAAAGGTAGGAGAGTTGTGTGTGGGGCGTAGCTGTAGGGAGAGGGCGGAAAGATCCCGGCTGTGTGGAGGAATTGTTTTGTAGGGAGGATAGATTAGATATCACCAAGACCAAGGAGATGGTGGTGGACTTTAGGAGATCTAGGCCCCATATGGAGCCAGTGATCATTAATGGAGAACGTGTGGAGCAGGTTAAGACCTACAAGTATCTGGGAGTACAGTTAGACGAGAAGCTTGACTGGACTGCCAACACAGATGCCTTGTGCAGGAAGGCACAGAGTCGAATGTACTTCCTAAGAAGGTTGGCGTCATTCAATGTCTGTAGTGAGATGCTGAAGATGTTCTATAGGTCAGTTGTGGAGAGCGCCCTCTTCTTTGTGGTGGCGTGTTGGGGAGGAAGCATTAAGAAGAGGGACGCCTCACGTCTTGATAAGCTGGTAAGGAAGGCGGGCTCTGTCGTGGGCAAAGTACTGGAGAGTTTAACATCGGTAGCTGAGCGAAGGGCGCTGAGTAGGCTACGGTCAATTATGGATAACTCTGAACATCCTCTACATAGCACCATCCAGAGACAGAGAAGCAGTTTCAGTGACAGGTTACTATCGATGCAATGCTCCTCAGACAGGATGAAGTGGTCAATACTCCCCAATGCCATTAGGCTTTACAATTCTACCTCCAGGACTTAAGAACTTTTTAAAAGCTATCAATGCTTTTTGAGACGGTGATTTAGATGCATATCATATTTTTTTACTGAGTTAAGTATTGTATGTAATTAGTTTTGCTACAACAAGTGTATGGGACATTGGAAAAAAAGTTGAATTTCCCCATGGGGATGAATAAAGTATCTATCTATCTATCTAGAGGTATATGGTCCAGGTCAGTGGGACTAGGCAGAAAAATGGTTCGGCACAGCCAACAATGGCCAAAAGCCCCCTGTTTCTGTGCTGTAATGTTCTCTGGTGCGTGACTGTTACCCTGCGCGGAGGGCGGATGCGGGCGGGCAGTGTTCGAGTTGCCCTCCCGGAGGAGCGCTAGCCAACCGTCCCGTCCCCCCCCCCCCCGCCGCCGCCGCCGCCGCCGCTCGAGGCTGTCTCGCTCTCGCGCTGCCCGTGGAAAAGGCCCGCGCGAGCAGCCACCCGTCGCCGCCCCCTCAAAGCGTCAAAGGCCGCGCTTGTTCCGAAAGAGTCTGCAGTTTGCTGCAGGAATACGGCCGTCTGGGTTTTACACCACTCCACTCCCCCTTACCAGCTCCGTTTTCTCTGCAAACGACAGCCAGGCTCAAAACCATATCGTTTCTTAGATGTGTGAAATACTTGACCAATATTGACTGAGAAATCCCAAATTATCACCGTCCCAGTTCCACAGTTTCTCTGCCGCATTCTTAAATGCACCGTTTCTTGCTGCACAACTTTAAGGCGGGCCAGGACAGCACTAAACAGCTAAACATATGGCAGGTGTAGCGTGAAGGGCGACAGGGTGCCTATCAGCAAGCCCAGTCCACCAGAATCAATGGTTGTCACCAAATGTAAATGATTTAAGCAGTGACCAACTGCATTACCTGTCTATCCCGTAAAAATGAACGAGAAACGACCACCAAAGCAACTGCTTTTATTATTATAGGAAGTGACGTGTTTTGGTAACAGGAGGGTCCTGCCGAAGGGTTTTGGCCCGAAATGTCGACTGTACATTATGCTGCCTGGCCTGCTGAGTTCCCCAGCACTTTGTATGTGCTTCTTGGACTTCCAGCATTTGCAGATTTTCTCTTGTACGTGAGTTTTGGGATTATTTCTTCTTCTGGTAATGTTTAATGTCGGTTGCAGAGCAAGATAAAGTGCGTTAGCGCCACCTACTGAGCTGGAGTCTGGAGCGAAGAGACACTTTAATTTCCCCTCCAAAACAAATCCTCCAATAATAGATAGATAGATAGATAGATAGATACTTTATTCATCCCCATGGGGAAATTCAACTTTTTTTCCAATGTCCCATACACTTGTTGTAGCAAAACTAATTACATACAATACTTAACTCAGTAAAAAATATGATATGCATCTAAATCACTATCTCAAAAAGCATTAATAATAGCTTTTAAAAGGTTCTTAAGTCCTGGCGGTTGAATTGTAAAGCCTAATGGCATTGGGGAGTATTGACCTCTTCATCCTGTCTGAGGAGCATTGCATCAAAATATCAAAATATCAAAAGGTCTTCCACACACCTAAAAACGCTTCTTAGAAAATAAAAAATGCATTATATATTGGAAGATCAAGCTGGACCAGGTCAATATTCCATGCACCATCAATCTACAGGGTCTTGGGGTATATTATTTTTTGTGTGTGAACGTTTTGTGCTATTGTAACTGTGTGCTATGTGCTGTTGGTAATGTGTTTTTCACCTTGGCCCCAGAGAGGTACTGTTTCATCTGGCTATATTCATATATGGTTGAATGATAATTAAACTTGAATTTGAACTATATATTATGATGGCACTGATATTCTAACAAACTGTATTGGTACCAATTAAAAATTTCCTTTGCACGTCATAAGATCTACATTCAAACAATATACAGTACTGTGCAAAAGACAGGCACATACATATAGGTAGGATGCCTAAGACTTTTGCGCAGTACTATATTTGGCAACATGGAGCAGACCGCAAATTCGTAAACCTGGCGGGAGCAATGGAGGTTGGGAATAGCCAGGATGAGTTCTAGGGGTAGAGGGTGGTGCAGGCGCAGACCCACGCAGTTCTGAGACACCAGGCAAGGTCATTTGATTTCAAGCAATTAGTTTATTGATCATTACAGAATTCTGCTTTGATGCTTCCCACTCTCTCTCCTCTCCCTTCCCCTTTTCCAAACCATGATTCCCCTCTCCTTGTCTGCTTCCCACTCTTAGTCTGCAATAGACCGATATCAGAATAGTGTTCACTCAAACATGTAATGAAATTTGTTTTTCTTCTCTATTAACAGTACAATGCAATACATAAATTATTACAGTACTATACAAAAGTCTTGTGTGTGTATACTGTATTTATGTCTAATACATAAACATGTAGGTGTAACTTATTCCTTCCTGTTATATCCATCTCCCAGTTGAGCTCCCACCATCCTCTCAATTTTATATAAATGCCGTCCTTCCTTTTCCTTATTCCAACTTTGCCACAGTGCTTGAATAGATGTTTTACTTAAGGCTTTCACCTCCCCTTTAACTAAAGACACAACTATATTTACATATTTAATTTTTAATGATTGGCTAGAAGGTCTGCCACTTCATTTCTTTCAACCCCAACATGGACAGGGACCCATTAAAAAATTGATACATAAGCCTAGACCCTGTAGCCTTAACAGGTGTTACCCAATCTCTAGGAGAATAACTTGCCTACAATTTGAAGTACCTGTTTTAAGAGATGTCAAAACCGAGATCAAATCAGAGCACAGAAATACTTAATCAGGATGTACTTCTTCTACCCATTCCAAAACTTAACATGATAGGAACCATCTCAGACATGAATACTGACACTTTGTTTGATAATCTTTTCTTAACAGTCAACTGAAACTTTGGAACATAAACAGAAACACCAGAATGAACTGTCACTGGATCTTTTGAACCATCTGTGCAGTTATGTAAGAAACAGTAATATCTGACTTGCATATATTGCTGTACTACTGACATACAATCAATCTGCATCTTGATATTTTCCCGAGGGCTTAAATCACCCACAGGCAAAAGGGGAAACCAAGGAAGAGTGGCAGAGAGGGGTACACTGGGACCATATTCCATATTAAACAACCCAACATTTTGTGCTTGTTCATTTCCCATCCACCCAAAACTGAAGACCTTACGAATTAAGTACTCCCAACACTCTATTAATGTTGTCAACATTGGATGGCAAACTTTATGCTAACTGTAATCTGTGTAGGTAAAAAGATGTCACCTATTTTTGATGAAATTGGGGATGATTTAATAGTAGCAAAACATAATCACAATGCTTGAGCTTGAATTTTACCTAGGGGTTGTAAGACTGCTGGTGAGGCTGATCCATAAATAACACAACCATAATGAAATATGGCTGATTAAAGCAATACTGTATACATTTGTTTAAGTGACCTCCTACTTCCATCCTAATCACATCCAACTAAGCACCTGAGCACATTAAGGGCTTTTTTTGCACTTCTCTAGAATTTAATTCACATGCACCTTCCATGTTAGCCTTGTGCCTATCCACATGCTTACAAACTTTACCACTGACTCTTGTTTAAGAGATTTACCACATAACCTTGAGATTAATTGTGGGTGTAATGTTACTTTTAGAGAGTCAGTAACTTGAGTCTTTGCAGCAGAAAATTTAAAACCCCACAAAGATCCTCGTTCCTCTACTTCATTAATAGCTGCTTACATCCTCTAAATCATTTATATTCCCAATTCTCTTCCACACTGCACCATTATCAGCATATAGCAATTTGGAAATGTCTGAGCCAACATTTAACAACGTATCATTAATCATAATATTAAAAAGGAGTGGGCTACTCACACTCTCCTGTCGAATCCCATTCTTCCTCATACTCCTTAGAGAATGTTGTTTCCACCCTGACTTGTATTTTTCAATCACAAACAAAATCTTGAATCCAATTGAATATTCTACCACCTAGTTCCATCTTTTCAAGTTGAACCAATAACCCTTGTGTCCATAACATATCATAAGCTTTCTCTAGCTCAAAGAAAACTGCTACTACTGATTTTTTATTAATCTGGGCATTATGAATATCAGATTCCAAACTTAACACTTAGTCCATGGTCATTCTCCCTTTATCAGATTGGTAAGCAGCTTATTTTCCACTACTTTCCACAAAATAAGAAAGCCTTGCTATAATTATTTATTCCATTATCTAATGTACATGTGAAGTTAGTGAAATGGGCCTATTACTTGATAGATCTGATTGATCTTTATCCCTTCAATATAGGGATAGCGAACACTAATTTCCAGGAAGTGGGAAATTGCCCATCAATCCATATTGTAGTAAACAATTCCAAAACCAAAATAAGTTTTGAATCCAATAACCATGTAAACACATTATCTTTCCCAGATGATGTCTGACCAGCGCTACTGATAACCATTTAAGTTCAGACAATGTAAATTCAACACCCAACCAGGAACTGGAACATTTTTTTTTCTCAGCCATCTGAGAATTGCTTGCTAAAACTCTTTCTCTATAAGGCATCTATCCTTAAATTATCCAAACTCTGTACACTGGCATATATTTTTTGCTAATAAAATAAGATAAAACTTTATTTATCCCAAAGGAAATTATTATTGCAAGTTGCTCAGTCAGAAATATATACTATAAAGTACAAAATGTAAGCTTTGAGGTACAAAAATACAAAATGTGCATTAAGAAGTAATAGTGTTAAATACAGAAGTGCAGTGAAACCATATTCTTATGTACTTTAGGAGGAGTCTCAGGGAGAAAGAATCTCCTGTGGTGTTCAGTGGTGCATGTTGGTGGAATCAGTCTGTTACTAAAGGTGCCCCTCTGTTTGTCCAGTATGTAATGGTTTGCAATTCTGCTTTTTCAGAGTCAGTAACTGCAATTTCTCCCCGCCATTCAAAACCAGTAATGCATCAAGTTTTCTAAATCCCCCATTTTCCATATCATACCCCAAACATCCCCTATCTGGATCTCTTTCCCAACACTTTCACAGTACATTCTCCAATCCATCTTCTTTGCCCTAATCACTACCTTTCTAACTATGGCTTGAGCTCTTTTATATTGTATGAAAGACAAATAGAATGAACACATCTTAACTTTCCTAAAAACTTTATTCCACACATCCACAGCTCTTTTACATTCATCTGTCCACTAGGGAACAGCTTTTCTTTTATTATCTCCCAACAATCTGGGAATTGCTTCCTCAGCTATTGAGTTGAGTACAGAACTCAAGTATTATTACTCAACTCGATTTCCTACAAAACCAAATGAATGGCCATATGACATTTTCACCCTCCCTTAAATTCCTTGTCATCAAGCGCAGAGGTTTAAGAAGTGGGAATTAAATACCACACACAGGATTGAACAGTAGTTTGGAAAGGAAAGAGGAGTCTTTACTCTTAATGAAGGTTATTACATTGTTTTATACAAAATGTCTGTGACACCCAATGACAAGCTCTATACTTTTATTCAGGAAGTTTTGTCTAAAATTATTTTCATTATGTTATGGAGAATCGCTCATTTTATATTTATCAATGAGGACATTATTTTGGGCTCATAGTATTTAATGCCTTCTCATCAATTTTTGTTTATTGCTTAGTTGAACAGCGTGACTGGGTCAGACATACAGTATATATTCTTTGTGATCTCAGGCTCAGAGTATACTGAATGTATATGGGCAGCTCAGGATGCAGGAATAGATCAGTTACAGGTTTGAGACAGACTCCTCCATGTAACTATTTATAATGGTTTCAGTGATTTTTTTTGGTTTCTGGTTCTAAACTTGTAGCTTTCTATGATTTCTAAAAATGCTGATTTAAAATGATTCTACTATTTCTAAAACATCACTGAATGGAATTTCTTACAACTTGCATAGAGGTCTGCGAGAGAAGTGTATGTATCTCAGCTTATTTCTCTTAGTAAGATTAGTGAGATTACTTTCTTATGCTATTACATGCCTTTGAAATGAGCAGACCATCTTGTCCTTGTGGTCAATTTCATCCAGAATGGGTCTGGGCCACTCTATTGCAGCACTTCTTTTTTGATAGGCATAAGACTTATGCTCAACAATGTATCCTTTATTTCTCCTATGTTTAAGTCTGAACTTGAGTCTCATTACTTCATGACCACAAATTGAAGTTACCGTGACTAATAGTGATTCACCCTGCCACCATGAGTATGTGATAGTTTGATGTTTTCACTGAATTATTTTACCTTGAATAGATTCAATGCTTTTCTAACTATCCTTATGGCTAATGTTATATGTCACTTTGAACATTTTATACACCATTAGAATTTCATGCAATGTGTGCAAAGTAATACAAGGGAAACACAAAGAGCTTGAGAATTTGTTCCTGGTTTATTTGAGATCCTTGGACTGCACGTCTGTACCTAATAGACACATTAATGTGTCATGCAGTGACATCAGGCTTACCTATTTCTTTCTTTTTACAATATTTTTATTCAGAAGAGAAAAAAACAAGATTTACAGAGTGCAACACATAGATACATCTCAACATAACTTGTGTACATTCATATATTGTAATAAAATTGATCAAAATGTTATAGCATAACACATAAAGGTATACCACTCTGTAATCAAAAATTTAAAGATAGGTCATACATCATAAAATAATTTTTTTATATTAAAAAAAGTCAACCCCCTACCAACTACCAAAGGAAAAAGCTGATGGATGATAATGGATAATTAGAAAAAAAACATATTCGCTTAAGAAGAGAAGATAAAAATATACCTAAAAGTCTGTGCACTGTTAAACTTTATAAATTGGAAAAGTAATTTAGGAAAGGTCCCCAGATATCATAAAAAGATTGATTCGAATTTAAGACTGAGCAGCGGATCTTTTCTAAATTTAAATAAGACATGATATCACGTAGCCATTGAAGATGTGTAGGAGGGGTAGACTCCTTCCATTTAAGCAAGATTGTTCTTCTTGCTAAAAGAGAGGTAAAAACTAAAACCTGTAGGTTAGGAGTATTTAAAGTTGTATCTTCATTTGCAATAATACCAAACAAGGCAGTAAGGGGATTTGGGTCAAATTGGACCCCAAAAAGTTGTGAGAAGGTATGGAATACTTCCCGCCAAAACTTTTCAATTTAAATTTAAAACCTTTTGTTAATGGTTCTATTACCGGTATCTATAACTTGTTGATTGATTCTAGACAAGACTTTTTAGATAAAATAAAAAAAGCTTGGAAAAATGACCTAAATTGTCAGATTTCTGATGATAGATGGAATAGAATTCTTAAACTGGTTAATAAATCATCTTTCTGTGCTCGTCATTCTCTTCTACAATTTAAAGTAGTTCATAGAGCTTACATTTCTAAACAGAAGCTGTCCAGTTTTTATCCGAATGTTTCTCCACTTTGTAATAAATGCAACTCTGCTGATGCCTCTTTAATTCATATGTTTTGGTTTTTCCCTAAAATTGAAAAGTTTTGGCGGGAAGGCTTACCTATTTAACATAGTATTAAAATAATTTGGCTGGATAAAGGTGTAATAGTTATTGTCTATTCTGATCAGCTTTTAAAAGTATAAAACTAGGAAGACATTCTGAGAGAAACCTCTGTGAGTGATATTAACATTGCTGTGTTGATTGAATTCTGTGCCATATGTGTACAGTGCTGTGCAAAAGTCTTCAGCACATATACGTTACCAGGAAGCCTAAGATTTTTACTGTACAGCAAGTTTGTAAATATGGCAGGAGCAAAGGATATTGGGAATGGCGAGGGTGGAGTGCCATGGGAAGAGTGTGGGACAGGTGGCAGAGGGGTGTCAGGGTCGGGGGTGGCATGGGTGCAAGTAAACCCAGCCTTGAGTTACCAGGCAAGGTCATTTGATTACAAACAATTAGTTTATTGATAATTGTAGAATGTCTCTTTGGCGCTTCCTACTCTCACCCCTATTTCTCAGAATCAGAATCAGGTTTATTATCACTGGCATGTTATGTGAAATTTGTTAACTTAGCAGCAGCAGTTCAATGCAATACAGTACATAATACAGATTTTAAAAAAAAGTAAATCAATTACAGTATACGTATATTGAATTGATGAAAAATGTGCAAAACCCAAAAATTCTGATTATTAAAAAAAGTGAGGTAATGTCCAAGGGTTCAATGTTCATTTAGGAATCGGATGGCAGAGGGGAAGAAACGATTCCTGAATCGCTGAGTGTATGCCTTCAGGCTTCTGTACCTGCTACCTGATGGTAACAGTGAGAAAAGGGCACACCCTGGGTGCTGGAGGTCCTTAATAATAGATGGTGCCTTTCTGAGACACCGCTCCTTGAAAATGTCCTGGGTACTTTGTAGGCTAGTTTCAAGATGGAGCTGACTAGATTTACAACCCTCTGCAGCTTCTTTTGGTCCTGTGCAGTAGCACCTCCACCCCCCCATACCAGACAGTGATACCGCCTGTCAGAATGCTCTCCACGGTCCATCTATGTATAGAAGTTTTTGAGTGTATTTGTTGACATGTCAAATCTCTTCAAACTCCTAATGAAGTATAGCCGCTATATTGCCTTCTTTATAACTACATCGTTATGTTGGGATCAGGTTAGATCCTCAGAGATCTTGTCACCTAAGAACCTGAAGCTGCTCATTCTTTCCACTTCTGATCAATCTATGAGGATTGACATGTGTTCCTTCGTCTTACCCTTCCTGAAGCCCATAATCAGCTCTTTAGTCTTACTGACGTTGAGTGCCAGGTTGTTGCTGTGGTACTACTCCACTAGAATGCATATCTCACTCCTGTACGCCCTATCGTCACCACCTGTGATTCTACCAACAATGGTGGTATTGCCAGCAAATTTATAAGATGGTATTTGAGCTATGCCTACCCGCACAGTCATGTGTATATAGAGAGTAACGCAGTGGGCTAAGCAGACACCCCTGAGGTGCACTAGTGTTGATTGTCAGCAAGGAGGATATGCTATCACCAATCCACACAGATTGTGGTCTTCCAGTTAGGAAGTCGAAGATCCAGTTGCAGAGGGAGGTACAGAAGCCCAGGATCTGCAACTTCTCAATCAGGATTGTTGGAATGATGGTTTAAATGCTGAGCTATAGTCGATGAACAGCATCCTGACATGCATGTTTGTGTTGTCCAAGTTTTCTAAAGTCGTGTGGAGAGCCTTTGAGATTGAGTCTGCCGTTGACCTATTGTGGCGATAGGCAAATTGCAATGGGTCCAGGTCCTTGCTGAGGCAGGAGTTCAGTCTAGTCATGACCAACCTCTCAAAGCATTTCATCACTGTAGATGAGAGTGCTACTGGGCGATAGGCATGTAAATGTCCTTCCCACTTTCTCAGCCATGAGTCTCCTCTTTCTGCCCCCTTATATAGATAGCTCTATCTATTTTTCTATATATGCTCCATTGGTGACTACAATTGAGTTTTCTGGTGGTTCATGCACTGAAGTACATTTTAGAAAATACATTATGACTGGCTTCAAAGGACATAAAAATAAAAAGACACTTCTCACTCTTTTGTAGCTTGTGAGAACATGTATATTATTGGATGTCAGACAAGGATTTGTAAGGTCATTATTTGACATTTTGTGTGGTAAAATACCTAGTTTTCTCTATGTTTGTAATAATTTCATTAGATCTATTGATTGGTTTAATTATTAATGTCCACTGGGTGGCAGGAGAGACTGACTGAACCAGATGTGTTCAAATTTAAGAAGCCCACATTGCAATTATAAAATTTCGGCAAATCAGATAAAGTTTTCATTGTTTCCCTTTTCAAAAATGCTTAAAGCAACCTTTTATGGTAACTGAGAAAGCAGTGAAAATGGTTCATTTGGACTCCTGGCATCTTGAACAGCTGATTTTGGCATATGAAAATGTCTGCTATTAAAACAGCCTGCAGAATGCAGGCCTAATACACAGCTGTGTCTAGTGCACTGGCTGACACTGAATCTGGCTCAGTGTAACTGCAACCTGGGAACAATTTACTTTAGTTCAATTTGTGCCAGAATTGAACTGATTGTCACTAAAGACTTTACTTGGTATAACTACATTATTCAGAAAGTTGTAAGCAGTTCACTGATAGAAACTAAATGTATTAAGGTGTTGCAATTTATAAATGCAAACTATTTTTTGAAAAAAATTGCTAGTGGAGATGCTGTATTAGAATTGAAACTATAGTTACACCATTCTTTGAACAGAGCTGTGGGGAGTAACTTTACCTTTTTTCCCCAACTAATGGTGAAGGTGAGAAGGAGAATAACGTTCCTTCTTTTTGCCATCAAAACACTATAGCTACAATATGTGCCATCTGTAAAATGCTCTGCAATTGCATGCATTGGTGCTTCACATACTGCATAGTGGCTATTCTTGATCTCCCAAGCCTACAAGAGCTTCATTTAGATTATGGGAATATCACCTTGTTCCTTCCTAAGTTTCACACTGACTTGACTTTGAAGTGTATTAAACTTCCTCCTTTGTACAATGCTGCACATCACTTCCAACAATCTTCCTGTGGAAATGAAGCTAATCTTTAGAACTAATTGGAAACTGTTTAACTATAGCAACAGTACTTCAGAACCAAGTAACTGTATCCAAACCTCAGTAGTAGAACTGCAGTATTTAGATGACATTCATACTTGTGCACACCAGAAAGCTGAGCCATTGTCAGTTCATCCATGAAAACATATGAGAGGGAGGAGGTCACATTCAATATCTGACCCTCCCTATCTCCCACCCTGACAACTCCCCCTCTCCCCACTCTTGCAGTAATCAGCTTTCCAACAGTAAAGGTTCAAGCATACATGGACAACTTCCATATCTTGGGAATCATCCCTCATCAGTGTTGAAATTCACCACGGTTTTCAATGCACCAGGAGACTGCCTGGTTGATTCAGGAAAGGATATTTAAGGGTTAACACCTCACACCTGCCAAAGAAAAAATTTACGGTTTATCAGGAAGCAGTTATCAAACCCCTCCTATATGCTGCTGAGACCTGGAGTATTTACATCATGTAACACAATAAAATAATACCAACACTGTCCCAGCAAAATTCCCCAAATTCATTTGAAGGAATAAAGAATTAATATCTCTAGGGTTGAGGCTATAGTTACGGTTGTTCTGCTTCATCAGAGTCCTGAAACTGACACTCTATTTTGAGGTGTACCTTAGGAAGAGATTACTAGCCAGGACAGAAAAATGTTTCAAGGCTATGCTCAAATTTTCATTGAAGAAATGCATTATCCTCACTGACTTTTGGGAGGCTCTGGCCTATGAGTGTTTGAGAGACTTTTGGGAACAATAAATGTGATGCATTGGGAGGGCACAAAAGCCCTATTTAAGCCACAGAAGGAGTATACATCTCACAAACAATTTACATATCCATGTTGACCTCATTAGCCACCTCAGAATCCACAAAACTGGAGTAAATTTCCAGTTTGGGATATTGTAAATTTAGGACTTATTTGTCATTTTTCTTCAAATTTTACTATTTAATGTAATGTTTGCAAAATTTCTGCTATTTTGCTTTAGTATTTTTCTTAGTAATTGTTTCTTAGGGTTCTGACGTAAAGAAGAAAGCACTAGACATATTTCAAAATGTTTAAAGTTTGAAAGATCTTTCTGCAATTTATGTTTGCTAGTAAATTCCTTGCAGTTAGTAGTCTGTGAAGTTAAATGGGTCAGAAACAAAGTTTTAACGTTCTATTGGTATCATACCTTTAAGAGTCTAAATATATAGATTTTTACTAACTTGCATTAATGTTGTCTGGACATGAGATGAGGATTTTGGCTTATGGAGAAAGAATAAGCAATAATCTTAATCTTTTTTTCTTTCTGGAAATCTTGCCATTGCGGTTTAAAATTTACTTCAAAATGTTCCAGTGCTCTTTGTTTTTTGAAATCTTTGGGCAATAATTCATAATACTTTTGATTTCATGGTTGGCAAGTATTTTGTAATATACATCCAGAAAAAGTTATTCTTAAAGTTATTCTCATTGTGATAAAGCATGCCGGGAATTCTTAAATGTTATTTTCTGTAAGTTTGGGATGCAGGGTTCTTTCCATATAGGTCCTTTTGGGAGATTCACTTTCTCTGTGGATGACAGTACTGAAAAATCCAGCAAGAGAATTAGCTTTAGTTAAAGAGGCACAGAATTCCAATAAATCATTGCTGTAGATATTTTGAATTAGCTATGTATTTTTTGTATTTCAGTCTTCTATTTTTTATTCCTTAGCTTATGAATATCAAAAGTGGCAGCTGAAAGGGTTCAGTAAAATATTTGGAATGATTTTCTTTGCAGGCCATATCCTTGAGTTTCAAATTTTGATGATACTCTGAAAAGGAAACTGAAAATGCTGAATACACTCAATAAGTCATTCATGTATCGAGGGAGTCAACACTTTGGGTCAATGACCGTTCGGAACTGATAAACTAATTCATCAGTTCTGATGTAAAATCATCAACCTGAAATATTAAACATGTTTCACCCTCCATAGATGCTCCTTGACCTGTTGAACATTTATAGCATTTTTTATTTTAATTTCAGTGTTTGTAGTTTTATTTTGCCGAAAATTAGTTGCTCATTTGTCAGTGATATTTTTATTTCCCATTTTATTTATTAAATGTGTATATTTTCTGCCTGTTTCACTTTTAAAAATTCATACTTTGAGTTAATTGGTTTCAATAAAATTTTTTGGTGTATATAGAATCAGGACATGAAAAGTGATTATATGGAAAATGCACTCTATATGCACCATAGTTTGTGGTATTCTTCATGATAGTTATTTTTTGCAGACAAATGGATCTCACTTATCATCTGTAAGATTGTTTAATTTAATTTGCATTGTGAGGTAAAACTTAAGATTACCATGCACATTGACATTGGACATTAATTTTCCATCCTATGCTCCTCAGAGAAGTATATACTTTTCATATATATCCTGTAATGCTCCACAACTTGAATCCCTTTGCCTTTCCTGCAGAAAAGATATCAAAGTGTAAAAAAAATCATGTAGCTCTTTGTTAATGGTGTTGTGGGGGCAATTGAATTAAATAATACTTTTCACATGACAGTAGAGGATACCCGATAGTGGTGGGTTGTCTGTATTTTTAAGAAAATGAAGGGATCACTGAACCTTGTTGAATCAACAATGGAGGATTGGAGCTAATTCACATGAATGCTTACACTAGAAGACATCACCTTATATTTTATGACCTCTCTCCAATATCTATTCAACTGTTTTTTTTCCCAAATGTATAATGTTATTAAAGTGTTGCAGCAGATATTTCTGGAAGAAACATGCTTTGAAAGTAAGAGGGAAACAATTTCAAGAGCACATGAGAAACTAGTTTTTCACATTTGAGAGTGGAGGGTATATGAAACAAGTTGCCATAAGAAGGTGGTAGAATCAGCCACAATTGCAACATTTAGAATACATGTGGACGTATCATGTATAGGAAAGGTTACATTCATATGGGTCTAATGCAGGCAAATGTGACTAGCTCAGAATGCATTGTGGCCAGCGTAGACAAGTTGGGTCAAATGGCTAGATTCCATGCTTTATAACTGACTATCAACCATGATCTTGTTGCATATGAATCAGGCTTCAGGATCTGATTGGTGAACTCCTGTTATTTCTTACATTTTCGTGTTAATTTATGTAAATATTTCAAATTCAGAAGCTTGAATTAAGTAGCAATTATGATAGTGAATTTCAAGACGTATTATCAGAGAAATAAAGGCTTGATAATGATGACAAGCAACTTTTGCCTTTATACAGAGATTGAATTCATAGGGAACCTGAAATTCAATAGTGGATCAAATATGTATCTAATCTGTGTTGACTTATCCCATTTACAATATGTTTGATGTACACTCAGGTATATGATCTAAACTTTATTTAAACAGAGTATACAAAATGAAAATTAAAGGTTTTCAGTGAGGATGGTAGACACATTCTTTTGACTAGGTTCCATATGGGAGGTTGGTGACAAAGGTTTAGTCAAGCGGTATTCAGGATGAGGTAGTAAACTGGATTTGATATTGTCTTCATGGGAGAAGCCAGTGAGTATTGGTAATGGTTGCTTCTCTGACTGGAGGCCTGAGCTAGTGGTGTGCCACAATGATTGATACTGGTTCCATTGTTGTTTGTCATCTATATCAATGATTGGGATGATAATGTAGTAAACGGGATTAGCAAGTTTGTGGATGACACAGGATCGGGGGTGTAGTGGACAGCAAGCTTGCAGCAGGATCTGTACCAGCAGAAAAAAATGGGCTGAGAAGTGGCAGATGGAATTTAATGCAGACAAGTGTAAGGTGCTGCAATTTGGGAAGACAAGCGAAGGTAGGACTTACACAAGGAATGGTAGGGCATTGAGGAGCATGGTAGAACAGAAGGAACTGGGAATACAGATTCAAAATTTCTTGAAAATGGTGTCACAGGTAGGTTTGCAAAGAGAGCTTTTGGCCCATTGACCTTCATAAATCAAAGTATTGAGTGAGTAGAAGAGTTGGGATGGTATGTTAAAGTTGTATAAGACTTTGGTGAAGTCTAATTAGGAGTATTGTGTATAATTCTTATCACATACCTACAGGAAAGATATCCATAAGATTCAAGGAGCACAGAGAAAATTTACAAGGATGTTGCTGGGACTTGAGGGCCTGATCTATAGGGAAAGGTTGAATAGGTTAGGACTTCATTTCCTGGAGTGTAGGAGACTGAGGGGAGATTTGATAGTGGAATATAAAATTAGGAGGGATATAGATAGGATAAATACAAGCAGGTTTCTTCCACAGAGGCTGGTGGGGAAGAGAACTAGAGTCATTGGCTAAGGATGAAAGGTGAAATATTTCAGAGGAACATAAGGGGGAACCTCTTCACTCAGAGGGTGGTGAGAGTGTGGAATGAGCTTCTGGATGGTCAGATATACCACATCCACTCCTTTCACTCAATCCATTCCACAGGGTTTAACCTTAGAAAAACTACAAGCATGATATTCTTTTCATAAATCTATGCTGACTTCATCTATCCAATTATTATCTTCTAAGAATACTTTTACCACATCTTTAATTTTTCCCACCATTGCTGTCAGCTAACTGGTCTGTAGATTTTCATTTTCATTCTCTTGGAAACAGTTCTAGAGATTGCTGTCTCAGTAATGAAGTCACTACCACAGTACTATAGCCATGGTGTCATGGGCGCCATAGTGACATAGCAGTTAGTGCGACACTTACAACTCGGGATGTCAGAATTCGGAGTTCAATTTTGGCATCCTCTATAAGAAAGTTTGTGCATTCTTCCCATGGGTGCATGGATTTCCACCAGGTTCCCTGGTTCCCCCCCCCCCCCCCCCCCCCCCAGTCCAAAGATGTACTGGAAAAATAGGTTAATTGTCCTGTGATTAGGCTCAGGTTAAATCAGTGTATTTCTTGCTGGCACAACTTTGTGGGTTAGAATGGCCCATTCTGTGTTGCATCTAAAATAAAAAATGAAAAGAGCAATTAAAAATTTAGGTCCTGCAAATTTAAACACTTTCAGTTTTATTTATATATCCAAAAGTATTTTTTTAACAATGCTAATTTTTTTCAGCTCATCATTATCTTGAGATCTTTCATTGCCTACTGTTTTTAGAAAGCCTGTTTGTACTGTATGAAGACACACAAAATATTTATTTTTTCCAGATGATTTTTTTCTCTGCAACAGAATTTCTCCTGCCACTGCTTGTAAGGGACACATGTTAACATTTGTCAAGTGTTTTTTTTACACACCAATAGAAGATTTTGAAGTCTATTTTGTGTTCAAGCAAGATTATTTCTATTTTACTTTCCCTTTCTTTATCAACTTCTGGTCTATATGAATTCTGGACTTTTCCCAATCCTCAGACTTTCTGTGCTTTCCATTCTCTGTTAAAATCATTTTCAATCATGTAGTGCTGTTAAAGCCAGCTTTATGATCTAATTTCTAAGCATAAGATGGGCCAAATATTACAGAAAGGGCACTAAAAGAATGTAAGGCATACTTAAAAGTATTTCTGTGTGCATTGGCAAACACATGTTTGGATTGGAATTAATATTTTGTATTGGCCTTTGGTGTTGCATTTTGAGAAAGAGCTCAATGGAACTAGTAGTGACTGAGGAAAGGTGATAATTTTGGATTATCTGACAGAGGTAGACTTGGGACTGAGATTAGTGATATTAGTACTAAGTAATTTGTTCGGTGGTCTGAAAGGAGTAATCTAGGTCATGCAGACTCCTTTTCCACCCATCTCCTCCTACATGACTGCACAAATAAGTTATAGCAAGAATTATTCGCATGATGGTAATGGTATTGCAACATGCAACACTTACCGATAATTCCTGAGACCTGTTATCTTTGGAGACTCCAGTATGCTTACTTTGTCTCCTTACTTTGTATGCTTGTATGTTTTCAGTTAGTCTATTAACTAGAGATTTTACTATGTGTCAATTCCCTACATGCAGTGTCATGATAGATAAAATACTGATATAAAAATTTAAATATAGATAACCTGTATGAAAACTCTTCCTTTAGCAGGTGAAATACAATTTAATGCTTGCTTTCTTTTAAATTTGTGTAGCTGCCAGTGAATTTCTCCCACCATGGTAAAATTCTTGCATTTTTATAATACCTTTGAAACTGGAAACCATTTCACATTTATTATACACCAAATGCACATTTATTATTCACCAAGCACTTCAGAGTGCTACTTTTTGCTCTTTTATTAATATAACTGGCATTCACATTTGTTAAAATGCCATGTTTCAAATCCCTTGTTAAGCACAAATTCTCTGCTTCAAAAAATTAACAAACATCTAAATACATTCAAATAGATGAAGTGCAACTTCCTGATTAATGCACTTAGATCAAGGATGGTTTGATGGTTTGATCTCTAGTTAATCCTGACGAAGGGTCTCGGCCCGAAACGTCGACAGTGCTTCTCCTTATAGATGCTGCCTGGCCTGCTGTGTTCCACCAGCATTTTGTGTGTGTTGTTTGAATTTCCAGCATCTGCAGATGTGGTTATGGTTATGTGTTATGGTTTACAATACCTTCATTTAAAAAGCATTTTGTGAGCCGCAGATTAAAATCTAAAGTGAGTTTTATTGTCAAGAATATATAAATATATATCATGTACAACCCTGTGATTAATTTTCTCGTTTCTTGTAGGGATACTCAATAAATCTTTAGAATAATAACCATAACATAATCAATCAAAGATCACCCAGTGCAGGTGTTCAACCAGAGTACAGAAGACAGCAAACTGTACAACTGCAAAAAGAAGAAATAGCAATAATAATAATAATATATAAGTAATAAATATCAAGAACGTGAGAGGAAGAGCTCTTGAAAGTGAGTTCATTGGTTGTGGAAAAATTTCAATGATGGGCAAGTGAAGTTGAGTAAAGTTATCTCCTTTGGTTCAAGAGTCTGATGGTTGAGGAGTAGTAGTTGTTCCTGAACCTGGTGGTGTGAATCCTGAGCCTCTTGCATCATTTTCCAGATGGCAGCAGAGGAAAGAGAGCAGGTCCTGGGTGGTGGGAGTCCCTGATGTTGGATGCTGCTTTCCTGCATTAGTGTTTCATGTAGATGTGCTCAATGGTTGGGAGGGCTTTACCTGTGATGGCTGTATCTATTATTTTTTGTAGGATTTTCCATCAAGAGCATTGGTGTTTCCATGTCAGGCTATGAAAAGGTGAAAAAAGAGTTTACAGGTGTGCAACAGAAGAAGAATGCAGATGTGTATATATATACACACACATGTTGAAATTCCCTGCAGTCTGTAGTAAATTTATAGTAAAGGTCTATACTAATTAACTATTTCTATATGATTGAACTAAGATGCAAAATTAAGATCCATACTAATCTGTAGCTAACTATCCAGAACAACTTTCATGATCTCAACCAGCAGCATTTCCAACTTATGGAAACTTCAGTTTATAGACATTTTTTGAAACTCTTATGTAACCATGGCTCTGTACTTTAAGAGAAGAATTCTGCCAGACGAAGATTACTGGGGGTGGATGTGGGGTTAATTTTTGTGGTTCAGCACTGATCAGGTCCTAAGAGTGCGGCACTGGATGGTTCAACCTGTACTGAAAATGGAATGATACAGAGAAGATTTGCATGTGTCTTGTACACACAAATTTGTGAAAACTTTAAGAATACAAGTACACCAGGTAGGAAAAATGCAAGAGAAATTCTTATTTTGTAGGTGTGGGTGAAGATCTAGAATTTTGGTTATCATTGTGAAGAAGGATTGGATTATTTTGCTAGAGGAATTTTCAGATGCAGTGTGGTAAAGGCTTAGTTTTTAGGGTGTTTTGGGTTACAAATTTTAACAGAGGTGAGATTTTTAAAATTAAAATCTTCCCTAATAAATGGCTGGATCCTTCAAATAAACATTCAGCTCAAAAAAATGATGCATCTCTTGTGCATGATTATCTTTTTAGTTTTGTGGAGGCATTTAGAAACTTGTTCAATCACACAATATCAATAGCAATTTCAGTTTATGCTCTAGAAAGCTTTGTGATGCTGACATCTACATAGAGATGTACACTTCATGGAGCCTATCTACTTCTGTCTTGAATTTTGTTTCATTTGCTACAAACATGCATTCTCAAACCTGTTTCTGCAATAAATGTTTTCTGTCATCGTTAAAAGTTAAGGGTGCAACTGGTCAATAAGTACACTATTTATTTTTATTAAGGTCAATTGTTTTTGTTTTTGCTTTGAAGGAAAGCTAAATTTCTTATTCCTCTTTCTGTGTTAATATCATTCTTGCTCAAGTTCAGACTTCCCTCTTTGTTTTTCTCTTTCATTTTAAGTTGCATCTACCTTTTTACTTTGAATATACATTTTAATAATATTTGGAATAAATAGCACTTGTTATTCATTGAGATACTTTTAACCTTAAGGCCATCAACCAATTTTCAATAATTTTAGATTTTTTCAGTTGAACCTGCCCTGGGGATTGCATCTGGTATCAAGAGATTGATGAAGATTGCTTATACTTAAAGTTCAAAGTTTAAAGTACATTTATTATCCAAGTATGTATACATTATACAACCTTGATATTTGTCTCCTTACAGACAGCCACAAAGCAAAGAAACCCCAAAAGAACCCATTAAAAAAAACTGTCAAACACCCAATGTGCAGAGAGAAAAACAATGTGCAAACACTAAAAGTAAGCAAATAGCATTCAGAATTGAAGTTTTATGAAAAGCACAAAGCCAGGCATCACTGCAGCCTGAATTGGCCACAACCTCAGTTCATTGCAGAGCTGAGTAAACGATGTGGGACCAGAGATGTGAAGCCAGGCATCACTGCAGCCAGAGCAGGCCACAGCCTCAGTTCAGCGCATGACTGTTCAGAATAGTGATAATGATCTAGCTGGGAGATACAGGCTCAGAGATGGATTGGTATAGTAATGTGACTACTTCTCCCAGCTGGAGACCCTGGATCTGGAGGGGTATTGTCTTGGAGTCAGGGACTGAGTTGAAGACTTTCTTCATGCTGGCTACCTTAAGTATTCAGAATTGTCTACAACATAGGGTTTTAGATGCTAATTCAGTGAAATTTATAGACTTCTTGAACACTTAGAAGATAAAAGGAACAGGTGACAAAGTGAACTGAGCAACAGAGCGCAATCAAGGATTTGTCATATGGACAAGTATTTCTAATTCTTAAATAAGCATAAGCTTAATATGACAAAATATAGAATTATTTTTACCAATAGTGGATGGACCATGGGAGGGCTAATAATGTTTTAATGCAGCAAATTAATTTTTACTGAAGAGTTTTTCTATGGTTGGGCAGGAGTACAAGTATAACATTTTAATGGGTCATTCTCTTAGAAAGAACTAGTACTGCAGAGTAATTAAGTCAAGACTAATGAATAATTTGTGACAGTCAGAAAAGTAAAGAAAGAAAGCATGAAAGAATATCATATAAAGAAATACTGTATTGTGGATTAAAATGTTTTTGTTTTGAAGGAAAGCTACATCCTTTCTTCATCTTTCTATGTTAATGCCATTGTGGCTCAAGAAAGTAATCATGCAGCAGTTAGCTACACATTCTAAGATTGTTTTTTGAATGTGCAAGCTCATATTCCAATAGAGTCTTCAAAAATATTAACTATAGTGCAGGAGTAACTGAATCCTATATGAAATACAGATTTAATTGTATTTCAAGACTCAAAACATATGGGACACATATTCTTCGTTTTGTGAAAAACTTAAAGCACACATGAAACACAAATTGTGAGTATGATGAAAGGCTCACTGAAAATGTGGAATATAAGATATTTTGAAGACAAAAAAACATAGGAGAACAATTAGGCCACTCGGTCCAGTGAGTTTACTCCTCTATTAGATCATGGCTAATTTATTTTCCTTTTCAGACTTATTCTCCTACCTTTGATGCTCAAAGAGTAGGGAAGTGTATAGTCATTCAGTATGATAGAAAAAATAAAGGTATAGACTATTTTCTAGTCAGGGAGCGAATCCTGAAATTGGACATGCAAAGGAACTTGGGAGTCCTAGTGTGGGATTCCTTACAGGTTAATTTGCAGGTTGAATTGGCAGTGAGGCAGTCAAATACAATGTTAGTATTCAGAATCAGAATCAGGTTTATTATCACCGGCATGTGTCTTGAAATTTGTTAACTTAGCAGAAGCAGCTTAATGCAATACAAAATATAGAAGAAAAAAATAAAATAATAATAATGATAAATAAGTAAATCAATTACAGTATAGGTATATTGAATAAATTAAAAATTATGCAAAAAACAGAAATAATATATATTAAAAAAGTGAGGTAGTGTTCGAGGGTTCAATGTCCATTTAGGAATTGGGTGGCAGAGGGGAAGAAGCTGTTCCTGAATCACTGAGTGTGTACCTTTAGGCTTCTGTACCTCCTACCTGATGGTAATAGTGAGAAAAGGGCACACCCTGGGTGCTGGAGGTCCTTAATAATGAATGCCACCTTTCTGAGACACTGCTCCTTGAAGATGTCCTGGGTACTTTGTAGGTTAGTACCCAAGATGGAGCTGACTAGATTTACACCCTCTGCAGCTTCTTTTGGTCCTGTGCAGTGCCTCCCCACCCCCCCCGTATCAGACAGTGATGTAGTCTGTCAGAATGCTCTCCACGGTACATCTATACAAGTTTTTGAGTATATTTGTTGACATACCAAAACTCTTCAAACTTCTAATGAAGTATAGTCGCTGTCTTGCCTTCTTTATAACTGCATCGATATGTTAGGACCAGGTTAGATCCTCAGAGATCTTGACACCCAGAAACTTGAAACTGCGCACTCTCTCCACTTCTGATCCCTTTATGAGGATTGGTATGTGTTCCTTTGTCTTACCCTTCCGAAGCCCACAATCAGCTCTTTCATCTTACTGACATTGAGTGCCAGGTTGTTGCTGCGACACTACTACACTAGTTGGTATATCTCGCTCCTGTAAGCCCTCCCGTCACCATCTGAGATTCTACCAACAATGGTTGTATTGTCAGCAATTTTTTTTTAAAAGTTTGCCCCACCCTTCCCCCCCCCACCAAACTCTTCAGCAAATTTATAGATAGTGTTTGAACTCTGCCTAGCCACACAGCCATGGGTATAGAGAGAGTAGAGCAGTGGGCTAAGCACACACTCCTGAGTTGCACCAGTGAGGAGGAAATATTATCACCAATCTACATAGACTGTGGTCTTCCAGTTAGGAAGTTGAGGATCCAATTGCAGAGGGAGGTATAGAGGCCCAGGTTCTTTAACTTCTCAATCAGGATTGTGGGAATGATGGTGTTAAATCCTGACATAGGTGTTTGTGTTGTCTAGGTGGTCTAAAGCCGTGTGAAGAGCCATTGAGATTGCATCTGCCATTGACCTATTGTGGCGATATAGGCAAATTGCAATGGGTCCAGATCCTTGCTCGCAGGAGTTCAGTCCAGTCATGACCAACCTCTCAAAGCATTTCATCACTGTAGATGAGAGTGCTGCTGGGCAATAGTCATTAAGGCAGCGCACATTATTCTTCTTAGGCACTGGTATAATTGTTGCCTTCTTGAAGCAAGTGGGAACTCTCGCCCGTAGCAGTGAGGAGTTGAAAATGTCCTTAAATATTCCCGCCAGTTGTTTGGCACAGGTTTTCAGAACCTTACCAGCTACTCCATCAGGACCTTACGCCTTGCAAGGGTTCACTCTCTTTAAAGACAACCCAACATCGGCCTTTGAGTCAGAGGTCACAGGATCATCAAGTGCAGCAGGGATCTTCACAGCTGTAGTTATATTCTCCCTTTCAAAGCGGGCATAGAAGGTGTTGAGTTCATCTGGTAGTGAAGCATCGCTGCCATTCATGCTATTGGGTTTTGCTTTATGGGAAGTAATGTCTTGCAAACCCTGCCTGAGATGTCATACATCCGATGTTGCCTCCAACCTCATTCAAAATTGTCTCTTCTCCTTTGAAATAGCCCTCTGCAAATCATACCTGGTTTTCTGGTATAGGCCTGTGTTTCCAGACTTGAATGCCACAGATCTAGCCTTCAGCAGATGATGCACCTCCTGGTTCATCCATGGCTTTTGGTTTGGAAACGTACAGTAAGTCTTTATAGGCACACACTCTTCCACACAGGTTTTAGTGAAGTCGGTAACAACTGCAGCATACTCATCCAGGTTCGAAGATGAATACCTGAATACAGTCCAGTTCACTGATTCAAAACAGTCCCGTAAGTGCTCCTGTGCTTCCCTTGTTTATACCGTCTTGGTCCTCACTACTGGTGCTGCAGTCTTCAGTTTCTGCAGTCTTCATTTCCAGAGAACTAGAATATAAATGCAAGAGTGTAATGCTGAAGCTTTAAAAGGCATTTGCCAGACCACATTTGGAGTATTGTAAGCAGTTTAAGGCTTCATATCTAAAGAAGGATGTACTGGTGTTGGAAAGTGTCCAGGGGAAGTTTATAAGAATGATCCTGGGGATGAAAGGTTTAACATATGAGGAGTGTTTGATTGCTCTGGACCTGTACTTGCTGGAGTTTAGAAGAATGAGGAGGGATCTCATTGAAACTTATCAAATAATTTAAGTCCTAGGTAGAGTGGATGTGGAGAGGGAATTCCCTATAGTGTGAGAGTCTAGGACCAAAGGGCACAACATCAGCACAGAGGCACGTCCCTTTAGAACAGAGGTGAGGAAGAACTTCTTTAGCCAGAGGTGGTAAATCTGTGGAATTCATTGCCACAGATTGTTGGGGAGGCCAAATCATTGGATATATTTAAAGTGGAGGTTGATAAGGGCATCAAAGCAAGCAAGGAGAAGGCAGGAGAATGGAGTTGAGAGGGAAAGTAAATCGGCCACAATGGCCAAATGGCCTAATTCTGCTCCTATGTCTAATAGTATTATGACCAAACACTTCTCTATGGTGTATTCAAACTGCCACTTTGTCAATTATCCTATCTGTCCAAGTCCTTCTGCAGACTCCATGATTCCTCAACTCTACCTATCCTATCCCTTCACCTATCTTGGCAACAAAACCATCAATTGCATCATCCAGACCATTAACATATTATGTGAAAGGTAGCAGACCCAACAAAGATAGTGGAACACAACCATCAGATTCCTGAACTAGGGTGAATAACTTCATTCACCTCAACTCTGAACTGATTCCACAACCTAGAGACTCAGTTGCAAGCATTCTACAACTCATCTTTCAGTATTATGTATTTATCCTTTATTTTATTTGCATAATTTGTCTTCTTTTGCACATTAATTGTTTGTTTCTCTTTGTTTATGTATCTCTCGATTGCCCTTTACACCACTGACATTTGGGGTAGCAATGAAGGTCCTCCATCTCTGGCAGTGTTCAAGTCTTCCTTCATCACGTCAGTAACTCAGTTTTCACTACTGTCAGCATTGCAAATTCCAGGTGGAGACTCAGGAATACCTCTCACTCAGACGTAGAAGGATTCTTCATTGCTGTCTCTATAACATTTTTGTTTTACTAGTCAGGGTTGGTAGCCCTGAGCTGAACCCCCCCAAACTTGGAGAACCGGAGGACTGCTGTTAGTCTGGGCTCTGTCTTTTGACCTGTTTGGCCTGGGTGATCCTACCAAGAGCCAAAGCATAAAGCCCTGACTCCAGCCAACATAGCTCTCCAGATCATTGAGGCACACACACCTTCAACCACAATAAGGTTGTGGTCCTTTTGGAGGTTTGCTTATGTATAGGTTTTCATAAATTCTGATGTATTTTTGTTATTTTCCTGTAAATGCTTGAAGAAAATGAATATCAAGGTACCATATGGTGACATAGCATACTTGGATAATAATAACAATTTCACTTTGAACATTGTTTCCTGCAGAACACCATTGGTTACTGATAGCCAACCAGAAAAGGCCCCCTTTATTCACACTTTTGGCCTTCTGTCTGTCAGACAGTTTTCTATGCATGTTAGTACCCCTCCTGTAATACTATGGGTTCCCATCTTGTTTAACAACTTCATGTGTGGCACTTTCTCAAAGGCCTTCTAAAAATCCAAATAAACAACAATTACTGACTCTCCTTTACCTAACCTGCCTAATGCTTCCTTAAAGACTTCTAATGGATGCTTCAGGCAAGCTATTCCCTTAAGGATACCTTGCTGACTTCAGTGTATTTTATCATGTGCCTCCAAGATAAAATAGGAAACATGGCTCAACCATGGCTTTCAAAAGAAATTAGGGATGGTATTTGATCCAAAGATACAAAATATAAAAAGGCCAGAAAATGTAGCAAGCCTGACAACTGGGGGTAGTTTAGAATTCAACAAAGAAGGTAAAAAGACTGATTAAGAAGGAATAAACTGTGTATGGGAATAAGTTTGCAGAGAACATAAAACCTAACTGTAAGTATATAAAGAGAAAAAGATTAGTGATGACAATTGTGGTTCCTTTACAGTTAGAAAGAGGAATTCATAAGAATACTGAAGAAATACAGACCAATTAAATATATACTTTGATTTTGCCTTTTCAAAGAATGATAAATAATCTTACAAAAAAGTTTAGAAAAATATGATCCAGAGTTCCAGAAGGAAAGTGATATTAGAACAATTGAATGGATTAAGGACTGATAGGCCTAAAGAGTCTGTATTTAATCTGTATTTAAGGAAATGACCTTAGAAATAATGAATATATTCTTTAATGTCTGGAAGAGTTCAATTAATTGAAGGGCAGCTAATGTTGTCCCTGTAGTTGAAAGATGAGCTCTAGGAGAAAATTGGAATTTTTGTCCAGTTATCTTGACATTGTGGTGGGGAAAAATGCAATTACAGAGCACTTGGAGAAGAATAACAGAATTAGACAATGTGGATTCATGAAAGATACAGTAAATCTTGCTTACCAAATCTACTGGAATCTTGAAAGGGCATAACAAACATATTAGATGAGGCAGAATTAGATTGGCTTTCAGAAGGCTTTTGATATAGTTGCACTAGAGATTAGAGTGGAAGATTGAAGCACACAGGATAAGTGGTAACATACGGATGTGATGCTCCATCAATAACTCACTCTGAGACGTAAGAAGCAAGATATCGGCTTTATTGACTGGAAGAATGAACAACACTACATCCTGGAGACTGAGAGGCCGGGCTCAGGCCTCAATCGCCTTTATACAGGGGTCTGTGGGAGGAGCCACAGGAGCAGTCAGCAGGGGTCTGTGGGAGGAGCCACAGGAGCAGTCCAGACAGGTATATGTAGTTCACCACAGGATGCAAAGAAAAATCTGTTTGGCTAACAGGAAACAAAAAAAAAAGAACTAAATATGTATTTTTCAAGTGCCAAGCAATATCTAGAAGGGTACCACAGGGGTCAGTGCTGGAACTCCACATTTGATGTGTATTAATGATTTGAGTGAGGGAATTAAATGTACACAAATTGGACGACAAAGCTGACTAAGAGAGTGAGCCTTGAGTTCCTGGTTGACTTAAACAGGTTTAAGATTCAAGATTCAAAATTGTTTAATGTAATTTCCAGTACACGTGTAAAGGAGAACGAGGTAAATGTTAGTCTGGATCCATACAGCACTGAAAGTACAGGAAGATAACTAACACAATACTGTAATTAAAAAAATACAAAAAATACAATAAATATAAATGGATACAGAAGATAGTGTGTGTGTATATATTGATTGTATGTCCATGAAGAAGTGATGCTAGTCACGGGAATATCTACATAAGGTGACTGAAAGGAAGTGATAAAAGTTGTGGTAGTGGGAGGTGTGGAGAGGTGGGTTTGTGGATGGAGGTGTTGATTAGTCTTACTGCTAGGGGAAGTAACTATTTTTGAGTCTAGTGGTCATGGCATGGATGCTATGCATCCTCCTCCCTGAACAACATTACACAGTGGGACAAACAGTCCATGAGCAGGGTGGGTGGGTTCCTGTGGAGCCTTCTTGTCTGCCACAGTGCAGTTGCTGTACCATGCAGTGATGCCAACATGTTAGGATGCTCTCTACTGCTCATCTGTAGAAGGGCACGAGTATAGATGTACATAGTCCAGCTCTCGTCAGCCTCGTCAGAAAGTAGAGGCATTGAGGGAGGGGGCAGATGCAGTATAATGTATACATAAGTATCACATTATCCAATTTGGTAGAGAAAACAAAGGCATTAGTGTCTGAATGGTGACAGATTGCAAAATGGAAGGTTGGGTCCTTGTGCAGTAGTCACTGAAAGTGACTATGCAGGTGTAGTAGGCGATTAAGAAGACAAATTGTATGCTGACCTTTATAGTGAGAGAAATCTTGTATGTGAGCAGGAATGTCTTGCTGCAATTGGATTGAGCCTTGATGAGACTCAGCTTGAATATTTAGTGCACTTTTTGATTTGCTTATGTAAGGAAGATGTTCATACTATGGAGAAATTTCAGGAAAGGTCCACCAGATAGATTGTTGAGATGGCAGCATTGACGAATGAAGAGACATTTGGTGAATTGCAGCTATCCCTGGATAATAAATGGGTTTCATTTTGACAGATGTCCGGAATTCAATTTGGTCCATAAGTCGAAAATTACACAAAAATCACTTGATATGGGAAACATACCTCCACAGTATTGTAATAAATGGTATCGAAAACATATAAGACTGATATGAAAGAAAAATGACTGAAAATGGAAAGGGTGAGAGAAAACTAGTTTTGCCAAACCCAGCAAGATACAGATCATAGAGAAAGTTGGACAGATGTTGGCAGATGGAATTTAATTTTAACAAGTGCAGTGGAAGTCAAGTAGTGACAGTGCATATACAGTAAACGATAGGCCACTGAAAATGTTGATGAACAGAAGAATCTTAGAGTTCAAGTCCATAGATCACTAAAAATGAAAACACAGGTAGATGGGTTGCTAAAGACATATAACATGCTTGCCTTCATAGGCATGGGCATTGAATATAAAAGACAGGAAATCAACAACAAAACCCTGGTTAGACTGCACGTGGACAAATCTGTTCAGTTCTGAATGCTACATAATAGGGAGGATATAGTTGCACTGGAGATGGTGAATAAGAGATTCACCTAGACGTTACCTGGATAGATGACCTGACATGTACCTCTGTCAAGACATCCCTCAGCTTTTAGCTTTCTACACCAAAGGGGAACAAACTCCACAAATCCAATTAATGAAGAGTAATTGGATAAATTGAGTTTGTTTCCCTAGAGTGAAAGAAGCTGAGGGGGTGACCTGACAGAGGTATATAAAATTATTATGGATATTATTGTTAGATAATCTATGGGATATATTATATTAGTCAACATATTTGGTCCACTGTGGGTGCTGTGAATAGAATGCCAATCTAACTAATTCCATATGCCAGTACATGGTTTTTCTCCCAATGGTTCCTCACTATGTATGTAGTTATTTAAAAGCCTCTTAAATATTGTTATCATATTTGCTTCTACCACCTCCATTGAAAGCATATTTTGCTGTATCCTTTGCCAATCTTCTTCACTATTCACAACTCTACCAATTTTTGAGCTGTCTGCAAGCTTAATAATTAGAAACATAGAAACATAGAAAATAGGTGCAGGAGTAGGCTATTCGGCCCTTCGGCCATTCAGTATGATCATGGCTGATCATCCAACTCAAAACCCTGTACCTGCTTTCTCTCCATACCCGCTGATCCCTTTAGCCACAAGGGCCATATCTAACTTCCTCTTAAATATAGCCAATGAACCGGCCTCAACTGTTTCTTGTGGCAGAGAATTCCACAGATTCACCACTCTCTGTGTGAAGAAGTTTTTCCTCATCTCGGTCCTAAAAGGCTTCCCCTTTATCCTTAAACTGTGACCCCTCGTTCTGGACTTCCCCAACATCGGAAACAATCTTCCTGCATCTAGCCTGTCCAATCCCTTTAGAATTTTATACGTTTCAATAAGATCCCCCCTCAATCTTCTAAATTCTAGTGAGTATAAGCCTAGTCGATCCAGTCTTTCTTCATATGAAAGTCCTGCCATCCCAGGAATCAATCTGGTGAACCTTCTTTGTACTCACTCTATGGCAAGAATGTCTTTCCTCAGATTAGGGGACCAAAACTGCACACAATACTCTAGGTGCGATCTCACCAAGGCCTTGTACAACTGCAGTAGAACCTCCCTGCTCCTGTACTCAAATCCTTCTGCTATGAATGCCAACATACCATTTGTCTTTTTCACCGCCTGCTGTACCTGCATGCCCACCTTCAATGACTGGTGTACAATGACACCCAGGTCTCGTTGCACCTCCCCTTTTCCTAATCGGCCACCGTTCAGATAAGAATCTGTTTTCCTGTTCTTGCAAACAAAGTGGATAACCTCACATTTATCCACATTAAATTGCATCTGCCATGAATTTGCCCACTCACCTAACTTATCCAAGTCACCCTGCATCCTCTTAGCATCCTCCTCACAGCTAACACCGCCGCCCAGCTTCGTGTCATCCCCAAACTTGGAGATGCTGCATTTAATTCCCTCGTCTAAATCATTAATATATATTGTAAACAACTGGGGTCCCAGCACTGAGCCTTGCAGTACCCCACTAGTCACTGCCTGCCATTCTGAAAAGGTCCCGTTTACTCCCACTCTTTGCTTCCTGTCTGCCAACCAATTCTCTATCCACATCAATACCATGCCCCCAATACCGTGTGCTTTAAGTTTGTACACTAATCTCCTGTGTGGGACCTTGTCAAAAGCCTTTTGAAAATTAGATCACCTACAGTTTGATTGAAAATGCTATACATGTATATAGGGCCCAGTACTGATCCTTACAGAACCCCACTAATCTCAGAACTCTAGTTAGAAAATCAATCCTCCACTGTTACTCTTCATCTTTCATGTCTAAGTCAATTTACCAATTCACCATGGATCTTGTGTGACCTAATAATCTGAACCAACCTACCATGAGGGACATTGTCAAATACTTTACTGGGGTCCACATGGACAATATCCACTGCCCTATCCTCATAAATCATCTTTGTTGCCTCCTCAAAAAAAGTCAATCAAATTTGTGAGGCAGGACTTCCCATGCACAAGCCATGCTGACTATCCCTAAGCAGTCCATGTGAACTTACTGGTACATTTTAACAAAAGGAAGATTAAAATGCAAATGAGTTAATTAAATTTCCTTCTTTACTGTATCTAGGTCCTGGGGCAGAGTCCTGGGCATTATCTTCTTCTGTGATGACTTTGCAGTTAACTGTAAACCCACACTAATCCCTTCTATAGGTGAGTAAAGGACATTTTTGTGAAATAATCTGATATACTATAAATAGAATTAGTTCTTAAATAATTTCAGTTGCAGTACCTAATGGTTTGTTCTCCTTATATTTATGTTAGAAGGCAGTCATATGTGGAATGTGACAACATGAAATATAGAAACGAGTTGCATGATGGGCAATGAAATTAGTTTGTACATCTGGCCCTGAGAAAAGTGTAGATAAAAACATAAGTCATGACTGTAATTGTCTGTTCAAATTGTATATTTGGCATGATTTCACCAGAAATAATTGCTAACATGATTTACTTGAAAATAAATTAATACAAGGTTAGTGCTGCAGAACTACAATACTTTGCAGTACAGTGTCTAGCTGTACATATTTCAAAGTGAAACGTGGTTTGGTGTTTTTTAAGAGAAAATTACATATGCAGTTTGTAATACTTCTTACAAACTTTTGTCTTCATAATTATCACTCTCACATATACTAGTGTACACAAGAGATGGATTAGAGGGAAAGTTCTCCCAATGATCCTTTAATTTTAAGCTAGGTGATCTGATTTAAAGGTACTGTTACCATGGAGTATATGAATATCTTTCAGTGATATACTTTGTATAACTATTCATATAACAGATGACAGTAACTCAACAGAGGGCTCTCTTTATCCATTGATTGTAAAATTTATGAAAACAATATTTTTCTTAGCTAGGCTTTATTCCATAATCAGTTCTGAGACCAAAGCCTGACACCATGGCCAAACAACAGAAATTCCAATCTAAAATCACTGCTAGCTGACAACCATAATTTACAGAAACATTCTCTTCATATGCATGTGATTATGATAGTGTTACACGTCTATAATTCAAGCTGTTTTTAGTTTTAAAACCAAGCACACTAAAGGGGTCTAAAAACAGACATGCCAGCTGGCAACTCTTTGTGGATGTTGGCATCCTCAGTTGCTGATGAAGTGACTGTTTTTCAGTTTATATCACAGCCTCTGCTCACAATCTGCTTTCACTGCTGTGATACCAAAGCATGATATCACTGACTGCCAATGGAGTCAGTAGGTGCCAGGAGCCAGGGTTGCATTAGATCCCTGCTAAATATTTGTTTATTAAATTGATAGAGTGATACACTATGATAATATGTATTGTAACAATAATCAAACATCACAGTTCAGCTTCAAGAATTGGAAACCAGCCGGCTGCTTGACATTATTAGAACTGAACCATTTTAGAAAGTGCTTAGCTTAAAATTACTTGTGACCTGTAATTCTGAATAACCTGCATTGAACAGTATGCAGAATAAAACGTATCAAAACAGATATCATGTCAGTGATGTCCTTGTACTTGTTGTTCAAATCTGGCAATGCATTGATATTTACTATAGATTTCCAATAGCCACTGGGATATTGAGGAACAGATACTATATATAGACAGATGAGGGAAGGTTATAAAGCCAACAGAGTTGTTGTGCATAACTTCAACTTCTGCAATATAGACTGGGAGCTCTTTAGTGCAAGAAGTTTAGACCGGCAGATTTTATTAAGGACATCCAGAAGGGTTTCTTAAATCAGTGTGTAGATAGTCCAATGAGAGGAAGGGCCATAATAGACCTAGTTTTGAGAAATGAGCCTGGCCAGGTGACTTACCTATCATTGAGAGAACAGTTAGGAACAATGATCACAACTCCTGAAATTTTAAGATGGTGATAGATAAGGATAAGTATGGACCTGAAGAGAGCATATTAAATTGGAACATGGCAGATTACAGAGTATCAGGCAGGAACTAGAGGCGAGTAAATTGGGAAAAGCTGTTTTTGAGCAAGTCCACATCTGACATGTGGATGGTGTTTAAAGACCAAGTAGATTAGTATGTTCCAGTGAGAAGGTAGGACAATTTTGGCAAGGGAAAGGAATCTTGGATGTCAAAGAGTACTGGTAAACTTAGTCAATAAGAGGAACAAAGCATACATAAGGTTTACAAAGTAAAATCAAATGGAGCCTGTGAGGATTGTAGAGAATTAGGATACACACCACTATATACATATATAGTATATTGGGGTGGCCAAACTTTTACAGTCCATGCGTCAGTTTTTTCACGCACGAGTTCAGAAGCGTCAAACAACTCTTGTACCCCCATTCAATTCTTGTAAAAATATGTTAATATAGACATATTTAGCATTTTACATGATATATTGATTTAATATAAAAACAAGATAAACATTACCTTAATGAGACTTTTAACAAATATATTTTGTCTACTTTTGATTTCTTTCTTTTTTCTTAATCACATATTCTTTCTCTAACTCAGACCCAAGCACTAGCTTCAGTTTTCCTTCTATTTCAGTCTGATGTTGTGTTTTATAGTGTCTATTAAGATCTATTAATAGAAGACATGATCGTCTTCTATTATGTGAGAAAGTTTTTTCACAAACAATGCACAGTGGTTTTCCTGACGGACCCGCTATAAATAAGAACTCATTTTCCTACTGTTCATTGAATTCACATTTACTGTCACTTTCTGCTTTTCTTCTGCTCATTTTCTTTTGCACTGTGATGGGTAACTGAATGTAAAAACAAGGCTTAGTTTTTGAAAAAGTACAAAACTGCAAATGTTCACAAAGGACAAACAAAACACAACTCCGTAGTGTCAATTGTAAACTGACTGGCAAAAACCTGCGACACACCGCTGGTGCAGATGCCTGGCGCCTCAAGATCAAACAAGTATCAAACGTGTATTGAACAGTTATGGAATGACTGCAGAACAAAAGTCCTTCATTCCTAGTTTGACTCATTGAACATTTTTAAAAAATTGAAAACAGATTAATGTGAAAGAAGATAACATTCGTCAAAAGATGTGCACAAAATAATAAAATCACTAAAAATAATTGCTAAGTTTAAGAATAATTCTCAGTAAAACCCCTTTCTAGCTCAAAGCTACTTGAATTACTGCTATAAGTTTTTTTTCTATAGATTGGTTTTTGATTAATACTTTTTACATGAATAGGCTTACTTTTTTATTATCATCACTGGGGTGCAATGCGCCACTTCTAATCATCCAATGCTCCACTTATGGTGCATGTGGCATAGGTTGGCCATCCCTGTAATATATAATCACAAACAGCAGAGGTCTCAGTACAGATCTGTGTAAAACACCACTAGTCTTTCAGCCCGCAATGTTGTATTGATCTTTTAATCTATGCCAAGATTAATCTAATCCTTCCCTCCCAGATAGCTCTCCATTTCCCTCATCCTTGTGCTCATCCAAGAAACTCTTAAAAGTCTCCATTGTACCTGTGACTACCACCCACCTCTGGCAGTGCATTCCATACACACTCACCAATTTCTGTATTAAAAAAATTACCTTTGACATCTTTCCTGTATTTTCCTCCAATCACTTTAACATTATACCCTCTCATATTAACCATTTCTGTATGGGGAAAAAGAGATGCTGTCTGTCCACTTTTTTTATTCCTCCTATCAGGATATAGGCCAGGTTATTGAGAGAGGCACGAGATGAGATTGCTGCGGCCTTGACCAAGATCTTCATGACCTCACTGACTGCAGGTAAGATCCCAGAAGACTGGTAAACAGCTATTTTTTTTTGCTATTTAAGAAATAAAATAGTGAACTATAGACTGGCGAGTCTCACATGAGTGGTAGAGAAGCTATTGGAATGGATTTATAGGAACGGGATTTATGAGCATTTGGAAAACTATAGCCTAATTAGGGACAGTCAGCATTGCTTTGTACAGAGCAAGTCATGTCTAACGTATTTGTTTGAGTTGATGGAGGACATGATGAAGATGATTAATGATGGTAGAGCTGCAGATATTAGCTACATAGATTTTAGCATGATGTTTGATAAGATTCCTAATGGTAGGCTCATCCAGGAGATTAAGATGCATGAATTCTAAGGTAGATTGGCCGTGTAGATTCAGAATTGGCTTGCTCATAGAAAACAGAGGGTAGTGGTATATCTGACTTAATCTGGCTGCAGGTCTGTGACTAGTGGTGTTCTACTGGGACCTCTATTTTTGTGACATAAATATAAGTCAAATTAAATAAATAAACTTTAATGTACACTTAAAAATTAATGTACAGTATATACACTGCATTCTGGTTAATTGGGATAAATCAGGACTGGTATATTCTGGCCCAAATAGCCTAACTGAGTAACAAATTGTGTATTTAAGTGAAATACAGAAAGAATTAGAACACCACCAATAGTATTACAATGCCATAAAAGTAAATTAATTCCTAATAGTTATTAATGGAGGAATTCACCAGTGTACAAAATGAACAAAATTAGCACAGACATTTATTGTAGATAATGGACTGCCTTCATGTAATGCTATGAATACTCACATCCTCCAAATCTTCGTTTTCATTGTAACATTTAAGATGATTGTTAATACCTTCAAATTCTTCATAGGTCCTAACTTGTTGAAATAGTGAAATTGTTTCATTTTTATTCCTGGCTGTTTCTAGCATCTCCAAGCATGAATGATTGAAGCTGCACTGAGCAAAACAGTTCTGAATTGTTTTACTGCTTACTTCTCACTAACTATCAGTGACAAAAATCACTGCTTTATGAACACAAGTGCTCTAAAGTGACACTTATTTAACATCTGTGTGCTCTAAGCACGGTGTAGTGTCTAATAGCCACACAAGTGTATGCATCTGATGCTAGTTAGAAGCGGTTCATCAGCAGTTTCCTGCCCCAATTAACTGTCATAGTTTCTTAAATAAACAAAGGGAATCCTGGATAAAAATGTAGATGAATGGGTTAGTAAGTTGGCAGATGAAACAAAGATGGGTAGTATGGTGGATAGCAAAGAAGTTTGCCAAAGAATACAGCAGGATATAGTTCAGTTGCCAATATGGGCAAGTGGGCAGAGAAATGGCAGATGGGGTTTAATCTGGGAAATTGTGAGGTATTGTACTTTGTGAGATTAAGTGTAAAGGGACAGTGCACTTTTAATAGCAAGGGCCTTAGAAGTGTTAATGTAGTGTGGGATCTTGAAGTCTAAGTCCATAACTCCCTGAAACTGATGCATTGGTTAATAGGGTGATAAAGAAGAGTTATGACATGCTTGCCTTTATTAGTTGAGGCAGTGAGCTCAAGAGTCACAAAGTTAGTTGCAGCTTTATAAACTGTAGTCAGATCACATCTGGAGTATTACACTCAGTTCTGGTTGTTCCGTTACACAAAAGATGTGGAGGTTTTGGAGAGGTTACAGAAGAGGTTTACCAGGATGCTGCCTGGATTGGAGGGCATATGCTTTCAGGGAAGGTTAGACAAATTTTAGTTGTTTTCTGTAGAGCAGCAGAGGCTGAGGGGAAACCTGATAGATGTTTTTAAGATTATTAGAGGCATAGATGGAGGATACAGCTGGCATCTTTTTACCCAGGATAGTAATATCTAATATTAGAAGGCATGCACCTAAGATGAGAGGTGGTAAGTTAAAAAGAGATATGTGGGGCAGGTTTTACACAAAGGATGCCTCAAATGTGCTGCTATTGATGATAGTCAAGTCAAATCGATAGAGACATTTAAGAATTTTAGATGGGCCTATGAATGTGCTGAGAATGGAGGGATATGGAGATTGTGTAGTCAGAGGTAATTAGTTCATAGAAACATAGAAAATAGGTGTAGGAGTAGGCCATTCGGCCCTTTGAGCCTGCACCGCCATTCAGTATGATCATGGCTGATCATCCAACTCAAAACCCTGTACCTGCTTTCTCTCCATACCCGCTGATCCCTTTAGCCACAAGGGCCATATCTAACTTCCTCTTAAATATAGCCAATGAACCGGCCTCAACTGTTTCCTGTGGCAGAGAATTCCACAGATTCACCACTCTCTGTGTGAAGAAGTTTTTCCTCATCTCGGTCCTAAAAGGCTTCCCCTTTATCCTTAAACTGTGACCCCTTGTTCTGGACTTCCCCAACATCGGAAACAATCTTCTTGCATCTAGCCTGTCCAATCCCTTTAGAATTTTATACGTTTCAATAAGATCCCCCCTCAATCTTCTAAATTCTAGTGAGTATAAGCCTAGTCGATCCAGTCTTTCTTCATATGAAAGTCCTGCCATCCCAGGAATCAATCTGGTGAACCTTCTTTGTACTCACTCTATGGCAAGAATGTCTTTCCTCAGATTAGGGGACCAAAACTGCACACAATACCCTAGGTGCGATCTCACCAAGGCCTTGTACAACTGCAGTAGAACCTCCCTGCTCCTGTACTCAAATCCTTCTGCAATGAATGCCAACATACCATTTGTCTTTTTCACCGCCTGCTGTACCTGCATGCCCACCTTCAATGACTGGTGTACAATGACACCCAGGTCTCGTTGCACCTCCCCTTTTCCTAATCGGCCACCGTTCAGATAAGAATCTGTTTTCCTGTTCTTGCAACCGAAGTGGATAACCTCACATTTATCCACATTAAATTGCATCTGCCATGAATTTGCCCACTCACCTAACTTATCCAAGTCACCCTGCATCCTCTTAGCATCCTCCTCACAGCTAATACCGCCGCCCAGCTTCGTGTCATCCCCAAACTTGGAGATGCTGCATTTAATTCCCTCGTCTAAATCATTAATATATATTGTAAACAACTGGGGTCCCAGCACTGAGCCTTGCAGTACCCCACTAGTCACTGCCTGCCATTCTGAAAAGGTCCCGTTTACTCCCACTCTTTGCTTCCTGTCTGCCAACCAATTCTCTATCCACATCAATATCATACCCCCAATACCGTGTGCTTTAAGTTTGCACACTAATCTCCTGTGTGGGACCTTGTCAAAAGCCTTTTGAAAATCTAAATATACCACATCCACTGGCTCTCCCCTATCCACTCTACTAGTTACATCTTCAAAAAATTCTATAAGATTCATCAGACATGATTTTCCTTTCACAAATCCATGCTAACTTTGTCCGATGATTTTACCTCTTTCCAAATGTGCTGTTATCACATCTTTGATAACTGACTCTAGCATTTTCCCCACCACCGATGTCAGACTCACCGGTCTATAATTCCCCGGTTTTTTTCTCCCTCCTTTTTTAAAAAGTGGGGTTACATTAGCCACCCTCCAATCCTCAGGAACTAATCCAGAATCCAAGGAGTTTTGAAAAATTATCACTAATGCATCCACTATTTCTTGGGCTACTTCCTTAAGCACTCTGGGATGCAGACCATCTGGCCCTGGGGATTTATCTGCCTTTAATCCCTTCAATTTACCTAACACCACTTCCCTACTAACATGTATTTCCCTCAGTTCCTCCATTTCACTAGACCCTCGGTCCCTTACTATTTCCGGAAGATTATTTATGTCCTCCTTAGTGAAGACAAAACCAAAGTAGTTATTCAATTGGTCTGCCATGTCTTTGTTCCCTATGATCAATTCACCTGTTTCTGACTGTAAGGGAGCTACATTTGTCTTGACCAATCTTTTTCTTTTCACATATCTATAAAAGCTTTTACAGTCAGTTTTTATGTTCCCTGCCAGCTTTCTCTCATAATCTTTTTTCCCTTTCCTAATTACGGTAAGCCCTTTGTCCTCCTCTGCTGCACTCTGAATTTCTCCCAGTCCTCAGGTGTGCTGCTTTTTTTTGCTAATTTATATGTTTCTTCTTTGTACTTGATACTATCCCTAATTTCCCTTGTCAGCCACGGGTGCACTACCTTCCCTGGTTTATTCTTTTGCCAAACTGGGATGAACAATTGTTGTAGTTCATCCATGTGATCTTTAAATGCTTGCCGTTGCATATCCACCGTCAACCCTTGAAGTATCATTTGTCAGTCTATCTTAGCTAATTCACGTCTCATACCTTCAAAGTTACCCTTCTTTAAGTTCTGAACCTTTGTTTCTGAATTAACTATGTCACTCTCCATCTTAATGAAGAATTCCACCATATTATGGTCACTCTTACCCAAGGGGCCTCGCACAACAAGATTGCTAACTAACCTTTCCTCATTGCTCAATACCCAATCTAGAATGGCCTGCTCTCTAGTTGGTTCCTCGACATGTTGGTTCAGAAAACCATCCCGCATACATTCCAAGAAATCCTCTTCCTCAGCACCCTTACCAATTTGGTTCACCCAATCTATATGTAGATTGAAGTCACCCATTATAACTACTGTTCCTTTATTGCCCGCATTTCTAATTTCCTGTTTAATGCCATCCCCAACCTCACTACTACTGTTAGGTGGCCTGTACACAACTCCCACCAGCGTTTTCTGCCCCTTAGTGTTATGCAGCTCTACCCGTATTGATTCCACATCCTCCAGGCTAATGTCCTTCCTTTCTATTGCGTTAATCTAACTCTCTAACCAGCAATGCTAGCCCACCTCCTTTTCTTTCTTGTCTATCCCTCCTGAATACTGAATATCCCTGAATGTTGAGCTCCCATCCTTGGTCACCCTGGAGCCAAGTCTCTGTGATCCCAACTATATCATATTCATTCATAACTATCTGCATATTCAATTCATCCACCTTGTTACGAATGCTCCTCGCATTGACACACAAAGCCTTCAGGCTTGTTTTTACAACACTCTTAGCCCTTATACAATTATGTTGAAAAGTGGCCCTTTTTGCTTTTTGCCCTGGATTTGCCTGCCTGCCACTTTTACTTTTCACCTTACTACTTTTTGCTTCTACCCTCATTTTACACCCCTCTGTCTCTCTGCACATGTTCCCATCCCCTGCCACATTAGTTTAAATCCTCCTGAACAGCAGTAGCAAACACTCCCCCTAGGACATTGGTTCCAGTCCAGCCCAGGTGCAGACCGTCCTGTTTATACCAGTCCCACCTCCCCCAGAACTGGTTCCAATGCACCAGAAATTTGAATCCCTCCCCCTTGCACCATTTTTCAAGCCACGTATTCAACTGAAATATCCTCCTATTTCTACTCCAACTAGCACGTGGCACTGGTAGTAATCCAGAGATTATTACCTTTGTGGTCCTATTTTTTAGTTTATCTCCCAACTCCCTAAATTCACCTAGTAGGACCTCACCCTGTTTTTTACCTATATCGTTGGTACCTATGTGCAGCACGACCACTGGCTGTTCACCCTCCCATTCCAGAATGTCCTGCAGCCGCTCAGTGACATCCTTGACCCTTGCACCAGGGAGGCAACATACCGTCCTGGAGTCTCATTTGCAGCCGCAGAAACGTCTATCTATTCCCCTAACAATCGAATCCCCTATCACTATAGCTCTCCCACTCCTTTTCCTTCCCTCCTGTGCTGCAGAGCCACCCATGGTGCAATGAATTCGGCTGCTGCTGCCTTCCCCTGATGAGACATTTCCCCCAACAGTATCCAAAACAGTATATCTGTTTAGGAGTTCAATTCAGTTTGATACAACATCCTGGGCTGAAGGGTCTGTTCCTGTGCTGCACTACTCTATGTTTATTTTTATCTCTGGTCTTATATCAAAGTGAATTCTGATCACCTCACGGTGCCAATTGTATAAATATTAAAAGGATGGAGAAGTTAGAAAATATAATACTCATAGAAAATATGGTTAGAAAGTTTAAGCCTGTTGTGGTAGTTTATTTTAAAATAGTGCCACAACTCTTTAGTAGTACAACGTCTTTTAGAAATTATTTGATCTGAAACTGAACTCAGAAATATGATCTTCTTCTTCATGCCCTCTCTGAATTCATGAAGTGTGAATTTTCCAAAATCATTATTGTTAGCTGGAATCCTTACTACATCAGGTGGGACCCTGTGAACAGTTTTTACATCTTAATCCCAAATAACACATCACTCAGGATCATCTCAAAAATAAGACAGGTCAAAGTTATTAGTGCACCTTTTAGCTTACACTTATCTCTTGAGCAAAAACTTCACCTAATATATTCTTGGCATAGCTAAATTTGTATGCATTTTGGTTCATTCAATAACTGTGGTTACTTTTAATAACTGCAGGTTCAATGTATTTGTGGCTTAAAGTCAGGTTCTGTAGTGAAGAATGATGCAGTGGAGTCTTTTCAAACACTTGTCATATCCTAAAGATATCCTGCTTGGGCCTCCTTAGTCATCACAGAACCCACAACATCAGAATGGAAGCAAGTAGTCCTCAGTCCTGAGTCAATGCCTTGGAAGAAGATGCTTAACATTTCAGAATGACCTGTATAAAATATCCACTGAAATGGTCCTCTGGTCATAGTTCACTAACTTCAGAATACCCAATATGGTGAAAAGTGTCTTCACAAAGTGGTGCTAGCACTGCGGCTTATCTACTAGAAAATGCCTTTAGCTATTTAATTAGGTTGCCTGTTGGAACTAAGCAGTACACCTTGCTTTTACTACTGGTGGGCAGCAGCCCACAATTCGTTTTCTAGATGTCCCCCTGGTGACTTCAATTTATGTAGGCTGGGATTGATAGCTGCATATACTGGTCAATTGCCAACAATCATACCACAATTTCTCTTAGGTCAGGCCACCAACCAACCTCTTCCACCAACTTCTAGGTAGACTCAAGCTATCAGTGCCCTGCCTCCGGTCCTTCATAAGACTGTAAGACACAGGGGCAGAATAAGGCTATTCAGACCATTGATTCTGCTCTGCCATTCCATCATGGTTGATTCTGGATCCCACTCAACACCATACACCTGCCACCTCACCAAAGCCTTTGATGCCCTGACCAATCTAGAAACAATTAACTTCCACCTTAAATATACCCACAGACTTGGCCTCCACCACAGTCTGTGGAAGAGCATTCCACAGCTTCACTATGCTCTGGCTAAAAAAAAATCCTCCTTACATGTGGTCTAAGAGGTTGACCCTCAAATTTGAGGCTGTACCCTCTAGTTCTAGATACAATAGGGAACATCCTCTCCACATCCACTGTATCTAGCCCTTTCAACATTCGGTAGGTTTCAATGAGATCCCCATGCATTCTTCTAAATTCCAGTAAGTACAGGCCCAAAGCTGCCAAACAGTCCTCATATGTTAACTCCTTCATTTCCGGAATCATCCTTGTGAGCCCTTCTGGACTCTCTCCAATGACAACACATCCTTTCTGAGATACGGGGCACAAAACTGTTGACAATAATCCAAGTGAGACCTGACTAGAGTCTTATGAAGGCTCAGCATTATCTTGCAATTCTCCTTGAAATAAATTCCAGCTTTGCAGTTACCTTCCTTACCACAGACTCAACCTGTAAATTAACCTTCTGGGAGTCTTGTATGAGGACTTCTAAGTCCCTCTGCACCTCTGATGTTTGAACCTTCTCCCCATTTAGATAATTGTCTGCACGATTGTTCCTTTAACCAAAATGCACTATCATACATTTCCCAATACTATATTGCATCTGCCACTTTTTTGCCCATTCTTCTCATTTGTGGACTCTGGCACCTGGTTGGCAGAAGACCATCCGTGTTTCCTTTACACATCCACAGAATCGCCTATCTGTTCCACAACTATAGAGTCCCCTATTGCTGCCATCCTCTTCAGTTCTCTACCCTTCCAAGCTACAGAGCCCAACTTAGTGCTAAAGGCACAGCTGCTGTTGCTTCCGCCAGGTAGGATGTCCCCCCCCCCAACAGCACTCAAAATGGAGTACTTATTGTTGAGGGGGATGGCCACAGGGGTGCTCTCCACTATCTAACATTCCCCCTTGCCTGTCCTGACAGTCACATGAATCAATATTATGAATTCTTCCTATATTCCAAACAATACCTGAAAAATAGCATTCTCTACTCTAACATCTGTGAGCTCTATTGCCTGTAAATATATATATATATAATTAATATATAATATATATATTGCCTTTACATATATATTTCTGGCTCCTTTCCCTAAGGACTGTTTGAATTAATACATCTTTATTCTGGACATTGTTCAGGCTAGCTGGAAGCCTGATTGTGCCCTCCTGAGTTGGCAAGATTGGCATTATGGTTCCTGTCTAATATGGTTCTTTAACTACACATTTCCCTATCTCTTCCCATGCTAGTTATCATTTATTGTTGGTACTGTTTTATTGTGGACTTTAATCTTTATAAAATTAAAGGTGTCCATTTATCTGATATGTGCTAAATATTTCACACAAAAGTTGCAAGTAGACATAGAATTTGAATACACAGCAGGGAGAAGTGATAATCTGTTTGGTTGAATCACTACATTAGAGATAGCTGCCAATCCCAGATGTTTTAAAGTTGCTGTGGATTGTCTCATAAATGTCATAGATTCTATATCCCATTTCCCTTTTTCCCTTAGACATGTACTGTAACTGTGAGATTTTACCCTCTGGATATTCACTAGCTCTGAAACCTCTTCCTATTTCTCACATTCCCTTAATGGAACATTAATTTACAGTAGTCTTTTTGAATAATTTATACTGGTAGCAAGTTTTGCTTGGTTAACTGCTTCACTTAGTCGAAGGGTCCACCTCCCAATCCATGCACTGCTTATAGCTGGTTCTGTCCTACAACATTCAGCCCTGCAATAGTTTAATGAATTTGTTCCTAAATGGATTTATTGTTTAAAATTATTACCGCTGTCAAATGAATGATTTAAATTTTCTTGTATCCCAAGATATGGCCAGCAAATATTGCTCACAGGGGCAAATACCCATTCTCAATGACTGTTAGTATGTATTCTCACTGCTGTCTGTAAGGAATTTGTATGTTCTCCCCCGACCACGTGGGTTTCCTTTGGGTGCTCCAGTTTCCTCTCACAGTATAAAGAAATGTGTTGGTAGTTTAATTTGTCATTGTAAATTGTCCTGTGATTAGACTAGGGTTAAATTTGGTTTCTGGGCAGATCGGCTCAGAGAGCCAATTCTACGCTGTACCTCAATAAGTACATAAAACTTTCAACATTTTCAACATAATCCCCTCTTACATTTACATACTTAGTCCAGCGGTCATGGAGCATACAGATCTTGGACCTCCGGAAAGTGTCCACAGTTGGGTGATTGATAAGTTCGTGGTCCAAGGTAGAAGGAGATGAGTTATACAGCTCTCGTTACATGCACATGCAGATCAACTCTTTGAGTGACTATGCAGAAAGTCTGAAGCTGATAACTTATCTCCTTCTACTTTAGGCCACGAACTTATCAATCACCCCGATGCATTATTAACCGATGCGTCATTAACTTCAAACTTTCTGCATAATCACTTAAAGAGTTGAACTGCATGTGCATGTAAAGAGAGCTGTATAACTCATCTCCTTCTACCTTAGGCCATGAACATATCAATTACCCATCTGCGGACACTTCCTGGAGGTCCAAGATCCGTATGCTCCATGACTGCTGGACTAAGTGTGTAAATGTAGGAGGGGATTATGTTGAAAAATAAATGTGCTAGATTTTCTAAAATTGACTCCTTCTACCTTAAGCCACGAAAATATAAATCACCCCTCGTAAATGAAGTATACGCCATATAGACTATAGCCTACATTTACCAAACAGTTCTTCATGAAATGCTGCTGAGGTGCTCATCAGTAGTAGCCACTTCTAACATGAAAGCTTGATCCCTAGTTATTGCTTTCAATGCCAGAATCACCTATAATTTCTCAAAAGCATTCTGATATTTGGAGTCTTGTTTTCAATCCACCTTTTTGGAATACACTAAATAACAGAACTGCTGTGTTAAACTTATCAGCAATGAATAATGTCTGGACTTAACAATGAGGGGTCCAGACAATCTCAATGATAATCAGACCTCTGTGACCTCCAGTTGGAATTGGTAGGGAATGTAAAGCTTGTCCCTTTGCCTTCTCAGAGCTCCATTTCCTGTCTCTAATCACCATTCCAGGAACAGAACCTTTATCTGTTCCATATATATTTACCAAGGTTATACTTTAACTCTGCCCTAATAAGAATGCCCACTAACTCATTTAAGCACATGTTCCTTTATCTTTTCTGCAAGACCAAGAGGCCATATTTGACACAACTTGGTTGGCTAAATTCTTCTTGGACTTTGACAATTCACCAGTGGACATTAATGGTCCATTATGAACTCATTATGGCAGCCACTTTCATATGTACTGCTGTCCTTTAAATGTGAAAGAAAATAGTATTAATCTTTAGGATATATTCAGGAAATATTCAGAAATATAAATCATTGGCTTTACATGGAATATTTCTGATCAAATCTATCACTAATGCCACTGTGGATGCACATGTTAGAATAGTTTTATTCAAGATTAGATAATCAATACTGTTCTTCATGGCCTACTCAGCTTCTTAATGAGCCACATTAGGAACATACATGGAGAAGGAGTAGTCATAGAATCCCTTCTTAGACAAGGAACTTGATCAACTTAGCCAAGTCATTCCAATGTTCAAAGACTAGCGGTGTGGGCGGGTGACAAAGGACATCCGTAGACTAGGCCTTCACTTTGTGTTTGAAGGCCAGTGACATAGATGGGTGACAAAAGACATCTAGAGTCTAGGCTTCCACTCCACGCTCAAAGGGCAGTAATGTGGACATATGATGAAGGACCTCTGCTCTGCCCTCAAAAGGCCAGTGAAGTACATATGTTGCATCAATCCCAGGACACACCTGTCCCAAGTAGGTGTGTCCTGGGATCGGGTGTCCGTGCGAGTAGGAGACACAAGGGCAAGTAAGTCGGGAAGCCCGGAGTTTAAGCCTGGAGTTCAGTGTCCCATACTGAAAATTAAAGTTTGAAAGTCAGTCAGAAGTTTGGAAGTTGAAGCCCAATGGCCAAAAGCTGAAGACTATAGACAAGAGGCCTGTCCAGGGGTAGGAGGATTGCTATTCATGTGTGTGTGGGGCTTTGGATGGGAAGGAGTAGAGGCGGATACGATAGGGTCTTTTAAGAGGCTTTTAGATAGGTACATGGAGCTTAGTAAAATAGGGGGCTATAGGTAAGTCTAGTAATTTCTAAGGGAGGGACATGTTCAGCACAACTTTGTGGGCCAAAGGGCCTGTATTGTGCTGTAGGTTTTCTATGTTTCTATGTCTGGTTTTGCTGTTGTTCTGTTTTGCTGAGTTCCGTATTGTTCTATTGAGCACTGTGGGAATGCTATGTTGGCACTGGAATATGCGACGACATTTGCAGGCTGTCCCCAGCATAATCCTTAGGTAATATAAATGACGCATTTCACTGTACACTCAGTGGCCACTTTACTAGGTATATCCTGTAACTAATAAGGTGGCACTGAGTGCATGGTCATGGTTTCTTGCTGCTGTAGCTCATCCACTTCAAGGTTCGATGTGTTGTGCATTCAGAGATGCTTTTCTGCACACCATGATTGTAATACATCGTTATTTAAGTTAATGTCACCTTCTTGTCAGCTTGAACTAGCTGGCTAGTCTCCTCTGACCTCTCTCATTAACAAGGTGTTCCCCCCCCCCCACAGAAATGCTGCTCATTGGATGTTTTTTTGTACCATTCTCTGTAAACTCTAGAGACTGTTGTGTGTGAAAATCCCAAGAGATCAGCAGTGTCTGAGATACTCAATCCACCCCGTCTGGCACCAACAATCATTCCACAGTCAAAGACACTTACATCACATTTCTTCCCCAATCTGTTGTTTGGTCTGAACAACAACAGAACCTGTTGACCATATCTGCATGCTTTCAGCAGGTCAAACAGAATCTATGGAGACGAATAAACAGTTGATGTTACAAGCCGAGACCTTTCATGACCTGCTGTGTTGCTCCAGCATTTTGTGTGTTGCTCTAGATTTCCAGCATCTGTAGAATCTCTTGTGTTTACAACTTCCTACTTCAGACTCTTGGATTACCTATCCATAAATGGGTGCTGATAGCTATGTTCACTTTGTATGGAGGGGTTGCACAGTAAAATTAAAGAATGGAATATGGCTCCAATTTGCTCATCTTGCTTGAAACCTGATAAAAATATTGGGAATTCTGTATACAGAGTTTTAATTAGTTCTGTGTGAGCCAGTGTTTTGGATGTTCCAGTGTTTACTCAGTATTCCCCTGTATTTCCTTATGTAGTGACATTAATGTATGGTTTTCTGCCATCAGAGTATCCAAATGGACAGCAGTATTCATGCTGGATGTCACCCATTTATTGCTAATTACTTGGATTGCAGAAGCCACTATATGTGACAAATGCAGCATCCTGTTTGGTTTTCCAAGATATATTGCCTCAATGGTAGAGTTGGAGGGCTCAGTATGGACTGCTCCAATACAGGTACTACTATACTTCCGTAATGCAAATTAGTTACATGATTGATGGATTAAGGAACCCTATTTGATTATGTGAGCCACGTTGTCTATAGTGAGATCATGCTCAGGAAAACTTGCTTAAATCTGTGTTATGAAGGCAACTATGGCCTATTCTGCTAATAAAGATATTTGCCTGTAATTCCTATAATGTGAGGTTTTTAGGAATATAATTATCACATTCCAGCTGAACTAATTTCATCTGCATTTCCCTCATTCTAATTGTTATTCAACTATTCTGTTGATCAGTGGCAAAAAAGCCAAATTAAATCCACTGTGATTCAATGTTGTAAAGGAATAAAACATGAGAACTTCCAAGGGGGAATTATTTTTGTAGGTACTGAAACTTGAAATCAATTGAGGGTATAATGTTCTGTTTAGATAAGCAAATAACTTAAGTCTTTGCAACAGAAAATTTAAACTCCACCAATATCCCCATTCCTGTACTTCATTAATAGCTGTCTTCCTTTCTTAACTATATAATTAATATTCCAACCTCTCTTTTACACTGCACCATCATCAACATAATGATTTGGAAATGTCTGAGCCAACATGTAAAAAAAATCCTTAATTAACTCTCCATTTTATACTTCTTAGAGAATGTTGTTCTCACCCTAACTTGAATCTTTCTATCACAAAAAATCTTGAATCTAATTGAATATTCTGCCACATTTTCCCATCTTTTCCAGTTTAAGCAGCAATCCTTGTGTCCATAGCCTATCATAAGCTTTCTCTATATTAAAGATACCAGCGATTCCAAACTTAACACCAAGTCCATGGTCATCCTTCCTTTACGAAATCCAGATTGATATACAGCTAATTTTCCACTACTTTCCATAAAATAAGAAAGTCTTGCTATAATCATTCATTCCATTATCCTATATAGCTGTGAAATTAGTGAAATAGGCCTATAACTGGAAGGATCTGATTGATCCTTACCAATTTTCAATATAGTGATAACAACTGCCAATTTCCAGGAAGCAGGAATTCACCCATCAACCTATATTGTATTAAAGAATTTCAAAACCAACATAAGTTTCAAAACAGTACAAACATATTATAACAAATATCTTCCCAGGTGATGTCTGACCAACACCATTAATAGCCCTTTTAAGTTCAGACAATGTAAATTTGACATCAAAGCAGGAGCTCGAACATTTCTTTTTCTCAGCAGCCTGAGGATTGCTTGCCAAAACTGTTTCTCCATAAGACCACTCTACTTAAATTGGCTGAACTATGTACACTGACACATTTTGAACATCACAAACTTCATTTTACCAACTAGTAAAGTATCTTTAGTAAGAGCTGTATGATGCCGACATACAGCCACTGACTTCACATTCTGTTCTCTGACTGGTAATACTTTATCAATGTTTGGTTTAACTTTTTGCACAGCCTCTGCATAAGGCACACCTAACTGTACTTTAACCTTTTGAGCTTCAGCTGCCTTCTTAAGCATTTCACATCCTCCATATGCTGCACTATGTTCTCCTCCGCAATTACAACAATTAAACTTTACACATTGACAATTTTCTTATTTATGTTCCCCACCAACATGTCCAAACCTCTGACATTTGTAAAATCTAAGCAGGAGTGGAATAAAAGCTTGAACATTATAACTAACGTACCCAAATCAGGAAGCTTCACTTCATCCAAACATATCAATATAGATAAACTATCCATCCTTTCCCCATTTCTAACTACTTGCAATCTCTTTTACTCCTTAAACTTGCCTCCCAATTAATGAGATTTAACCTCTTCTATCGAAATCTCCACTGGAACACCCATTATAACACCTCTATTTTCATTAGGTAAAATAGGTACTATCTTTTTGCTAAATAAAACCTTCAATCGTAATGCCTTCTCACACTGCTTTTTATCCTTACAAACAATTAACATCTTCCCTTCTCTTAAAGTACGAGCACCATCTATGCTGCTTTTAGCTCTGTAGTTAATTTAATGAGATTGATGGAGGGCAGCTGTTCTGGTTCAAAATTAAACAATATCTTGAAGTCTTCCTTCCTTTTTTCACAATATTCATCCCTTCCTCTCCATTAATTGAAGTCATTCCAATATTATAAACAACACACACAAAATGCTGGTGGAACACAGCAGGCCAGGCAGCATCTATAAGGAAAAGCACTGTTGACGTTTCAGGCCGAGACCCTTCATCAGGACTAAGGGTCTCGGCCCGAAACGTCGACGGTGCTTCTCCTTATAGATGCTGCCTGGCCTGCTGTGTTCCACCAGCATTTCGTGTGTGTTGTTTGAATTTCCAGCATCTGCAGATTCCTTCATGTTTTGCATTCCAATATTATGTTCCTTCTTCCATTTTTCCAGATCTGGATTCAACTTCCTTCCAATTTTCTTCTGCCAACTCTCCCTCACTTGAACCCTCCATTTGCAGTTCCTTTTCCAGATCCTCCACCCTACCTGAACCTACACTATTTCCCAACATCCTCACACCATTCACAGCCAGCACCACTAACTGCCATTCCACATCAAGCCTGGCCTTGGCACTCCAACTGACTCCTCTGCTTGTCTTAAACTTTTTAAAAAATCATTACTGTCAATTAGCTAATTATCAAATTAATTATCAACTAACAATTCTCAGTTGTGCCTCTTTTACTGACCTGCTACCTGAAAATTAACAGAAAGTTCTGAAACTCACCTCTTTAAGAATTTCTCACCTCTTGCTCCAAGTCTTAGCTCCTGCTACCTGGAAATTAACAGAAAGTCTGGAAATTCACCTCATTAAAAATCCCCTGCATCTTGCTCTAAGTCTTGGCTCCTACTATCTGGAAATTTGACATCACTTGAAAGGTCATGAAATTTCACATTCCATCTTTGTGGGCATTTCGTACTCTTGAAGGGCAATATTTAGTCATTTTCTGTCAGTAAGGTTAGGTTTATAATAGATCCAGCAGATTTCTGTCATGCTGTTACCGAGGCACCTAATGTTTGTATTTCTGTTGTGTGGCTGTGATGTCATGTGCCCTTAACAGCTGATGTCCTTCTTTGAATGTTCTGTGGCATAGTGTTGGAAGATGTATGAAATTTAGCAGACTGGGATTAGTATGAGTTCCAGTTTAGCACTTTCTTGAAGTGACCATCCTATTTCCAAACAGGATTTTGTCTAACTTTGATTTTATTTTTGTAGAGGACTTGATTGGTTATTAGTACTAAATATAGCAATGTGTTTGCACACCAAAAACGGGTGCAATCAATTCCCAAGCAGAGATGTTCACAGCCGACTTTGAAGAAAACTGCCGACCAATAAATGTCAGTCTGTGTTATGGACATTCCTTAATTGATGTTGATTATTCCCAAGCCTTAGTTCAAATACATCTGTATCTGGCATGTAGCCTCTGTGATGTAAATATACTTGGCAATTAGATAAAAGAATTAATACAAATAATAAATAGGAAGGGAAAAGCATGATATTTAGCTTATATTTTCACCATTTTATGGACACTAGATAAGTCAATTAAGATTATTAAGTCCCTTAAGATTAATTAAAAAAGGTGAAATATCATGTACCTAAAACAATTTTGTTTCTTTTTCAAAAATCCATTACATTTGAAATATTTTAAAAAGAAAATTGCAACCCACTCACAGAAAATTAGGGTTTTATGGCCAAAAGACATGGAAGAACAGTATTGTAGCATAGTACATCATCAGAAATTAAAGACCTCAAACAACAAAGTGTATCATTTTCAGTATTACAGCAGTACTAGTTTGTAAATATTATTTTTGCCAACTAGTTTGCTCTAATTGCAGTTGGGATGCCTACAAAAGAGTGGTTTGTGAAAACCAGAACATTGGGATTTCTACATTAAACTATGGATGTCTTCAAGTCAGAATACCTGAGAAATTTGCACGAGAGAGGATACCAGTTGGCTCAGTGTGTCTGTTCTGAACAAAAATACATTTCACAGCTCATGGTCCAGCATATTTGTACACTCCATAACAAGTTATTGTTCTTCAATTATGCCAATAAATATTTTTTTAATGCAGAAAGGGTACCCCCAGCTACAAATTCAGTGAAGACGTATTTCTCAACTCCCTTTTAATCCTTTCATCAATTAACTGAAATTTATGTCCACATTTATTGTTCCCTATACTAAAGTAAACAGTTCCTTTCCATTTATTCTACTTGGCCCTGCCTTATTTTAAATGTCTTGATTAAATTATCATTCATTCTCCTTTACATAGAAGAACACTAAGAATATAAGAAATAGGAGCAGGAGTAGGCCATCCTGCCCATTGAGCATGCCCTGCCATTCAATAAGATCATGGCTGATCTGTCCGTAAACTCAGCTCTGTCTACCTGCCTTTTCCCCATAACCCATAATTCCCTTACTATCTAAAAACCTATCTAACTGTTTCTTACATATATTTAGTGAAGAGGCCTTAACTGCTTCCCTGGGCAGAGAATTCCACAGATTCACCACTCTCTGGGAAAAACAGTTTCTCTTCATCTCCATCCTAAATCTTCTCCCCTGAATCTTGAGGCAATGTCCCCTAGTTCTAGTCTTACCTACCAATGGAAACAACTTTTCTACTTCTATCTTATCTATTCCTTTCAAAATTTTGTATGTTTCTATAAGATCCCCTCTCATCTTATAAATTCCAGAGAGTATAGTCCCAGGCGACTCAATCTCTCCTCATAGGTTAACCCCTTCATCCCTGGAATCAACCTGGTGAACCTCCTCTGCACTGCCTCCAAGCTAGTATATCCTTCTTCAGGTATGGAGAGCATAACTGCACACAGTACTCCAGGTGCGGCCTCACCAGTACCCTGTATAGTTGCAGAATGTCCTCCCTGCTCTTGAATTCAATCCCTCTAGCAATGAAGGCCAACATTCTGTTTACCTTCTTAATAACCTGTTGTACCTGCAAGCCAACTTTTTGCAATTCATGAACAAGCATTCCCAAGTCCCTCTGCACAACAGCATGCTGCAATCTTTCACCATTTAAATAATAATCTGCCCTTCTATTATTCCTTCCAAAGTGGATGATCTTGCATTTACCAATGTTGTATTCCATCTGCCAGACCTTGGCCCACTCACTTAACCTATCTATATCCCTCTGCAGACTCTCCACATCCTCTGTACAATTTGCTTTTCCACTCAGTTTTGTGTCATCAGCAAATTTTGCTACGCTACACTCAGTTCCCTCTTCCAAATAATCAATGTAAATGGTAAACATTTGCGGACCCAGCATTGACCACTGCGGCACCCCACCCACCACAGACTGCCAACCGGAGAAACATCTATTTATACCAACTCTCTGCCTTCTATCGGTTAACCAATCCACTATCCATGCCAATAAACCTCCTTTGACATCTTATCGACACTAAAACTAACCCAGCCTAGTCATTCTCCCCTCATCTGTGATACTCAAGCCAAATGTAGGCCCAACCTATTCAGACAACTTTTTTACTCCTTGAATCAACCTGGTGAAAATGTCCTAAAATGTGCTTATTGCAAATATAATCTTCCTTAAGTAAAAAGTTCAGTTGAAGAAGGATTGTTCTGCTTTATGCAAACTTTATATGTTTCATTATTCTTCTGTACCACAGCATTCTTTGATCTATTAAAATTAGAAAATGCAGGAAAAAAAACTGGCAGGTTAGGTAGCATCTGTGGAAAAAGAGCAAGTCAAAGTTTTGGTTTTCCTCTGCTGAGTTTTTTCAGTATTTTTCCATATTTCAAAATTCAAATTACACAATCAGCTGTACTTCTTGAGTTTCATTCAATAGTTTTTAAAAAAATACTTATTCTGATGCAGGATCTCATTTTGAAATGTTGGCTATTCTTTTCACTTCACAGGTGCTGCCTGATCTGCTGAGTTCCTCCAGCAATTTTTATTTTTGCTCTGTATTACAGAATGCACAGACTTTTGTGCAACCATTATTTTCTTCTACATTCAAAGTAAAATTATTATCGAAGTATATATATGCACTTATATACATATGTACACCATATACAAACCTGAGCTTCATTTTCTTGTGGGCAGACTCAGTAAGTTCAAGAAACATAATAGAATCAATGAAAGATTGCACCCAACAGGACGCACAAACAACTAATGTGCAAAAGACAACAAACTGTGCAAATACAAAATAAAATAAATAATCAATATATTTTGAGAACATGAGATGAAGTGTCCTTGAAAGTGAGTCTATAGGTTGTGGGAACAGTTCAGTGATCCCTGAGTGAAGTTATCACCTCTGATTCAGGAGCCTGAACCGGGTGATGTAAGTCCTAAGGCTCCTATACCTTCTTCCTGATGGCAGCAGCAAGAAGAGAGCATGGCATGGGTGCTGGGGGTTCTTGATGATGGATGCTGCTTTCCTGTGATGGAAGTGGACAACTTCATGTTTCTTCAAGTTGTACTCCATTTATCGAATGTTTTTCTTCTCTCTTGATTTTGCTATGTAACTTTGGAGAGTCGTTGCATCTTCCTCACAATGTATATTCTCACCTATCTTTGTACAGTCAGCAAGTTTGTCTGCACATTGCTTGATTCATTCACCTGTTGTTAATATACATTGTAATTAGGTGAGGCCCCAGTATAGAGATCAGTGCTGAAATCTGAACTATTTAAGGGAATAGGTGAATAAAAAACATCAGATATCATAGAGCCATAGAACAAAACAAGGATACAACTCAGAATCAGATCCTCTAGCCCACCAAGCCACTGTCAACTATTAAATAACTTCTATACTAATTCTATCTAACTGTGTCTGGAAAGGGGAGAAGTAAGCTTTTCCTTCAGGTGCCCAGCAATGACCTTAAATACAAAACCTGACACCTAGGCTAAATGGCTTTGGCACTGCAAAATGTTAAATTTGTACCGCTTACATTGTTACAAATCGCTGGCTGTATACCCCAGTAGGTGTCAAAACATCACTAGAGGCTATTGCTATGTAATGATAGCCTGTATCTCTTAAGTGAACTGTGGAGACTAGATTTGGTGGAAATACTTTGTGTATTGAATACTAACTATAATATATTGATCTGTGTGTGAAGGTACAGTTTAGTAGTAACACTGTTTTCTCATAATGCATGGGTGGTTTTGCATCATGGAGACCCAGAACACCTCCATAGATATCAAACACAAAGTACACTGCAGATGCTGTGGTCAAATCAAGACGTACAAACAAACTGGATGAACTCAGCAGGTCGGGCAGCATCCGTTGAAAGGAGCAGTCAACGTTTTGGGTTGAGACCCTTCGTCAGGACTGGTGAATAAGGAATCTAGTGAAGAAGTCCTGACGAAGGGCCTTGACCCGAAACATTGACTGCTCCTTTCAATGGATGCTGCCCAACCTGCTGAGTTCATCCAGTTTGTTTGTACCTCCATAGATATGCTTGGAAGGAAATAGTAATGTAGATCAATTTTAGGGATATACACTAGCTCCAGGAAAATAAATACTATACAGAAAAAATAGACTTCAGATTGTCCAGGTGATCATAATGCATGGCAGTATGTTTGATCATATTGTATCATATACACTCATTTACTGCTCATTCACTGTACCTCACTGTCTAACAATTACCTATATCTGAAGGGGAGACATCTTGGCAATAGATATTTGTTCAATATAAGTTAGAAATGAAATGTTTTTAAAAAAAATTGGCTTATTTTCTCTCAAACTCTTCACTGTCTTGTATATTTTATGTATAATTTATGGGCAATATATATTCTATATGTTGTGTGTACTTGAGTGCTTCTGTTGTTGCTGCAAATAAGTTTTTCATTGTGTCTGTATCTCACTGTACTTATGCACATGACAATAAACTCAACTTGACTTAACTTGCCTGAATATGACAATTTTGTAGATATTTCTGGGCAACTTAGCTCTTTGCCTACAATGAGATTTCATTAGGATATCTTGTTCTCCCTAGCATATTTCCTTAAGCAGATAACTTTCCCAAATTATATCAACAATACTACAATACACAAAATTAATCTGCAGTAACATCCTTATTATAATAGATATGTTCACAAGCTCAGAACAACAAGGTTGCCAACCATAATTTCCCTCAAACTTCTTTGTACTATTTAAAGAGCGAACACTCAAAGTGCTTTGTTTGTCCTCACTCAGAGCTGTGACCCCTTATAACTTCTAAAACAGCTTAACATTTGTGCACAGATTGTTTTGTCTATGGAGGTTAGCGTTATAATAACAGTACACAATATTTTCTAATCTCAGCCTACGCATTTCAACTATATTTCTTAGATTTCTGCTCAGTGATCACTTTAACTCTGTTCTGCAGCAGAAATTATTTAATCTTTATATCCCCTTGGCCTCAAAAGCAGGCAGAGTAATTACAGGCATTTGCTTTCTCAAAGTACAGGCATTTTATGGACTTCACTTGTTTCCTGACAGTAATCTCCCTGGCAGCCTCCAGCCAGGAATATTTGACTGTAGTCCAAAGGGGTTCCTTGTCCATTCCATGCTCAAAGAGCTTTTCTCCTGAATCAGCCTGTTTGAATCACTTTGACACCTTGGAAGCACCCGCACCCCCACCACCTTGCTCCCTCTATAGCTGAAGCATCCATTTTTCAGTGCTGACCTTTCCCTGTAACTGGAAGAGTGTTATTCAGGTTGTGGTACCTTGCATGTCTGATTAATACAGGGGTTCCCACTTTGGGGTCCACAGACCCTTTGCTTGGGTCCATGACATAAAAAAGGTTGGGAACCCCTGGTTTAATAGTTGATTGCAAAGATTGCACCTGCTATGCAGCAAATCTCTTCACTGAACATCTAGCTCTTTATGTGATTTTCGTAACAGTGTTGTGATGCCAGGAAATTACTCCATCTAGCATTCAAATTTTCCAACTTGGAAATTTGGGAAATATTTACAGCATTATCTTTAAAACATCAAAATAGACTTGCTTGATATTTTGTTTGAGAGTGGTTCGGATAGATAAAACAACACTGATTAGGTATTTGATGATTGCTAGGAGATATTGGAAAGTACATTGTTGGAATTGTAGTGATTTAATTATGGGTTTGTTCTCTCAGATTGGGCTCCAATGGACCAAAACAATGTGTCACAGCTAATGTTTATTCAGATACAAAGACAGGGATACCATCTATAACTTTAGTAACTTCAACCCCAAGTAACTACATTATTGAACATATCACAGTGAGAAAGGAATTCATTTTACAAAAACAAGGGAAAATCTGCAGACGCTGGGAATCGGAGCAACACACACAAAATGCTGGAAGAACTCAACAGGCCAGGCAGTATCTATGGAAAAAAGTTCAGTTGATGTTTTGGGCTGAAACACTTCAGTAGGACTGGCTGAGAAGTAGATTTGAAAGCTGGGGGGAGGGGAGGGAGAAACACCAGGTGATAGGTGAAGCTTGGAGGGGGAGTGATGAAGCAAAGAGCTAGAAGGTTGATTGGTGTGAGAGACAGAAGGCGATGGAAGAAAGAAGAAAAAAGGTAGGGGGTGGGGGGGGAGGAGCAGCAGAGGGAGGTGATGGGCGGGCAAGGGGATAGAATGAGAGAGGGACTAGGGGATGGGAAATGGTGAAAAGGTAGGGGGAGGGAGGCATTACTGGAAGTTTGAGACATCGATGTTCATGCCATCAGGTTGGAGGCTACTCAAACGGAATATAAGGTGTTGTTCCTCCAACCTAAGTGTGGCCTTATCTGACAGTGGAGGAGGCTATTGATGGACATATCAGAATGGGAATGGGAAGTGAAATTAAAATGGATGGACACTGCAAGATCCCGCTTGTTCTGGCGGACAGAGCATAGATGCTCGGCGAAGCGGTCTCCCAATCTACGTCGCATCTCACTGATATACAAGCGACTAAACTAGGAACACAGAACACAGTATATGACCCCAAAAAACTTACAGGTGAAATGTCACCTCACCTGGAAAGACTGTTTGAAGCCCTGAATGGTAGTGAGGGAGGAGGTGTAGGGGCAGGTTATAGCATTTGTTCCACTTTCAAAGATAAGTGCCAGGAGGGAGATCAGTGGGGAGGGATGAATGGACAAGGGAGTCACGTAGGGAGCGATCCCTGTGGAAAGCAAAAAGTTGGTGGGGAGGGAAAGATGTGTTTGGTGGTGGGATCCAGTTGGAGGTGGCGGAAGTTTCAGAGAATTATGTGCTGGATGCGGAGGCTGGTGGAGACAAGAGGAACCCTATCCCTGGTAGTGTGGTGGGGGGATGGAGTTAGAGCAGACTTGTGTGAAATGGAAGAGATGCAGTTGAGGGCAGCATTGATGGTAGAGGAAGGAAAGTCCCTTTCTTTGAACAAGGAGGACATCTCCTTTGTTCTATAGCGAAAAGCCTCATCCTAAGTGCAGATGCAGCAGAGACGGAGGAATTGAGAGAAGGGGATGGTGTTTGTACAAGCAGCTGGGTGGGATGAGGTATAGTCCAGGTAGCTGTGACAGAATCCATTTTCTTTTTTTTTCCCATTCTTTTTGTAATTTATTTTTTTATTGAAGTTCATCATCAAACAAACATTTCCATAAGATGTATTTCAGACATTGTATATATATATATCATATAATCATATATATCACAAAACTCCACAAAGTATTTATCTAAGGTATACACTTATAGAAAAGAATGGAAAGAAAAAACAAGCAAAAGGAAAGAACTATGTACAAGTAGGGAGTGATCTTTTTTTTACAACAGATTCATTGATTTGTGAGAATAAAATCAGGCCTATGAGTCATTATGTAGTTAAACCATTTTTCCCAGTATGAATCAAATTGTTCCAGCTTATGATTAACAGATGCTGTTATCTTCTCCATTTTGTAAGTGTCCATTGTAATTTCCATCCCTGTATTTAAAGTTGGGCTCTCCTGCGATAACTATTTCCTAGTAAGAGTCTTTTTACCAGCCACCAACAGTATATTCATTAAATATTTATCTCTTTTCAACCATTCTTGAGGTATATATCCAAAATATATGGTCTTACTCTCTAAGGGTATTTCACATTTAAAGATGTCTTGTAGGGCATTGTGTCTCCCCCTCCAATAGTTTTTGATAACAGGGCAGTCCCAAAAAATATGATAATGATTTGCATTTATAGTTTTCTAATACTCTTACCTGTCTTGATGGCTTCTTTTATACTCCTTCAGTTCTTTTTTTATTCCCAAAGATCACTTCACTATTTTGTTTAATTTTAAATAACAGTTACAGTTTCCTTCTGTTATTAATCATTCAAAATTTGTTTTAAATTTTAATAGCATGCACTTTTGTCATTTAGTAACTTCTAATTCTTTATATAGTCATTCAATATATGAATATACTTTACTTCCGGAAAGCTCTTCTGGCTCATCTTGCATTCCTAAAATGGATGCAAGAAAAAGCTTCTACTAGGTGATCACTCTACTTCTTCAATATTGAAATCAGTTCGATCTTTTTTTTCTGTATTTCTGGAGACAGTGTTTCTCTGACTATATAGTACCCCTTCCCTTTCTAAATTACAGATTTCTCCTCCTAGCAGTCACATGTCTTTAAGGGTGACTTTCTTTTACTCAGTTCTATGGATTCTGCAAGCTTTTTCTATTGTTTGTGGATAACCTCTACTGCACTCCTTGTAGAGACTCCAGCTGTTCAGCACCTTCCTACTCTGAATGGTCATAGCTTACCAATTTCTGTAAGTTGGTCAGGATGTTATAATTTTTCAAAAATGCAGGGAAATCCCTCATGATGAAAATCTTGGAGTAAAGTCTTTGTTTTGGAGTCTCTGGTGTTCAACATGCTGTCAATGAATCACATTCATTGTTAATAGTTGACCATGATCTGAGCCTCAATACTAGAACTATTTATAAATCAGAGGATGCTATTGTTAATTTATCTGCCTTGTTATTGATCTGGAGGATGTTGTAACAGCAGTGTCAATGGTGATACTTTAATGCTTAGAGGTAACTAAAGGTATACATAACTTAAAAATACACAGGTTTTTTTATATGATTGCTGGTGCTCATTATAGAGAAATGGTGCTGAATTATGAGGTTTTGGTCTTTGGACAACCTATTTCTCTGTCAGCTGTGCAATGGAAACAGTCATAAATCTTAAGTCAACATCTGCCTTTGCTATGAGATGACTCAAAATCAGAATCAGGTTTAATATCACTGGCTTATGTCATGAAATTTGTGTTGCAGTACATTGCAATAGATAATAATAAAAGCTATAAATTACAGTACATTATATATGTTAAATAATTAGTGTGAAAAGAAAGGAAAATATAGTGAGGTAGTGTTCATGGGTTCATTGGCCATTTGGAAATCTGATGCTGGAAAGGAAGAAAGTGCTACTGAAATGTTGACTGTGTGTCTTCAGGCTCCAGTACTGCCTCCTTGATGGCAGCAATGAGAAGAGGTCACATCCTGGGTGATGGGGGTCCTTAATGATGGATGCTACTTTTTTGAGGCATTGCCTTTTGAAGGTATCCTTGATGCTACGGAGGCTAGTGCTCATGATGGAGCTGGCTAAGTTTACAACTTCCTGTAGCTTTTTCCATACCAGATAGTGATGCAACCAGTTAGAATGATCTGCACTGTACAGCTGTAGAAATTTGCGAGCGTCTTTGGTGACAATACCTATTCTCCCCAAACTCCAATGAAAAAAGCCACTGTTGTGCCTTCTTTGTAATTGCAATAATATGTTGGATCCAGGAGAGACCTTCAGAAATGTTGACAGCCAGGAACTTGAAACTGTTCACCCTTTCTATTGCTGATTCCTTAATAAGGACTGTTGTATGTTTCCCCCAAAATCCCCTTACTAAAGTCCACAATCAATTCCTTAGTCTTACTGATACTGAGTGCAAGATTTTTTTGTGAGAACACTCAACCAGCTTATCTGTCTTGCTCCTGTATGCCTCTTTATCACCATCTGAAATTTTGCTAGTAATTGTTGTAGGACCACAAGGCCATAAAACATAGGAGCAGAATTAGGCCATTCAGCCCATTGAGACTGCTCTGCCATTTTATCATGGCTAATCCATTTCCCTCTCAACCCCATTCTCCTAAGTTCTCCCCATAACCTTTCATGCCCTGACTAATTAAGAACCAATCAACCTCTGCAAAGGAACTCCTAAAGGAAATAGAAATTTGTCTTCAGATGTTCACTGTAAAACTCATCCTTTTGTCTATTTCAATAAAAGAGCCAGCGAACACTTTGAACTTTATGTGCACATGTGTAATAACTGTCTACTTATTGTAATTCAGTGACCAAGGTTGGAAATTTCCACGGCTGAAATGGGATGACAAAGATTGGACAGTTTTCCATTTATACTGTAAATTAACTAGACTACAGTTGGAAGGTCTTTGGAGACGAGGTGCAGTATTCTAGATAGGAAGATTGAGAAGAGCATTGGAACAATGCCAAAGACTTGCTTGATACTAATTTGCATCTAATGGTGAAGATTATATTTGGATGTCATTGTGCATCAAGTATAGAATATTAATGAATTTCCGACCTACATAAGAAATGGATTTTCCATAATCCTTCTTGATTGATGGTATTGAAAGTTTATGAGAATTTGCAAAAGTGGTTTGTGTTGTCCTTTTACATTATTCTGGGATTTAACTGTGGTGAAGTTTCTCTCCTTTTGCCTTTTGAAGGGAAACTTCCCCAGTGTGACTTTGGGAAGAACACATTGTCTACTTGTAGGAGGTCATTGAGGAGGATCTTTGCAATACACTTCCCTTTCAAAAAAGGCAGGGATACCTTTTGCAATTGGACCTTTTACATTTATTTGAAGATATAGTAGTTCATGGCTATATTGGTATTCTCTTCCCTTGGAGGTATATCATGGATACACACCATATATGCTTCCCTGCCATTTTTAAAATAATTTGGCAGGAGCTTCAGTGGATCCAAATGCTCAGTAGTTGTTCAGTTGTTGAATAGTCTTAGCAGTCTCTTGTATCAGGCTGAAGTAGCACTGAGTTTATGGTGGATGATGTACAGTGAGATGGAATCAAGGACACTTGCATCAAAGAAAGAACAGCAAATGATATGTTGTTTAAAATCTTCCGTGCAGTAGGTGCTGACTATCTCTCTGTCCTTGATAAGCTCTCTTCCATTCATGTATCTCAGCAAGCTGGATGTTGTATTTTTTCCTGGCCTTGGCCTTCATTTTATTTTCATTGATGTATGATGACTTATCCAGTCGAAGAATGTGAGTCTCTTCAAATCAGTCTTGTATTTTTTGGCAAAGAAACCAAGAGTTTTGTCACAGGTGCTAATTATGGTGGACTTTAAGGCAGACCGTGAACATCTTTTGGCTTCTGTTGGTAGTGAGTTATCAGGTTGTCTGGTGAGATACTGGATGAGATGTAAACATACTTCAAGTCAGTGGAAAGAGAGATCAAGTTAACATTTATGGTTGAAGAAGCTTTATCAGAACAAAATGAGGGGAAAACAGTTAAAGTTGCAACTTATGGCCTCAGACACATGCTTTGCAAGGTGATGAGATGAATTCATCATGTGAGAATGAAAACTATTTGATCAGCCTATTTTAATCAAACACTGAGATTTCCAAATAAACTAACGAACATGCATTTGTTCTCTTTGTATGCTCCCTGTGATGCACCATCAATAACTCACTCTGAGACGTAAAAGCGAGGTATCGGTTTTTATTGACTGGAAGAAGGAACAAGCAGTGAGTGACCACCATACTACATCCTGGAGACTGAGAGGCCAGGCTCAGACCTCCATCACCTTTATACAGGGGTCTGTGGGAGGAGCCACAGGAGCAGTCATCAGGGGGCGTGTCCAGACAGGTATATGTAGTTCACCACACCCTGTTTGGAAGATTTTTCAAATTCACTGCTATTCAAACTCAATCTTACATGATTTATAAACTACAATACTGCTTTATTCTTCTTCCAACACATGAAACAAAGTATTGTAATTTAATTACATTTTTCTGATTTATCTCGCTTAACATTTACTGGTATTTTTCAAACATCATTATGTCCAAAATGTAAGGGTTTGGCTTTAAACATTTTTGAAATTTTAAAACAGTTACTAATTCTCTTCAATAAGTAAGCTTGAGCCTTTCACACTGTAGGGATGTTGACTCAAATTAGACAAGTATGACAATTGTGAACCCTTGTGATTCCAGGATAAATAATACCAGAATGAATGGTTCATAGATGCTGAAAGTTTCTCTGTCCTTCTCACTCTGTGGGAAATCCTGGCATGGTCTGTTGCATAAACAAGTATGAACCTGCCAAATTGTTTCCATCACACTTCTCAGCGATAATGGCACAGAGCCTGCCTCAATGCTTTCAACAAATTCATTGTCTCTGTTGGTACATTTATCATCTTTGCTCTTGACTTTTCTGTTTATGTAAATATTCAACAGATGTTTCGACAGCTTTGCAGCTCCATTTCAGACTCTTCTTCATATAGAGTGACACACACAAAATGCTGGAGGTACTCAGCAGGCTAGGCAGCATCTATGGAAAAGAGTAAACAGTTGACATTTTGGGCCGACACCCTACATCAGGACCTAATAGGGACTGGTGGAGTCCAAGTCCATATAACATATAGACTGAACACCATATCTGTGGAGACCAAAATCAAAGACCAACTGTTTAATAAGTGAATACCAACTACACAGGTTGGGAAAAATTGGCTCCAGGACTCAACATTTTGGGCTATGCCATCAGTGGAGAAGAGCATAGGAAGTATTCTGTAGTTATGTAAAAATAGCAGATATTAATTCAAGCAAGAATAAGTCTTCAGTTCTTAATGTAGATTGTAAATTGCAAGCAGTAAATTGAAATTAAAAAGATGACTTTGCAAAATGGTGGCCCTAAAATGATTGCATGTGCATCAGCCAAATGTTAAGACAATGAGGTTGTGTTAATTACCCTGTGTCAACTTTCCCAAACACATTTGACAAATTCTTTCCCATCTAGCCCTTTAGGGTATGGATTCCCAGTCAATACTCAAGTCAAGTCACTTTTATTGTCATTTTGACCATAACTGCTATGTACAGTACATAATAAAAATGAGACGTTTTCCAGGACCATGGTGTTACATGACACAGTACAAAAACTAGACTGAATGACATAAAAAACAACACAGAGAAAAAAAAACTACACTAGCTGTCAGACCTACCCAGGACTGCATAAAGTGCACAAAACAGTGCAGGCATTACAATAAATAATAAACAGGACAATAGGGCAGTAAGGTGTCAGTCCAGGCTCTGGGTATTGAGGAGTCTGATAGCTTGGGGGAAGAAACTGTTCCATAGACTGGTAGTGAGAGCCCGAATGCTTTGGTGCCTTTTCTCAGACGGCTGGAGGGAGAAGAGTTTGTATGAGGGGTGCGTGGGGTCCTTCATAATGCTGTTTGCTTTGCGGATGCAACATGTAGTGTAAATGCCTGTGATGGCGGGAAGAGAGACTCCGATGATCTTCTCAGCTGACCTCACTATCCGCTGCAGGGTCTTGTGATCCGAGATGGTGCAATTTCCAAACCAGGCAATGATGCAGCTGCTCAGGATGCTGTCAGTACAACTCCTGTAGAATGTGATCAGGATGGGGGGGTGGGAGATGGACTTTCCTCAGCCTTCACAGAAAGTAGAGACGCTGCTGGGCTTTCTTTGCTATGGAGCTGGTGTTGAGGGACCAGGTGAAATTCTCCGCCAGATGAACACCAAGAAATTTGGTGCTCTTAAGGATCTCTACCGAGGAGCCATCGATGTTCAGCAGGGAGTGGTCGCTCCGTGCCCTCTTGAAGTCAACTACCATCTCTTTTGTTTTGTTCACATTCAGAGACAGGTTGTTGGCTCTGCACCAGTCCATTAGCCACTGCACCTCCTCTCTGTAAGCTGACTCATTGTTCTTGCTGATGAGACCCACCACGGTTGTGTCATCGGCGAACTTGATGATGTGGTTCGAGCTGTGTGTTGCAGCACAGTCATAGGTCAAAAGAGTGAACAGCAGTGAACTGAGCACACAGCCCTGTGGGGCCCCCGTGCTCAGTGTGTTGGTGTTGGAGATGCTGCTCCTGATCCGGACTGACTGAGGTCTCCCAGTCAGGACGTCTAGGATCCAGTTGCAGAGGGAGGTGTTCAGGCCCAGTAGGCTCAGCTTTCCAATCAGTTTCTGAGGGATTATTGTGTTAAATGCTGAACTGAAGTCTGTGAACAGCATCCAAATGTATGTGTCTTTTTTGGCCAGGTGAAGGGTGATAGCAATTGCATCGTCTGTTGAGCGGTTGGGACAGTACACAAACTGCAGTGGGTCCAGTGAGGGGGGCAGCAGGGTCTTGATATGCCTTATGATGAGCCTCTCAAAACACTTCATGATGATGGATGTGAGTGCAACCGGACGGTAGTCATTTAGGCAGGACACTGAAGACTTGTTCGGCACGGAGATGATGGTGGCGGCCTTGAAGCACGTTGGAACGGTGACAATGCTCAGGGAGATGTTGAAGATGTCAGTGAAAACATCTGCTAGCTGGTCTGCACATCCTCTGAGCACTCTACCAGGAATGTTGTCTGGTCCAGTAGCCTTCCATGGGTTGACCCTGCACAGGGTTCTTCTCACATCAGCCACTGTATGTGGAAAGTTAAAATCACCTACTATCACAACCTTATGATTTTTGCAACAGTGTGCAATCCCTCTACAAATTTTCTCCTCTAAATGTTGGGTAGGCTATAACATAATCCCATTAACATAGTCTTGCCTTTCTCATTCCACAGTTCCACCCATAGAGCCTCACCAGATGAGCTCTCCAGTCTCTCCTGACTGAGTACTGTCATGACATTTTCTCTCTGTCTATCACACGTAAAACAATGAAGCCCCAGAACATTAAGTTGTGAGTCATGCCCCTGCTGCAACCAAGTCTCACTAGTGACTACGATTTCATAACTCCACATGCTGATCCATGCTCCAAGCTCATCTGCCTTTCCTACAATGCTCCTTGCATTGAAATATACACAGCTCAGGACATTAGTCCCACAGTGCTTGACCTTGACTTTGTATGTAGGCTTAACAACATCTTTCTCCACAACCACCGCTCTAGTATCTGTTTTGGTAATCTGGTTGCCATCCCCATGCAACTCTAGTTTAATCCATCACACCCAACCCCCTGCAGCACTAGCAAACCTTCTCGCTAGGATATTAGTCTTCTTCCATTTCAAGTGCAAACCTTCCTTTCTGTACAGGTCACAATGATCCAAAAATCTGAAGCCCTCTTTCCTATACCAACTCCTTAGCCATGTGTAAAACCCTATGATCTTCCTACTTCTGGCCTCACTAGCACATAGCACGAGTAGCAATCCTAAGACCACAGCCTGTCCTTTAACTTGGGACCTAATTCCCTGAACTCACTTTGCAGGACTTCATCACCAAACTTACCCAAGTCATTGGTACCTACATGGACCATGACCTCTGGCTACTCACCCTCCCACTTAAGAATGCTGTGGATTTGATCCTGGATGTCCCTGACCCTGGGAGGCAACAAACCATATAGGAATCTTGTTTTCATCCACAGAACCTTCTTTCTGTTCTTCTAATCAACAAATCCTCCAATCACTACAGCTCTCCTCTTCTCCCCTGTTCCCTTCCTAGCCACAGAGCCAGACTCAGTGCCAGAGACTTGACCACTATGGTTTTCCTCTCCTAGGTCATTCCCCCTCTCCCCCAACAGTATTCAATGCTGTATACCTATTGTTAACAGGAACAGCCATTGGGGTACTCTGTACTGGCTGTCTATCTCCTTTACCCCTCTTGACAATCACCCCGTGTTACACATGTCCTGTACCTCGGGTATAACTCCCTCCTTGTGTGTCCTATCAGTCCATTAGCCTCCCAAATGATCTGGAGTTCATCCATTTCTAGCTCCAACTCCTTACTATGGTCTGTTAGAACCTGCAGCTGGATGCACGTCTTGCCAGTGTTGTTGTCAGGGACATTGGAGGTCTCCCTGCCTTCCCACATCCCGCAAGAAGAGCTTTCCAGTATCCTGTCTAGCATCCCCACTGCTCCACATGTACAATAAGAAAGAAATTTAAAAAATGAAAAGTATCTACTTATGTTTTAATGCCTCTCCTCACTGAACCCTCAATGAGCCAGAGCCTCAACTCCTCACTTCCCCATTGGCCCACTTGCACAATGACCACTCTGCTTAAACTTAACTGTTTTTATTGGTCCTTGCCAAGTGTCTAATTATGCGCAATCCAATGTTTCCTTGCTTTTTTTTCCAACTCTCTCTCCCTCTAAGCCAGTGGTTCCCAACCTTTTTTTGGCCATGCCCCACCTAATCACCTCTAAAATCCTGATGCCCCCTGTGGTGATATATAATTCTTATTATTCAAAAAGTGAACTCCTATTCACCTGGAGGAAGCCTAAAAGACCATTAACTTGGTTTAAACAAGCTTCCAAAGAACATGGCATTCATGAAAGAGAAAAATAAAAGAACCAAAGGACTGTTAAAGTTCTGAGGAAGAAATTACTAAGAAATTGTAAAAAAAAAGAACATTAAGTGATATTAAAATAATAATAATAATAATAATAAATAAAACAATGCCGATTCGTTTCTACAGCATACAAAGACAGATACACCGTTTAAAAGAGATGACGCAATGTACACACCTTCACACCACCAAGAACCGAAAGCTACTGCAAAAAGCAGCATTGGCGCGACCTCGTACGAGTTTCTTACGCGTTTGGACTTGTTCATTCGTTCCTTCCTACATCAGTCAATTCATTAATTTAATTATGAAAACCATTTGATGGTTGTAATGATGGTGATACACTATATATACAGTACATACGCAATTACACATGTACATACACACAAGTATTTTTATGTATGCATACTGTATATACACATATCTATTAACTCGCACACACACTCATACTCACACAGACTTACTGGAAAAAATTCACTGTTAATAATTCATTCTCGAATTGCCCCCCTTAAAAATCAAATTACCCCCCTGTGGGGTGTACGCCCCACATTGGGAACCACTGCTCTAAGCAATCCAGTGTTTCCTGAGGACTATGGCACACAAAAGGTATAGCATGGCTATTGAAGACACTTGAGTAGTGTGTAAGTTACTGTTTGGAACACCAGAGTGTTCATATAAAAAGGTTATAGTATAGTATAACCTATATAGCCTATAATATAGTTTTTATACTTATAGTATAAGTACTATACTTATATAGTACACATAGAGTGTATGTGTGTACTATATAGCAGTGCATTGTTTCTAAATGTGCGTTTGTGTTTGTGGAAAAATCTTAGAATCAAAGCCTAAGAAGGGAGATAGTACAGAAATATTTAATTTTCTACTTAAAAGTGATACAGCAACATTGTGGGCTTAATTGTGGAATGGGGAGAACTCACAGAGTATATACTCCATAAACTTGAGAAGGGTGAACAGGGAATGGACAAAGCTGGGTGAATTAAGTCCCGGAGCCTGAAGGAACATTGACAGTGGTGGAAAAGCCAATCAAACAGAAAGGAAGATAAAACAGAAGTCATTCTATGCTGTATATAGTGCCTATAGAAAGTATTCACCTCCCCAGAAGTTTTCATGTTTTCTTGTTTTACAACATTGAATCACAGTGGATTTAGTTTGGCTTTTTTGACACTGATCAATAGAAAAGACTCTTTTGTGTCAAACTGAAAACAAATTTCTACAGATTGGTCTAAATTTATTATAATTATTAAACACAAAATATTTGATTGCATAATTACTTACCCCTCCCCTTAGGTCAACATTTAGTAGATGCACCTTTGGCAGCAATTACAGCCTTGAGTCTGTGTGGATAGGTCTCTATGAGTTTTGCACATCTGGATACTGCAATCTTTCCCCATTCGCTCAAGCTTTGTCAGATTCCATGGGGATCATGGAACAGCACTTTTCAAGTCCAGCCACAAATTCTCAATTGGATTGAGGTCTGGACTCTGACTTGGCCACTCCAGGACATTAACTTTGTTGTTTTTTAGGCATTCTTGTGTAGCTTTGCCCTTATGCTTGGGGTCATTGTCTTGCTGGAAAACAAAATCTTCTCCCAAGTAGCATTTCTCTTGCAGACTGTATCAGTATTCCTCCTGGATTTCCCTGTATTTTCCTGAATTAATTTTACCCCCTACCTTCACAAGCCTTCTAGGGCCTCCTGCAGTGAAGCACCCCCACAGCATGATGCAACCACCACCATGCTTCATGGTAGGAATGGTGTGCTTTTGTTGATGTGCAGTGTTTGGCTTGTACCAAACATAGTTTTTAGTCTGATGGCCAAAAAGCTCAATTTTGCTTTCATTAGACCATAGAACTTTCTTCCAGCAGACTTCAGAGTCTCCAACATGCCTCTGGCAAACTGTAGATGAGATTTCATATGAGTATTTTTTTCAACAGTGGCTTTCTCTCTGTCACTCTCCCATAAAGCTGCAACTGGAGAAGCACCCAGTTGTTGTACGTGCAGTGTCTCCCATCTCAGCCACTCTGAAGCTTGTAACTCCTTCAGAGGTGTCATAGGTCTCTTGGTGGCCTCCCTTGCTAGTCCCCTTCTTGCACAGTCGCTCAGTTTTGGAGGACAGCCTGCTCCAGGGAGATTTATAGCTGTTCTATATTCTTTCCACTTCTTGATGATTGTCTCTACTATACTCCAAGGGATATTCAGTGACTTGGAAATTTTCTTGTATTTATCTTCTGATTTATGCTTTTCAATAACCTTTTTATAGAGTTGCTTGGAGTGTTCTTTTGTCTTCCTGGTGTCGTTTTTGCCAGGATACTGACTCACCAGCCATTGGACCTTCCAGATTCAGGTATATTTTTAGTACAATCAATTGAAACACCCTGACTGCACACAGGTGATCTCCATTTAACTAACTATGTGACTTCTAAAACCAACTGGCTGTACTAGTGATGATTTATTGTGTCATATTAAAAGGGGTGAACACTTATGCAATCAATTATATTGTGTTTTATATTTGTAGTTAATTTCGATCATTTTATAGAGTTCTGTTTTCATTTTGACACGAAAAAGCCTTTTTCTGTTGAGAGGCAGGGCAAAGTTAAGATGGCACTAAACGGCAACTCCTTTGCTTGTATCTTTGGAAACAGCTTTATTTCTATCTGTGATATCTCTTTTTTCCCTTTTCAGGATGTGGGGGGGGGGGGGGTTCTTCTGAAGACTCTGACTTCGGTTTTTTGTGGGAATGGGATCCGCTTTCAGGGCCTCACAACCGGCCAATTTTTGATATCCCAGGGACGCGGTCTGGAAGATGAGTACGCCTTCAGGGTTCCAGGATTTTGTGGCTCTGGGGATGTGCTGTTTCTAGACCGGTGTCCCAGACTGAAGCGTTGCAGGAGAACATGGAACATCAGGAGCAGCGGGTTTGCTGCCGGAGGTTGTGTGCCCAGAGAGCTACATCTTTTTGGTGCTGACAGTCCGGGTGCAGAGCTCAGAAAAAGCAATGCAACAAACTGTTAACATCGTAGATCAGTGAGCTGTCTCCCCTCTCACTGTGAAACAGGGACACCTCTTTTTCCCTTATTAGAGAGCCTATGGTATGTCGAATTATCAGGTGAACGTGTAATTTTTGGGTTACTGCAAGTCTGTGTCTTTATTGATGCTTTGCTGTACACTTGAGTGCTCAGTAGAGGTGCTGATGCTTTTCTCGCAGGTGGCGGGGGATGTGTTGATGCCTTGCTGCTGCTTGTGCGTGGGAGGAGGAGTTGGAGGGCTTTGGGGTTCTAATGTTTTAACTGTCATTCATTCTTTGGGACACTATGTTTTCATGGATATCCGCGAAGAAAAAGAATTTCAGGATGTATATTGTATACATTTCTCTGACATTAAATGCAGCCTATTGAATTCATTAGTGTCAAAAAAAGCCAAATTAAACCCACTGTGATTCAATGTTGTAAAATAATAAAACATGAAAACTTTGAAGGGGGTTGAATACTTTTTATAGGCACTGTACATTTACAAAAGAGAACAAAGTGCTGGAAAGGGATGAATACAGAGAACAGTGAGACAGTGTACAAGCAGAGCAGAACAGATTGAAGAAACAGAACACTTCCAGAGAGGGATGTGGGTGAAAAACAGGCAGAACAATTAGAACAATACAAGAATGAATTAGTCAGGGATCTGGGTAAACTGAAAGGTACATGGAAAGAGTTAGACCAGGAGGTTGATAAATTGGAAAGTGCCCACAAACAGGAAAGGTTATACCCATTCCAGACAATGACAGATTCAGAAGCCCAGTGATCCAAGCCAGCCACTCACAGTCATCACCATGATTCACAAACTTCTCATCATAGTGGAAAAGTAGCACATTTTATTTGGGCTCCCTTCACTCAGAGTTTCATGTGACAATGCAGAATTTTGGCTTACATTAGAAGAATTGATCAAAATCCACTAGATGCACCCTAAGACATATACATATTTGTTGAAGTTGAATGCCCAAGAAATATGTGGCCCAGTGTGACCCCAGGGGTGCAGGATGGAACATGGGCAACTAATGGGAATGCCAGTAATGAGGACAGGTTTTGGAATTTTAAGGAAGAAGTGAGGCAGGGACTGAGCGAAGGTGAGAGTAACCGGGGAATGAAAATGTCTTTTATTCAGAAAGCCGATGAACCTGCTATGGACTATGCAGAGCAAAAATACTGGTCCTATAAAAAATACACAGGAGTGGATAATCTGGGGAGGGATGATCCATTCTTCTTGAAAACGTTCAAGGAAAGGCTGAGCTCAGCCCAGCAGGATGCTTTAGACTTGGTGATAATGGTAGGATCTAATAGTTTAATGGGCTGTGGAAATAGATTGAAAGAGAGGGAAGAGGAGTCATAACGTAGCTGTAGTGGATGTAGCTGCTGCAAGAATGCAGAGGATTTGTTTTGTGTGCCAGCAACTGGCCACCTAGCAAAGGATTGCCAGAAGAGGCATGGAAGGGTAAAGACAATGGTTTGTTACAGCTGTGGCCTCTCAGGCCATGGTCAGAAACAATGTTGCAAGAAGGAAAGAAGGTGTGACAGCAACCCATCAGGACACACAGAAATCATAGCAGAATCTTCTCTACCTACATTGACCACCAGTCAGATTGTAGAACCAGAAAAGACAGACAAACAGCTATAGGCAGCCCCCATTGCCGGCAATGGACGCTCACAAATGTGCTCAAGAGATCTAATAGGAGACCAGCTATGTGATATAGACAATAGACAATAGGTGCAGGAGTAGGCCATTTGGCCCTTCTAGCCAGCACCACCATTCACTGTGATCATGGCTGATCATACACAATCAGTACCCCATTCCTGCCCTCTCCCCATATCCCTTGACCCCACTATCTATAAGAGCTCTATCTAACTCTCTCTTGAATGCATCCAGAGACTTGGCCTCCACTGCCTTCTGGGGCAGAGCATTCCACATATCCACCACTCTCTGGGTGAAAAAGTTTTTCCGCATCTCAGTTCTAAATGGCCTACTCCTTATTCTTAAACTGTGGCCTCTAGTTATGGACTCACCCATCAGCGGGAACATGCTTCCTGCCTCCAGTGTGTCCAATCCCTTATATGTCTCAATCAGATCCCCTCTCATCCTTCTAAATTCCAGTGTATACAAGCCCAGTCACTCCAATCTTTCAACATATGACAGTCCCACCATTCCGGGAATTAACCTTGTGAACCTACGCTGCACTCCCTCAATAGCAAGGATGTCCTTCCTCAAATTTGGAGACCAAACCTGCACACAATAATGTCCTTCCTCAAATTTGGAGACCAAAACTGCACACAATATGTTAGCGGACATAGGAACTTCAGTATCCATAACCGACCTACCCTTGCCTATGAATGGGGAGGCAAATTATCTTACAGATGCAGGGGGAAAGTCAATAAGGGCAGGAAAAAGGGGGTGTCAGGTACTTGAGATAGGGGGAGTGTGTTTTCTGGTGGATTTTTGGGTTTTCCTGAACAATAAAGGTACTGTCTTGGGAATGGACGCACTTAGTAAGGTTGGTATTAGCATAGATTCAGGGACGGGACATTACCTGGACAAGTCAAGATTAGCAAACGAATAATATTCACAGAACAGACAATATTGCTCATTGGGACTGCTGTGGCCAAGACTGGAACCTGGATGGTGTATATATATTATTTCAAAAGATCCCAGGGGTACAGGCTGACACAAACAGGATTGTGAACCACTCAGAATAAACCTAATTTGAACAGAAGAACCATATAAACCCACACACATTAAGTGGGAGCAAAGGTCTGGACTAAAGGTCTTAGAAGTATGAGTTCTAAAGTAGGCCACATTACCCAACACTAAGACAAACAGATCACATATTAAAGATTCTATAAATCAGAGATTTAATTATGAGAAAGCTCAGAAGATGTTTGAATCTTGGTTGATGTGGGGATGATTGAGTGGTTGTTTGTCCATGACCAATAATTTCCAGCATTCTGTTACAAAGCCTTAAAGTTTAAGATTCTGGAAGGTAGTTGTGAATGTGTCTTCTAAGATGTTTTGCTGAATGTTTAAACTTTGAGAGAAGGTAATCAAAACATTAATTCAAAAGATTTTATATTTTGAGTTTGAGTTGGAAAAAAGTTGAGTGATGCATTTATAGACAATAGACAATAGACAGTAGGTGCAGGAGTAGGCCATTCGGCCCTTCTAGCCAGCACCACCATTCACTGTGATCATGGCTGATCATACACAATCAGTACCCCGTTCCTGCCCTCTCCCCATATCCCTTGACCCCGCTATCTATAAGAGCTCTATCTAACTCTCGAATGCGTCCAGAGACTTGGCCTCCACTGCCTTCTGGGGCAGAGCATTCCACATATCCACCACTCTCTGGGTGAAAAAGTTTTTCCGCATCTCTGTTTTAAATGGCCTACCCCTTATTCTTAAACTGTGGCCTCTAGTTTTGGACTCACCCATCAGCGGGAACATGCTTCCTGCCTCCAGTGTGTCCAATCCCTTAATAATCTTATATGTTTTAATCAGATCCCCTCTCATCCTTCTAAATTCCAGTGTATACAAGCCCAATCGCTCCAATCTTTCAACATATGACAGTCCCGCCATTCTGGGAATTAACCTTGTGAACCTACGCTGCACTCCCTCAATAGCAAGAATGTCCTTCCTCAAATTTGGAGACCAAAACTGCACACAATTCTCCAGGTGGGGTCTCACCAGGGCCCTGTACAGCTGCGGAAGGACCTCTTTACTCCTATACTCAATTCGTCTTGTTATAAAAGCCAGCATGCCATTAGCTTTCTTCACTGCCTGCTGTACCTGCATGATTGCTTTCATTGACTGATGTACAAGAACACCTAGGTCTCATTGTACTTCCCCTTTTCCTAACTTGACTCCATTTAGATAGTAATCTGCCTTCCTGTTCTTGCCACCAAAGTGGATAACCTCACATTTATCCACATTAAACTGCATCTGCCATACATTTGCCCACTCACCCAACCTGTCCAAGTCACCCTGCATTCTCATGACATCCTCCTGACATTTCACACTGCCACCCAGCTTTGTGTCATCAGCAAATTTGCTAATGTTACTTTTAATCCCTTCATCTAAATCATTAATGTATATTGTAAACCGCTGCGGTCCCAGCACCGAACCTTGCGGTACCCCACTGGTCACAGCCTGCCATTCCGAAAGGGACCCGTTAATCACTACTCTTTGTTTCCTGTCAGCCAGCCAATTTTCAATCCATGTCAGTACTCTGCCCCCAATACCATGTGCCCTAATTTTGCCCACTAATCTCCTATGTGGGACTTTATCAAAAGCTTTCTGGAAGTCCAGGTACACTACATCCACTGGCTCTCCCTTGTCCATTTTCATAGTTACATCCTCAAAAAACTCCAGAAGATTAGTCAAGCATGATTTTCCCTTCATAAATTCATGCTGACTCGGACTGATCCTTCTACTGCTATCCAAATGTGTTGTAATTTCCTCTTTTATAATTGACTCCAGCATCTTTCCCACCACTGACGTCAGGCTAACTGGTCTATAATTCCCTGTTTTCTCTCTCCCTCTTTTCTTGAAAAGTGGGACAACATTAGCCACCCTCCAATCAGCAGGAACTGTTCCTGAATCTATAGAACATTCGAAAATGATTACCAATGCGTCCACGATTTCTAGAGCCACCTCTTTAAGTACCCTGGGATGCAGACCATCAGGTCCTGGGGACTTATCAGCCTTCAGACTCAACAGTCTATCCAATACCGTTTCTTGCCTAATATAAATTTCCTCCAGTTCATCCTTTACCCTAGTTCCTTTGACCACTATTACATCTGGGAGATTGTTTGTGTCTTCCCTAGTGAAGACAGATCCAAAGTACTTGTTCAACTCATCTGCCATTTCCTTGTTCCCCATAATAAATTCACCCTTTTCTGTCTTCAATTGTCCAATTTTGGTTTTAACTATTTTTTTGCTATTCACATACCTAAAGAAGCTTTTACTATCCTCCTTTATATTTTTGGCTAGTTTACCTTCGTACCTCATTTTTTCTTGGCGTATTGCCTTTTTTGTTATCTTCTGTTGCTCTTTTAAAGCTTCCCAGTCCTCCGGTTTCCAGCTCATCTTTGCTATGTTATACTTCTTCTCTTTTATTTTTATACTGCCCTTTACTTCCCTCGTCAGCCATGGCCGCCCCTTACTCCCCTTAGGATCCTTCTTCTTCTTTGGAATGAGGAAATTTGGCACATGTTTATTTGAAAGGACAAGAGGAAGAGTATGCATGAATAAGTGAATGCAACATCTGTCATGTGTTTGGTAAGTCTGTATTGGGAGGATGTTTAAATTAATCCAAGAAGAAGATTCTGTTACTTCATGTGTAATGAATTTGCAGGATATCTTCTTTAAAAGTCTCTAAGAAATTGTGTGAATGTACGTGTGTAGGGGGCCCCATCTGTCCATCATTTATTTTCTTTTGTTCTTTAGAATATGTGTTTATTGTGTATAAATGTTTATTCCAAGGTTTTTTCAAGTTTATTTGTGAAGCTTCAGAAGGAAGAAAAATGTAAGCAATTTTTGTCTTGTCTTACCTGTATTTTAAGTTTGTGCTAGTTATTTCTTTGCTTTGGAATTGATATTGAGGGGACCCAGATTCTAAATTGGCCATGTGGAACCTAGGTTAAGATGATGGATATGTGAGTGTCTCGATTTCAGATATGAGTTTCCCAAATTCTAGAAGGAATTGGCATTTTGACGATTTGGTGATTTGTGTATACTCATATTGGGAATTTGAAATTTTTGTTGATGGATGGAGATTGGAATTCATGCGGAGTCATCTGATACATTGCTTTTCTTAGCAAGTATGCTCCAGAAAGTTAAAAAAATATATTGGGTATTGTTAACATACTGAGTTTTAGTTCTTTTGGAAACAACTTTGCAAAGTTGAGACATAGTCACAGTATGTGTCTCATAAAATGCAAATGATTGGCCAGTATTCAGGTCATTCCTGTCTCTTAGAATGCAAATGTAGAATGTGTTTGAAGTCCAGCATGTGTCTGGTAAAGTGTAAATGAGAGTTCACCGTTACTGACCATAGAGAACCAGAGGAAGAAGGCAGACCAAGGCTTACTAACAATCTCATTACAGGAAACTTAAATAATAGCCATCAGCCTCCTGATTGCAGAATACATGGAGAGAGCGACAGGAAGCTGAGAGTAACTTGTTAAAATATAATGTTAACAGTTCTTTGTAATGAAGGCTTGGTCTGGAATGTAGATGATTAGTTATATAGATCTGAATAGAAAGATACTGGGAACATTGATCCTTCTTAAAGTTTGGCCTTCCTGGCACCGATTTCTGTCCAGAGCCCAGGACAGAGAGTTAGGGAGTATGTTAGGGAGTATTTTGGTGTTATGTGTGTTGTGGCCTGGGGAAAAGTACACACTCAGGACAACAAATACTTTTTCGGGTTTTAATTCCTTTATCTGTTTTAGAAGTTTAAGTGCCAGAAGAGGATTCTTAAAACAAAACGAACAACTTTACAATCAAGTCCTGCCATTATAATCTCTGTTTAACCTTCGATCCACACACTTGTGTATCGACCAATTGCGTATGCAGTATAAAAATACAAAGAAAACCACACAAAACTAATACAATACTAATACGATAGTGGCAATTCTGAAGGAACACAATCCAAACAACATCAGAATCCCACCAACCCTGTACCTTATACATAGCAGTGAAAAATGTAAGCAAATACATCTCGTCTAAGATGTCTACTACTTTTTAGTCCACTCATCCCCCCCCCATCCCTTCCCACCGATCTCCCTCCTGGCACTTATCCTTGTAAGCAGAACAAGTGCTACACCTGCCCTTACACATCCTCCTTCACCACCATTCAGGACCCCAGACAGTCCTTCCAGGTGAGGCGACACTTCACCTGTGAGTTGGCTGGTGTGGTATACTGCGTTCGGTGCTCCCAGTGTGGCCTTTTATATATTGGTGAGACCTGACGCAGACTGGGAGACCGTTTCGCTGAACACCTACACTCTGTCTGACAGAGAAAGCAGGATCTCCCAGTGGCCACACATTTTAATTCCACGTCCCATTCCCATTCTGATATATCTATCCATGGCCTCCTCCACTGTCAAGTTGAAGCCACACTCAGGTTGGAGGAACAACACCTTATATACCGGCTGGGTAGCCTCCAACCTGATGGCATGAACATCGACTTCTCTAACTTTGTTTTTTTCTCTCTCTCTGCCCATCACTCTGCCTGTTCGCCATCTCCCTCTGGTGCTTCCCCCTCCCCCTTTCTTTCTCCCGAGGCCCCCCGTCCCATGATCCTTTCCCTTCTCCAGCTCTGTATCACTTTCGCCAATCACCTTTCCAGCTCTTAGCTTCATCCCACCCCCTCCGGTCTTCTCCTATCATTTCGCATTTCCCCCTCCCCCACTACTTTCAAAACTCTTAGTATCTTTCCTTTCAGTTAGTCTTAACGAAGGGTCTCGGCCCGAAATGTCGACGGTGCTTCTCCTTATAGATGCTGCCTGGCCTGCTGTGTTCCACCAGCATTTTGTGTGTGTTATCCAGAGCAATTGACTTGCTTTCATAGGTATTTTCTACCATATAATATGTATTTCTGTGTTACTGTATGTCTGAATATATCCTCTTACCAATTCTCAAGCTGAAGTTCAAATTTATTGTCTTTTCAACTGTACACATGTATATCGCCAAACAAAACAATGTTCTTCTGGATGAAGATGCACAATACAGTACACATAACTCACAAATAAAGTAGTATTACTACAAATAAATCAACAAATAATAAGGTGCATTTACAGAACTGTGCAAATGTCTTAGGCACACAAACATACTGTATGTATATATATTTTTATTTATATAAATATATATATATATATATACACACACACACACCTAGGGTGCCTAAGACTTTTGCACAGTATGTTAGTAATTTTATGTATTGCGTTGTACTGCTGCTACAAAAACAAAAACAAATTTCATGACACTTGTGATTGATGATTAACCTGATTCTGATATGGGTCTCTATTGTGGACTGAGAGTGAGAAGGGGGCAGGGAGAGGGAAATCTTGGTTGGGAAAAGGGGAAGGGAGAGGGGTGGGAGCAGGAAGCACCAATGAGACATCCTGTAATCATCAATAGACAAATTGTTTGGAATTAAATTACTTTGCCTGGTGTCTCAGGTCTGGGTGTATCTGTACCCATGCTAGTCCCCACCCTTGGCACTCCTCCTCTGCCACCTGTCCTACACCCCTTCCCTGGTGCTCCTCCCTCACCATTCCCAACATCCTTTGCTCCTGTCAGATTTACAAACTCTCTTTCCGCTCTGCATTGATAAATACAGTACTGTGCAAAAGTCTGTGCAAAACCCTAACAATCTATATTTTGCATAGTACTGATTGTCACAAGTTAAAAAGTAAGCAGTGTAATGCTACTGGTGCTTCATACGTGGTGAAACCTAGGAAGTGGCAGGGACTTCAGTAGTCTCAGAGCCCCAGGAAGAAGCTACTTCCCATCCTAACAGTCCTTGTCCTAATACTACAATACCTCCTGGCTGATGGAAGGGGTCAGAAACATTATTGGACAGGTGGGAGGAATTATTGACAATGCTAAGGGTCATGTGTACACAACACTACTGGTAAGTATCTTGGATGGGTGGGAGAGAGACCCTGTTGATCCTCTCAGCTGTCCTCACAATCCTTTCTACCCATTTTGCTTGCCTTCTGCCTCGTGGTCAGATGGCTTGCAATTCCCGTACCAGACGGCGAAGCAGCTGGTCACCACTTTCAATGAAGTCCCTGTAATAATTGGTTAGAGTGATGGGGGGTGGGGGGGGGAACCTTTCTTGCCTCTATCTCCTCAGCAAGGAGAGACGCTGCTGTGCTTTCTTGACGAAAGAGGTGACTTTGAGGAACCAGTTGAGATAATCCGTTACGGGCACTCACAGAAACGTGGTGTTCCTAACTCTCCGCAGAGGAGCCATTAATGAGTAGTGATGGGTGGTCAGCCTGCACCTTCCTAAAGTCAACAATCATCTCTTCAGTCTTGTTCACATTGAGACTCAAGTAGTGCTCACACCATTCGACCAGCTACTCTAACTCCGTACTGTATGCCCTCTTGTCGTCGTTGATGAAGCCAACCACTGTTGTGTCATCAGTGAACTTAATGATGTGGTTTAGAACTGCATCTGGCAGTACAGCCATGTGTCAGCAGCATGAACAGCAGCAGGCTGAGCTCGCAGCCCTGAGGGGTTGCCAGTGCTCAGCGTGATGGAGCTAGAGATATTGCTGCCAACAAGGACCGACTGTGATCTTTCCATCAAGAAGTCCAAGATTCAATTACAGAGCTATGTCTGAATATATCTGCTTAACAATTTTCCTTGCACCATAGAAAGCCGTTCAGTATTCACTCCACCACGTTCAAAGTAAACTTCTTATCAAAATAAGAACTTCTTTTCAAAAAAAATGTCACCATATACTACCATGAGTCATTTTCTTGCAGGTATTTACAGGGGAAAAAGAGATACAGTAGAATTTTATGAAAATCTATAAATAACCATAGACTGACAAACACCAATGTGCAGAAGAAGACAAACTCTACAAATAAAAATAATACTGAGGACATACGAGTTTACTTAAATATGTAATATTTAGTAATACTGTATTTGATCAAAGCAAATTTTGCCTTCTGCCATTTCTCCATGTGAGAAATCATTTAAGTGTGTGAATGTGGGAACTTTGTTAATTTCCTTGTGTAAATGGAAGAAACATACCTAAATACTAATAACCACAGTTATTTTATTGATGCGAGTGTACCTTAGAACAATTGCAACACAGTGGTATGAATACCTGCCAGATAAAATGACGATGATTCTCTATCTGAAAGGTGAACATTTGTTTGAAATATTCCTGACATCGGGGAGGGGGGGGGCAGGTTTACATCAATAAGGTTTTAACTGGCATTGACTCTTGTGTTGTTAATTTCTTCAAGGAGTTGAATGAATATTTTGATGTTGAAGTTTTTCAATTTATTCATCAGCTTCCAGTAGTTGATAGAGGAGGCACGTGACTGCTTGGTACAGAACCAAGCTATTCATTAAAGGTTCCTAAAGGTACTTGAGTCAAATGATTGCAACAAACACAAAATGCTGGTGGAACGCAGCAGGCCAGGCAGCATCTATATAAAGAAGCACAGTCGTCGTTTCGGGCCGAGACCATTTGTCAGGATCCTGACGAAGGGTCTTGGCCCGAAACGTCAACTGTACTTCTCCCTATAGATGCTGCCTGGCCTGCTGCATTCCACCAGCATTTTGTGTTTGTTGCTTGAATTTCCAGCATCTGCAGATCTTCTCGTGTTTGAATCAAATGCGTATCGCTTTCTTTCCTCAGAAACCAATTAATGCCTTGCAGCATTTTGTTACAAAGTATCTTTATTAATGTGAAAAGACAGATATGAATCACAGGGAAAGATGCTAAAGGTTCATGCACCTACCTTATCATGATTGTAGCATCCAGCATATTATTCATGCTATTTATTGGCTTAGCATTTTAGCATGATCATGGGCTGCTAGCACCATTTGTTAATTAGCACATACTGGCCATGCTTATACTCTTTACAGAGAAAGTGCACATTACCTATGATCATAGCTGGAGATATTTGCATGTGAATCAGAAAACTGTAAGAATATGGTTTGGTTAGACTTGGAAATAGCACTTCGTGGTTATGAGTTATTTGGTTTTACTCAACCAAGACCACCCATTGATGTGAGAAAGTGGAACATGTTTATAGTTTATATAATAAATGTTGCTCTGTACTTCATGTGCTTTAAGATTAATAGAGCGGCACAGTAACAAAGTGGTTAGCAGAACGCTTTACAGTACAGGCGACCTGGGTTCAATTCCCACTGTGCCTATAAGGAGCTTGTACATTCTCCCTGTGACTGCAATGTGTTTCCTCCGAGTGCTCTGGGATTAAATCAGGGGATTGCTGGGTGGTGTGGCTTGATGTAGCTCAAAGGGCTGGAAGGACCTATTCTTCACTGTATCTCAATAAATAAATAAATCAGCTTCACTTTTTGAGCCTTGTCATTTTCTCTGCTAACCTAGGAAGAGATCTAAGGAAAAAAAAACTTACTTGGAACCTACAGACATCTAATTCATATATAAGAACAAACTAAAGAAAACACTGCAACTGCTCAAAAGCTGAAATAAAATGGAAGTTGTAGGAGATATTCAGCAGGCCAGTAAATATCTATGGAGAGGCAAATAAGTAACATTTCAGATTGACAACCTTTTATCAGAACTATGTATAAAATATAATTTTGGTATTACATGTGAACATTTAGATATCACTAAATATATTCTGACAATACATAACAATTAGACAACTTACTTGCATAACAGGAAGAGCTGTACTGCTACTTGACAATGAATACATGGTTTCTGTGTTGGCAGTTTTTGTGATGTTTGATGGGGAGAGGTAAGATGGAGGATCCCAATCCATAAAGCACATGATGGTACAAAAGAGAAAACAATGTTGATCAATGTTGACTCCATTAAAATGAAGAAAGGTGGTGTTTCTATAACAAAGATAACTTAGCCTCAGTAAATGAAACCATGTAATTGGCAGCTGGATAAGGAATCTATATGGATTGAATTAAAAAATAAATAGTATATATGGATTTAATAGGAGTATGTATTGAATGCCAAATAGTGAAAGGGAACTGAAGCAAAAAATATGTAGGCAACTGGACCATAGAGTAATAAACATAGAAGATTTCAAATAAGTGACAGGAAGCAATATAAAGAGAAAAAACGAATCAGATTATTCAGCCATGCATGATTGCTTTCTCAGAAGGAACATAAAGAGCCCAACAAAATAAGAATTACTGCCGGATTTTGGAACTCATAATGAATCAGCATAGGGTAACTCACAACCAAGTTCAGAATTATGATGAAGAGTAACAATAGAAACAGATCAGAAAAGAGCAACTTATGAGGAAATGAATGTGAAACTGGAGGTATACAGAGAGACAATCTGTAAGCTGAGAGACAGAGAAATAGGGATTTTTTAAAATTATAAATATTTGAGTTCAACATATTTATATTCAGCAGATGTATATTTTGGTAAAAGCCAAAGTAAGGAAATTACGAGTGAGAGGAAATGAAGGAACATTGACTTAAAACTTTTTAGTACTTTGTTCCAATACTTCATTTGATTACCTGCTATTTATCCTCTGCTGTCATCCCTTTATATTTTTGTTATTTTACTGTATTTCCCTGCACTACATCCCAGACTGCTACTTCCTCCTTTATGTTACCTTATTTTCAGTCTAAGAAAGTGTTATTAATAGCTACTCGATACCAGCCTATTCTACTCTAAAACAGTATACCTGCCTGCTCTCCTAGTACTGGTATCAATTTTTCTCTTTTCCTTAAACTTTCAACCAAATATTGATTCCCTTGTTTGTATGTCCTGTGCTAATTTTGGTATGATTTGGGTGATAATAAAATTAGATATTATTTATTTATGTATTAGCTTCAGTGCTTCACTGGCAAAGACAGCATTTATTGCTTACCCCTAATTTCCCTTGGTAGTGAGATGCATTCTCAAATTGCCATAGTCCTTCTTATAAAGGCGCTCTTACTGTGTTGTCAGGTAGTAAGTTCAAGGATTTTAACTCAACAGAGATGAAGAAATGATTTGGAGTCTTGGAGGGAAACTCAAGGTGAGATCTTCCATGTGTCATTGTTCTTATGCTTCTAAGTGGCACAGATTGCAAGTTTGACAGATACTGTTAGAGTCGCCTAGGTTTGTAGATACTCATCTAGAAGGCACGCCATGTAGCTGCTGTGTTCTAAAGATAGAGAGAATGAATGCTCAGGGTGAGTTATGGAATGTCAGTCAAGCCTGTTGCTCCATCCTATATAATATCAAACTCCATGCAAGTTGTTACTGATTTCTTACAAATGGAGAGTTTCATCACATTTTTGGCTTGTACTTTGTAGGTGGTGGAAAGGTTAAGATGTTGTGAGGTAAGTCATTTGCTATAGGTTAATAAGCCTTCTTTTGTAGTTATGATAATTATGTGGCTGGTGCAGATAATTTTCTGATCAATGCTGACCCTCCAAGATATTGATAGTTTTGATGTGATATTACTACTTTACCAATATTGTTCTTCTTTAGCTTAGTTATCATCTTAAAATATTCATTTAGGACATCTTCCCTATGTTTTGGAACTTAGTAAATCAGGCAGCATCTGTGGAGGGAACAAACAATCCATTGTTTATCCCTTCCATAGATGCGCCTGATATGCTGAGTTCCTCCAGCATTTTGTGTGTGTTACTCAAGATTCTGGAGAACCCCTTGTTTTCTCTATGTTTAGATTTCAATGTGGAACGTGAGAACTGGATTCGGCTCCACTCTTTCCACAATTATTTTTTGGATATGTTATGATGTCCTAACACACACTGTAAAACATTACCTTCTTTTTTGATTTTAAATACTGACTTCTAAAAACTATCCTTCTAATCACAGAATTTCATATATGTAGTATTTCATGCATTTTCTTAAAACTCTTAATCCATGGTGCCTTGGTCTACATTCTGACAATTCTTCCCATGGTCTTTATGCTAATTATCAAAGGTATCAAAGTACAGTTTTAGATAAGGACCAAGATTTGCAACTTTGCATTTCCTCCATTCCTCACACCAACTGTTTGACAGTCACATTCTCTTTTGTGTGCGACTGCAATTCCTCCTCCTTATATCTCAAGAGTTTCTTCAGTTTACAATTTATACCATTGATTATCTATTGTTATTGGAATATTTTAGTACTATCTTGAGTGACTACAGATCCAAATTATTCAGCATCACTGCTATTTTTCTATTTCTGATCTCTTAAGAGTTCAACATTTATTTTAGCTATCACTTACCCCTTATAGGTTTATGAAAGTTCTTATAGTCTATTTCTTTTTATTTTATTTGCTAGTTTACTTCTAATATGGGATGGTGGACTGGAGATAGGTCTCTACTAAAGGAGCTGTAAAGCGCTCCTTCTCTCCGCTAGCCTGAAGGTCACCTTTATGCAACCATTTTCTAAAAACTCTTAATCCACTGTGCCTTGGTCTACGTTCTGACAATTCTTCCCATGGTCTTTATGCTAATTGTCAAAGGTATCAAAGTACAGTTTTAGATAACAGGCAAGTCCTGGTTATGTAACCACTGAACTGACACCAGGCAGACAATCTCTGAAGAATATTGATAATGGTTGGGGTCACACATCTTGTAAAGACACTGCCAGAAAAAGGCAATGACAAACCACTTCTCTAGAAAAAAATTGCCAAGAACAATCATGGTCCTGGATAGAGACATGAATAAGCAGATTAAATGCCGATGGAAGACCATGATCGTCCATGTCATAACACACAGCACATGACTCCTAGTATCTCCCCATTCTTTACATTACTGTAAAGTAATAAAAGAAAATAAAATGAAAAATCAAGATAAATCTATAAAATAGTGTTCTTCTGATCATTTAATGAAAGGCTTACATCAAATTGAAATTAGATGGGAATTCAAACATTGTTAATTCCTTTATAAAACTATATCTGTCATAAAAATGAGAGTTGAGAAGTAAGACGTGTTCTTGATAAATGTAGGATCTTGATGACTTGATAGGGTAGCATTGAGAGGATGGTCCTCTGTTGGGGAAATCTTGAACTTGGGGTATATCGTCTTAAGATAAAGGGTTGATCATTTAAAATTGAGATTAGGAGAAATTTTCTTTGTCAGAGGATCATAAATCTTTAGAATTTTTGCCCCTGTGGGCTGTGGAAGCTGAATCAGAAAATACATTCAAGGCTGAGAGATTTTTATACCTTGGAGACCAATCAAGGGTGAAGGGTTAATGAAACTAGCCATGAAAGAGAGGTTGAGGGCAAGATCAGATCAAACATGTTCTTCCTTAATGTCTGAGCAGGCTGGAGAGTTCTGCATCTGCTATTGTCATGATGCTTTTTGTTTACACAATAATTTGAACAGTTATTATTAATAACACAACATACAGCAAGTAGCATAATGGTAGGAAAATGAATCCAAAATAAAGAGGTGCAGTCCTTTTTATAATGAAGCTAGTGATTGGTATTTAAAGAATCTGAGCTATACAGGATGTTGATGCATAAAGGAAAAGCTTTGAAGCATCTTGATGAAGAGACTTAGCCTAAAATGTCAAACATTCATTTCCCTTATATATGCTGCTCTGCTGAGTTCCTCCAGCATTTTGTGTGTGTTGCTAACCTTTGGAGGAAACAGGTTTAGAAACAACCAATGCAGACTGTACCTTCATGGAGCTTTCAATAAATTCTAGTCTTACATCAGGTACTGTACCCTGATAATGAATTTTTAAAGAAATACCACATTATATTTAATCTGTGTTACATACATGACAAAGGCTTTTCTTTCCTTTGTGCCTTCATATTATCCTGTCATATCATCTCGTTAAAAGGGCGAGTTTTATAACTAGTTAAATCATTTGGATTCAGTATTTCAGTTTTATCCCATATATCTTGGATTCAAATGTCAGAAGATTTATTGGGTAGCACTATTTTAAGCACTCTGTGATTTTGATGCCCTTGTGAATAATTCACAAAATGGAATTACTCTGCAAGAATCACATAGGTCACAAATTCCAACTCACATCTGGTCATGTTACATACTAGAATATATATTATGTTTATTGTGTGAGAAGCATCAGAGTGCCATGTAGAATGTAATAAATCTTTTAAAGTTGTCAATTGTAATTGATTATGCTTTGCTGATTTAGCAAGGTCCCTGGCCATTCATGATGCTTTTTCTCATTAGAGCCCACTATTTAAAGGGTGATTCAGTCACTTCACATTAATTTATGCAACCATCTCTCTGAACTGCTGATTTGAATGACTGCTGCAAGATCAAGCAAAAACTTTGTATATTGCCTACTGGCAGTTGGCATTTATCTTTGTTTTTATATTCATTTTGGGATCTGAGCATTGCCAGCTTTCATTGCCCATCCCTAATAGCTCTTAAGAGGTCAGTAAAGCACCTTTATAAACTTCTGAAGTCCTTACCAGGATTCAAACCCAGAGGTGAGGAAGAGTCATCTAGATTTTTGATGCACCATCAATAACTCTGAGACGTGGGTTAAGGTAGGCTTTTATTGGCTGGAAGAAAGCACAAGCAGCAAGTGACCATCACACAACATCCTGGAGACTGAGGAAGGAGCAGTGCCTCCAATCCCCTTTATACCGGGGTCTGTGGGAGGAGCCACAGGAGCAGTCAGCAGGGGTCTGTGGGAGGAGCCACAGGAGCAGTCAGCAGGGGTCTGTGGGAGGAGCCACAGGAGGAGCAGTCAGCGGGGGGGGGGGGGGCATGTCCAGACGGGTATATGTAGTTCACCACAATTTTCCATGTCAGAATGACTTGTATAAGAACCTGGCATTCATATGACCACTAGCCTTGACTTTCTTGAAGTAGAAGTCATAGATTTCCTGGATGCTATTGGTGTAGTTTGAAAAGTAAGTGTAGTGCATTTTGTAGATGATACACTACAAAATAATGAGCTGACAGGGCAAGTGAGCTGCTTTGTTCTAAATGGTGTCGAACTTCTCTTTTCTAGACAATTTGTGATGATAAATTGCTTAATTATAATTTAAGCATTTATTAACCCCCTTAGATTAACTAGATTAAGACCCCCTTAGATTAAGGGGGTCAGGAAAAGGAGGGTGGTACTGTGAATGAAGCAGGTAAGGGGATCCGGGAGGTGTTGTAGAAGGAAGCTCAGGCTTGAGATTCTTGCTCACTATGGGATGATGGCAGGGTCTGAAGGAGTGATGAACAACTTAACCATAACACTGTGGTTCAGAGTGCCAGTCAAAAGGGTAGAGAGAAGAGAAATATAGTTGTAATTATAAATGGCATAATCAAGAATATAGCTACTTTATTGCCTGGATCAAGAGACCTGACAGCTGTGTCTCATGCATGGTGCCAGGATTTGACCTGCTGAGGAATTTCAAATAGTAGAGGAAAGATCTAGTTGTCATGGTCCATGTGGGTACCCCAATAATATAGGTAGAATAAGGAAAGAGGTTCTTCTGAGGAAATATAAACAGTTTAGGACTGAATAAAAATAATAGAAACAAATGGATATTATTCACTGAATTCCTACCTGAGCCACATGTTAATTGGCAGAGGCAACAAGATTAAAGAGATAAAAGTGCCGCTGAAAGTTTGCGGTGGGAGAAGGGTGTTTAAATTTCTAGGACATTGGCACCAGTACTGTGCAAGGAAAGAGTGATTTTGAATGGATGGGCTCTATCTGTACTGGGACCAGACTCCTGGCAAAATTTTTATCTAGGGCTGACTGTAGGTGGGGCTTTAGGATAAATAACATGTAGAGGGAGGCTGATCCAACAGCATGGAAAATTATGGAAAAAGTTAAAAAGCAGGAGAGGTTACAGAAGGCACCAGAATAAAAAAAAATAGGATGGAAGTTTTAGAAAGAGTTAGGAATGTAACATAGTCTTTAATGGATATTATCTCGTTGGATTTTCAGGCCTTTGACAAGGTGCCACTCATAAGGCTCGAATCCAGGGTTTCCCAATCTGAAGTCCATGGACCCCTTACTTAGTGGTATTGGCCCATTACATGAAAAAGGTTGGAACCCCTGCTCTAATCAAACATCTAAACAAGATCAGAACTCATAATGTTACAGGCAATGCACTAGCATGGGTAGCAGATTGACTGACTGTCAGAAGTCAGAGTGGAAATAAAGGTAAACAATTCTATAGATGGTGGAAATACAGAGTAACACACAATGCCAGAGAAATCAGCAGGTCAGGCTGTATCTATGGGGAGGAATAAGCAGTTGATGCTTCGGATCTTGATGAAGGGTCTTGGCCCAAAACGTCGACTGTTTATTTCTCACCATAGATGCTGCTTGACCTGCTGAGGTCCTCCAGCATTTTGTGTATGCTGCTGTGAGGTTAAAGGGACCTTTTTCAGTATACCTATTGGTGACTGGTAAAATTCTACAGCTGTCAGTGTTGGGATCACAACTTTAATAAGTTAATGATCCAGATGCAGGAACTGATGGCACTGTTGCCAAGTCTACAGAAGATACAAATATATGTGAAGGAACAGGTAAGTGTTGTGGAGGCAGGGAGTCTGCAGAAGGACTTGGATAGGCTGGAAAATTGGGAAAGAAGTGACAGATGGAACATAGCATAGGTAAGTGTGAATTTATGCACTTCGGTAGGAAGAAAAGAGGCCCACTTTTTGGAGCAGGCAGCGTCGGTGCGAGCAGCGGAGTGCGCGGGAGCAGAGGGCTGGGCTTTGGCTCAGCGGGCTTCGGCGCAAGGGGACTTCGGTGAGAGGAAATCAGTGAGCCTGAGTACGTGCTTGCTGAGGTAAAAAAGGTAAGGTCGGTAGGTACTTTTTTCATTTATTCTGACTAATCTGGGATCAGGTAATGGGGGAGACAGTTAGAGCAGTGGTGTGCTCTGTTTGCAGTATGTGGGAGGTCAGAGTCAACACAGCTGTCCCTGATGACCACACCTGCAAAAGGTGCATCCAGCTGCAGCTCCTATCAGACCGAGTTAGGAATTGGAGCAGGAGCTGGATGAAATACGGATCATTCGGGAGGCAGAGACAGAGATAGATAAGAGTTATCGGGAGGCAGTCACACCGAAAAGACAGGAGGTAGGCAAATGGGTGACAGTCAAGAGAGGCAGGGGGAGCAGACAGAGAGAGCAGAGCACCCCTGTGGCCGTTCCCATCAACAATAAGTATACCGTTTTGGATACTGTTGGTGGGGATGACCTACCAGGAACAAGTTGCAGTGGTCCTGTCTCTGGCACGGAGGTTGGACCCTCGACTAGGAAGGGGAGGAGGGAAGAGAAGAGAGCGGTAGTGATTTGGGATTCTATAGTCAGGGGGGCAGATAGGAGATTTTGTGGGGAAGATTGGGAGTCTCGGATGGTATGTTGCCTCCCTGGTGCCGGGGTCCGGGACGTCTCAGATTGGGTGCAGGTTATTCTCGAGAGGGAGGGCAAGAACCCAGATGTTGTGGTCCATGTAGGGACCAACGACGTGGGTAGGATGAGTGAGGGGGTCCTGCGTAGTGAGTTCAGGGAGTTAGGTGCGAAGCTGAAGGGCAGGACCTCCAGGGTAACAATCTCAGGATTTCTACCTGTACCACGTGCGAGTGAGGCAAGGAACAGAAGGATTATACAGATTAATACGTGGCTGAGAGGATGGTGCAGGAGGGAGGGCTTCAGGTTTTTAGATAATTGGGCTTTGTTCCAGGGAAGGTGGGATCTGTTCCGACGGGACGGTTTACACCTGAACTGGAGCGGTACTAACATTCTTGCAGGAAACTTTGCTAGTGCTGCTTGGGGAGGGGGGGGGGGGTTTAAACTAAATTTGCAGGGGGCAGGGATCCAGAATGTGAGAGAGGATAGCGAGATGAAGAATAATGGACAGGTGGGGACTACACGGTTCCGGATTATTAAGTGTGTAGTAGAGAAAGGTGAGGCGGAACAAGTGATAAGGAGGACACATGTACAGAGGGATGGTCTGACGGAACATGGAGTTAAATGTGCAGAAAGAATAAGTAAATTTAGAAAGGACAACAAAATTCAAGGGGTGTATAGCCCAATGGGAGTTCGGGGAGCTGGGTTAAGCACAATAGGCAGCGATTTAAACCGAGAGAGGAGAAATGGGCTAAAAATTCTATATCTGAATGCACGAAGTGTCAGAAATAAGGCGGATGAGCTTCAAGCTTAGGTGCAAATGGGTAACTATGATGTTGTTGGGATAACGGAGACATGGCTGCAGGGAGATCAGACCTGGGAAATGAATGTACAAGGGTATACGTGCTATCGTAGGGATAGAAATGTGGGCAGAGGGGGTGGGGTGGCCCTGTTGGTGAGGAATGAGATTCAGTCCTTTGCAAGGGGGGACATAGGATCAGGAGAAGTAGAGTCTGTGTGGATAGAACTGAGGAACAGTAAGGGCAAAAAGACCCTAATGGGTGTTGTCTACAGGCCCCAAACAGTAGCATGGATATTGGGTGCAAGTTGAATAGGGAGTTAACATTGGCATGTGGCAAAGGTAATGTCGCATTAGTTATGGGGGATTTCAACATGCAGGTGAACTGGGAGGATCAGGTTGGTGCTGGACCCCAGGAAAGGGAGTTTGTAGAGTGCCTACGGGATGCATTCTTGGAACAGCTTGTACGAGAGCCGACCATGGACAAGGCTATTCTGGATTTAGTGTTGTGTAATGAACAGGATTTGATAAGCGATCTTGAAGTAAAGGAGCCATTAGGCGGTAGTGACCATAATATGATAAGTTTTTATCTGCAATTTGAGAAGGATAAGGGCAGGTTGGAGGTGTCAGTGTTGCAGTTGAACAAAGGGGACTATGGAGTCATGAGGGAGGAGTTGGCCAAAGTTAAATGGACGGATATCCTAGCAGAAAAGACAGTGGAACAGCAATGGCAGGTATTCTTGGGAATAATGCACAAGGTGCAAAATCAGTTCATCCCCCAGAGAAGGAAGGATTCAAAGGGGGGAAAGGGGCCACAGTGGTTGACAAAGGAAGTCAGAGATTGCATAGCATTAAAAAAAAGGAAGTATGACAGAGCTAAGGTGAGTGGGAAGACAGATGATTGGGAAATTTTTAAGGAACAACAGAACTTAACTAAAAAGGCAATACGGGGAGAAAAAATGAGGTACAAACGCAAGCTAGCCAGGACTATAAAGGAGGATAGCAAAAGCTTTTTTAGGTATGTGAAGAGAAAGAAGATAGTTAAGAACAATGTTGGGCCCTTGAAGAATGAATTGGGTGAAATTGTTATGGGAAACAGAGAAATGGCAGAAGAATTTAATAAGTACTTTAGATTTGTCTTCACTAGGGAAGACACAAGCAATCTCCCAGATGTATGGATGGGCCAAGGACATAGGGTAACAGAGGAAATGAAACAGATTGACATTAGGGAGGAAACGGTGATGAGTAGACTGATGGGACTGAAGGCTAACAAATCCCCAGGTCCAGATGGTCTGCATCCTAGGGTACTAAAAGAGTTGGCTCTGGAAATTGCGGATGCATTGGTAATCATTTTCCAATGTTCCTTAGATTCAGGATCAGTTCCTGAGGATTGAGGAATGGCTAATGTTATCCCACTTTTTAAGAAAGGAGGGAGGGAGAAAACAGAGAACTATCATCCTGTCAGCCTAACATCAGTAGTGGGGAAGCTGCTAGAGTCCATTATTAAAGATGAAATAGTGGCATATCTAGATAGCAGTGTTAGGATTGGGCCGAGCCAGCATGGATTTACCAAGGGCAAATCATGCTTGACTAATCTATTGGAGTTTTTTGAGGATGTAACCAGGAAGTTAGACAAGGGAGATCCAGTAGATGTAGTGTACCTTGATTTTTAGAAGGCATTTGATAAGGTCCCACATAGGAGATTGGTGGGTAAAATCAGAGCTCATGGCATTGGGGGGAAGATATTGACATTGATAGAAAACTGGTTGGCAGATAGAAAGCAAAGGGTAGCGGTGAATGGGTGTTTCTCGGAATGGCAGGAGGTGACTAGTGGGGTGCCACAGGGCTCAGTATTGGGACCACAGCTGTTTACGATTTACATCAATGATTTAGATGAAGGCATTGAGAATAATATCAGTAAGTTTGCTGATGATACTAAGCTGGGTGGCAGTGTGACATGTGATGAGGATGTTAGGAGAATTCAGGGTGACTTGGATAGGCTGGGTGAGTGGGCAGATACTTGGCAGATGACGTTTAATGTGAATAAGTGTGAGGTTATCCACTTTGGGAGTAAGAACAGGAAGGCAGATTATTATCTGAATGGTGTAGAGTTAGGTAATGGAGAAATACAAAGAGATCTAGGAGTCCTTGTTCATCAATCACTGAAGGTGAATGAGCAAGTGCAGCAGGCAGTGAAGAAGGCTAATGGAATGTTGGCCTTTATTACAAAGGGAATTGAGTACAAGAGCAAGGAAATCCTTTTGCATTTGTACAGGGCCCTGGTGAGACCACACCTGGAGTATTGTGTACAGTTTTGGTCTCCAGGGTTAAGGAAGGACATCCTGGCTGTAGAGGAAGTGCAGCGTAGATTCACAAGGTTAATTCCTGGGATGTCCGGACTGTCTTACGTAGAGAGGTTAGAGAGACTGGGCTTGTACACGCTGGAATTAAGGAGATTGAGAGGGGATCTGATTGCGACATATAAGATTATTAAGGGATTGGACAAGATAGAGACAGGAAATATGTTCCTGGTGCTGGGAGAGTCCAGTACCAGAGGGCATGGTTTGAGAATAAGGGGTAGGTCATTTAGGACAGAGTTAAGGAAAAACTTCTCCCAGAGAGTTGTGGGGGTGTGGAATGCACTGCCTCAGAAGGCAGTGGAAGCCAATTCTCTGGATGCTTTCAAGAAGGAGCTAGATAGGTATCTTATGGATAGGGGAATCAAGGGATATGGGGACAAGGCAGGAACCGGGTATTGATAGTAGATGATCAGCCATGATCTCAGAATGGCGGTGCAGGCTCGAAGGGCCGAATGGTCTACTTCTGCACCTATTGTCTATTGTCTATAATAAGGGTGCAGACTATTTTCTAAATGGTGAGAGAATTCAGAACTGAGATGGAAAGGGACTTGGGATTCAGGTTTTCCTTAAGATTAATTTGAATGTTGAATCTGTAGTAAGGAAGGCAAATGCATTCGTTCTGAGGGGACTAAAATTTAAAAGCAAAGATGTACACAGGTTTTATAAGGCATTTGCCACATTGCATTTGAAATATCATGAGTTGTTTTGGGTCCTATATCTAAGAAAATGTGTGCAGGTATGAAAATGGTCATAAGATTGATCCCAGGAATGAAAGACTTGACATTTGAGGAGTGTTTGATGTCTCTGGGCCTGTACTTGAAGGAGGACAAAAGAACGAGAGTGGATCTCATTGAACCTATCTGATTACTAAATGGCCAGCATAGTCGATATGGACTGGATGTTTCCATTAGTGGTAGAGTCTAAGATATGAATGCATATCATCAGAATAAAGGAATGCCACTTTTAAAACTGAGATGAAGAGTGATTCTTCAACCAGAGGGTGGTGAATCTGTAGAATTGTTGTCACAGAGGCTGTGAAGGTCAAATCATTGATTTGATAGCATTTTGGTTGGTAAAGTTGTTAATGAGAAAAGGCAGGAGAATGGGGTTGAAAAATATCTGTCATGATTAAATGGTGGTGCATACTTAATAGGCAGAATAGCTTGACTCTTCATCTATGTTTTATAGTCTTGCAGAGTGAACCATAAGACCATCCAGAACATGCACTGGATGATTGAAGACATGCTGACTGAGTCTGAGAATGTGGGTTGAGTTTTTAACTGATGCTTTAAAAATTGATGTGGTTGAATTGAATATTTGCTGGGATTAGGGCGACACTCTAAATACAGCGTAATTTATTCCAGCTCAGTTTTCTTCTGAGAATCATCAGACATCTGAATTGGCTGAGAGGGCTACATATAGACTCTGGATTTTGTAGTATTTATAGCTGCTGTCTACAACAGTGATCCAGTGTCTAATGAATTTGCACATATTGCAGCATGTTCAATATTGGACTTTTATGTAGCTGAGAGCTGTGGATTAAATCAGGGTTATTTGCCAAATAAAATTAAATGTTAAAATCGAAGAACGTCTGTAACCATGTCGAAAGAAGATGAGTTGTCTGCTTTTTCCAAGAGAATTGTTGAAGTGGTTGATCACTTGGCTATTTATACATCACTGTCTAATTCTGTTAGTAATTCTTTGAAGTTGTTTGTTCTTCATTTATCTTAAAAATAAGGAATTAGTTTGTCAATATTACTTATTGCTGGATTAACAGCCATTACCTGTTTTTTTGACTATGCCCTAATTATCTGGTTCTGATATATTTGTCACCAGAAACTGGTGAGTTATTCTTTCAAATTTAGTCTGCTTTTTGTAAAGTATGTATCTAAAATAAGAAAGCTTCTTTTTAGCTTGCAATTAGTGCATCTAGCTGGCAAATACTGGGGGCTAAATTGAACAGTATTAGGCACTATTGCATTGTGCAATTAAACTGCTCATCGATCATATTTATCCTCCTACTGATCATCTTTGTTTCAGCATTCAGCCTGCAATGCTAAGAACTACCAACTAGCAAGTTTGTGCTTGCACTGTTTAACATCAGCCTGCATGTTTTACAGGGCAGATGGATCATGGTTGCAGCTGGTAACCAAAGTCATTTTGGGAATATTAAAAATTTTATAGAAGGCAAGTCGTGATGCTCCATGAATTTTGAAAACAACTCTGAGAAGTGGGAAGGTTGGAGACAAGAAGAAAGAAGGCGAAGCCTTCTGTCATTTGATTTGACACTCTTCCCTTCAGTTTTGTATAGAACTTTCTTGTGTTATAAACTTGGTGGTGGAAATTACAATTTACTGTCAGTGAACTGCAGCTGGGTTAGAGAGTAGGTGTACTTTTCTTTCTGGGTCTATAGTGGATGAGATCACACATAAATTGCACAACAGAACTTAAAAGGGGACTTTGGGGCAGACTACAGGTGAAAAATAATAAAGCTTTATGTATCGCTAGACTTTCTGGAAAATCCGTATGCAATGTTTAAGAGCATTGAAAAGTCTAGAACTAAGTTTTAACAGGGCTTTGCACACAGGTTATTGTCTATGCTTTCTAGCCCTAAAGTGGTAAGGAAGACTTCAGGCAGAACCAATCGTGTTTCAGTACTGGGTGTTCAATGCCTCAGCAGCTCAATAGATGCTGCCTATCATCTGAGTTGTGCAAAAGTGGCTCTTCAATTCTCAAATTAAGTTGCTGTCATGTTCACTTTGTTGCATTGCAAATTCAGACTGTTGTCATCATGGCTAATGTTCAACGGTATGACGTGACACATTAACAATCAGTCCTTAGCAATTATTAGGATTGCTGAGATGCTACTTCAGTTTAAGGACAAGGATTTCATGAGTATAGTTGTTCACCTTCAGCTTGACAATGCCCATGTAATAATAGTAATTTTGCCAGCTCCCTTTGCTTTGTTACCTAAGAGCAAGCCAGACCAGGCTTGATGCAGTTCAGTGCCAGACAATGGGCTCAGAACTATTCACAGTTGTCCTGCAAAAACATTTGCATTGTCTTCCATCAAAAATCAGTAGCCTTCCATCAGCCAATTGACTAGCACTAAGGTTGATAGCAAAACACCAGATGTATAAGTGCACACAATTGATGTTTTGATATATAAATTTGATTTGGAATATTGGTTTGTAAGATTAAATTTGTTCCATTTTAATTTAGTACTAGAATGGTCAGTAGCAGGGAGATCAAGTAAATAACCTTACCCAGGTCCAAATAAAATATATCCTTTGCTCCTAAAAGAAAACGTGGGTGGAAGTAGCAGTGGTTAAGACCTTGATTTTCCAATTTCTTTTAGCTATGTAGATTTGGTGACTTGAATGACTAGAGGACAGTAAATGTGATATTGTTTACAAAGAGTATAAGGGTAGGTGTAACCACAGACCAAACAGCCTAAACTTGGATGACAGTCCTCAAGCTCATGTCAGTGTGAACCCAAAATGGCTGATCTCATCACGTTGGCATTTTTGGTGGAGTAAGTTCTTGCAGCAGGGTTGTTGGGTTGGGGGGAGGGGTGGGCTTGAAGGGTCAGAAGACCTTATTCTGCATTATATCTCTAAAGAAAAAGCAATTACAAAATACAGGCAATTCTTTGAGAGCAAAGATATTGGATGATCTATGTCTAATAGAAGGTCGCTGACCTGAAATACTAATTCTATTTCTATTGAATTCTATTCAAGAGCCGTAAGGTAATTTTGCAGCTCCATAATACCTTGGTTAGACCACACTTGGAATACTGTGTTCAGTTCTGGTCGCCTCATTATAGGAAGGATGTAGCAGCTTCAGAGAGTGTACAGAGAATTATCAGGATGCTGCCTGGACTGGAGAGCATGTCTTATAAGGAGAGGTGAGTGAGTTGAGGTTTGCTGTTTAGAGCAAAGGAGGTTGAGAGACAACTTGAGAGATAATAAGAGGCATAGATTGAGTGGATAGCCAGAGACTTTTTCACAGGGCAAAAATGGCTAATACCAGGGGTATAATTTTAAGGTGATTGGAGGGAAGTACAGGGGAGGATGTCACCACTCTTTTTACAGAGTGGTGTGTGTGTGTAACATCCTGCCTGAGTGGTGGTAGAGGCAGATATATTAGGGGCATTTAAGAAAGTTGTGGTTAGGCACATAGATGATAGAAAAATATAAAGCCATTGCAGAGAGGAGTTAGGCTGATCTTAGAGTAGGCTATGAGGTTGGCACAATATCATGGACTGAAGGGCTTGTACTGTGCTATAGTGTTTTGTTCTCTCTCAAACAAACTGCTTGTCCTCTATCTTTCTAATATTTTCTACTTTATCTCAAACATTGAAAAGATTGAATTATTTTTCTGTACTTCATGGGTTTCTCAGAAGCCAAGTCTGTGAGTAATTCTATTGATCTTCCATTGGGCATTCCTACAGTTGATATTCCATTGACCGAATATAGGTTTTCTAATTCTTTTGCTATGTAAGTATGGATTGTATATTTTACTGTTTATATTCCTTATTCTTCAGCTACAATAGTACTACTGTACTCTACAGTTCATAACACTTATCAGTTATACACACTCATATTCAATAAAGATGATTAAACTGGCACATAAAATAAATATGTTAGATTGAGTTAGGAGTAAACTGTTTAAAAGGGAACTATACATTATTCAGGAAGGCCAAGGTGCAGACAGGAAGGACTTGCAGCTGTTTCACCACTTCTGTTATCACATCCAGGAACCAGACTGGGGAGGAGCACCCTCATGAACTGCCAAAGTAAACCAGCCAATTGCTACAAGATGTGGAGATACTGTAGTCAATAGTCTGCAAAAGAATGTTTGTACAAGTACTGTATTTCTCCGTGACATAATTCAGCCACAAAACACCAGCCTCTTAGTGAGTTATCCCAAGGGTATATGGTAGAAACATGTTTTGTTTGAAATAACTACACAATTTTGTTTTAGTTTGGGCAGGGGTGGGGTGCAAGTAGAGGTGAAAGCAGGTAAAAGTTTGAAGTTGACCATAAATTCTCCTTTGGTATTTACAAATCAAAATACTTTATGCATACAATACTCAAAATCCAAAGGCAGCTTATTCTTGCAGATAACATTGATGAATTGGAAATAGCAGTGCTAAAACTAAAATAGAGCTCTTGTCAATCTACATTTATGGGAAAATACAATAAATTTCTATATTGTTGATGCCATTTTGAACTTTGTTATCACTGATCAAAAGTATGTGTACATTTTGCATATACAAGACACTAAGTATTATTGATTGCATAAAGCGCAATTTCGTACTAATTTGCAAGAATGATTATTTTCTTATTTCATTGAATGGTTAACCTTGAAGTATTTATTGTCAACTACAGCTGCAGATGTAACTAACTGGCTATTAGAATTGAAACATTTGGATTTTTAAAAAAGATTCTGTGATTTACTGATCAAAATCTCATTGAGGTGAAGTTTAGAATGTGTGATCTTACAATGGTAGACACAATCCTAAGTTCTATACTGCTACTAAATAAAATCATAGATTCTTCAAGATATTTTTGGTATTTAGTACATGGGAGGAAAAATTCATTTTTATATTTTGGGCACCAATGGCTTTTTCAAATTAATAATAATATAGTATGTTTATCAGCATAAAACTGATTAAGCAAAATTTATGGTAGGATGCATTATAAATGACTTCTAACACTTTAAGCACAAAAACATAGAGGACCAGTATTTTTTAAACTAAAATATGAAATAATTGATGCTAACATTTACTTCTGAAGTATATCCCACACATGAAGTAATTTTCTTCATTGTAATATAATTTGTTAACAAGGTTACTTTTAGCCTTGATTAAATACCTTGTGTTTTGAATTCATGGATATAATATACACATCACTGAATTGACTTTTAGTTAAAAAATGAAGTTACAAAAGTTTACCTTAAATTATTGATGTAAAACTTAAAGGGATCTAGGAAATTGTTAATATTATTGGGTAAAGTTTAATTTCATCTTTCCTATTAAATTCAACAGTTGAGTTGGATTAGTTACAAATTGTTCGGTGAGAAGAACAAAAGTTCTCCAAGGAGCACAGAACAGATGGGAAACCAAAGTAATTTTTATTTGGCTGCAGTTTACCTTCACTAATAGTGGTTTTAACTTCCATATTTCTTATAGAAATTTGGGAATGGTGTCTTTACCAGCCCTAAATAACACTATTTATAAAATTTTGGTAAAGTCAAAATTAATGCAGATACTTGTTCACATTATTGGACAATTTTCATTATAAGAATTCATACACTGGGAATGAGAAGAAGCTTTTCATCTGAAGAGTTTTAAGTGTTGTGTATTAGTGCTGATCTTGCTACTGGCACCTGCAAAATAAAGATTAAAAGGTGGCATTAGTGGACACAAGATTTTATAAATTTGGTAATTATTTGTTAATTTACCATTCCATATTTGCCAAGGCAATCAATAGCATCTGACATGACCAAATGGAGATCAGAATTCACCATTGAGTGATATGCTGTCAGTTCAACCTGAACTGTCTCCAAAGCTCTAATATGCTTGTGGATTACATGCATGCCTTGCCCAGTTCTGAATCAGTTTCAGAATGACTCACTGACTTCTAGTCCAACATTCAGGTTGGACCTGACATGTTGTTACACAAACAGATTTTGGTCAATATTTGACAAAATTAAATTCAAAGCATTTTATTGTGATGCTTGCTTCATTCTATGAACAATTGATCAGGCCAATTCAAACAAGCAGGTAATTAAAATGTTAATAATTGCAGTAAACTCATTTCTTTAAAGACAAGAATCCAAATTTATGTCTGATCATAAATAGCTGATTAATACAACTTGTATTTTTCTTCTAGTTGGAGCAGAAATTATGGGCTTAAAGTCATTCATATAATCTTTACTTATATCCACTGCATATAAATAGGTCATAAAATAGTCTTTTCCAAATCACCTTCAAAGAACAATCTAATAATTATGCCAATGACTGGTAAGCCACAGGATCAGAATAGACTGCCACTGATTACTTACAGGTTGTACTTACTTTGTCCTTGATCATAAAAAAGAAACATACTACCTGCACGAGCCCACTTGTCAGCTATTTCTGCTGTTTCCTCAAGAGGAAGATGCAATTTAATTTTGGAAATCTTTATAAAGTCCAATTGAGGCAAATGGCTGCAAACTTAGATAAGAGACTATATCATTCAGTTTTGAAATGACCCAGAGGCTAAGTAAGGCAATTAAGACTCAGTAAAATGATTCAGTAGCTAAGGCTCTTCCTACAAAAGGTCCGGATGACTACCATACTCTAAATGTTCAACCTGTAAGTAATCAAGTGGCAGTCTATTCTGATCCTGTGACTTACCAGTTATTGGCATAATTATTCCCGATGACTACTGTTTTTAAATATTTCTAGGTATACTGTACAGTATTATTCTTCAATCATTTGGACATAGGAGCATTAATTCTTGAAGGCTCCTGTAGGACAATCAGAATCAGGTTTAATAGCACTGGCATACGTCATGAAATCGCTGTTACATTGCCATACATAATATTTAAAAGTTATAAAAAAATAAGTAAAGAGTGCAGAAAAAAAGTGAGGTAGTGTGCATGGGTTCATTGTCCATTCAGAAACATGATGGTTGAGTGTGTGTCTTCACACTCCTGTACCACCACCTTGATGGTAGCAATGAGAAGAGGGAACGTCCTAGATGATTGGGGTCCTTAATGATGGATGCCGCTGGTCTGAGGCATCGTCTTTTGAAGTTATGAAGTCCTTAGTTTTGAGAAGGCAAGTCCACAAAATGGAGCTGGCTGAGTTCACAACTTTCTGCAGCTTTTTCTGATCCTGTGCAGTGACCCCTGCATACCAGATGGTGATGCAGCCCATTAGAATGCTCTCCATGGTACATCTGTAGAAATTTGTGAAAATCTTTGATGACATAACCATATAACAATTACAGCATGGAAACAGGCCATCTCAGCCCTTCTAGTCTGTGCCGAATGCTTACTCTCACCTAGTCCCACCTACCTGCACTCAGCCCATAACCCTCCATTCCTTTCCTGTCCATATACCTATCTAATTTTTTTTTAATGACAAAATCAAACCTGCCTCTACCACTTCTACTGGAAGCTCATTTGCACAGCTACCACACTCTGAGTAAAGAAGTTTCCCCTTGTGTTATCCCTAAACCTTTGCCCCTTAACTCTCAATTCATGTCCTCTTGTTTGAATCTCCCCTACTCTCAATGGAAAAAGCCTATCCACGTCAACTCTATCTATCCCCCTCATAATTTAAAATACCTCTATCAAGTCCCCCCTCAACCTTCTACGCTCCAAAGAATAAAGACCTAACTTGTTCAACCTTTCTCTGTAACTTAGGTGCTGAAACCCAGGTAACATTCTAGTAAATCTCCTCTGTACTCTCTCTATTTTGTTGACATCTTTCCTATAATTTGGTGACCAGAACTGTACACAAATTTGTATACTCCAAATTTGGCCTCACCAATGCCTTGTACAATTTTAACATTACATCCCAACTCCTATACTCAATGCTCTGATTTATAAAGGCCAGCATACCAAAAGCTTTCTTCACCACCCTATCCACATGAGATTCCACCTTCAGGGAACTATGCACCATTATTCCTAGATCACTCTGTTCTTCTACATTCCTCAATGCCCTACCATTTACCATGTATGTCCTATTTTGATTAGTCCTACCAAAATGTAGCACTTCATACTTATCAGCATTAAACTCCATCTGCCATCTTTCAGCCCACTCTTCTAACTGGCCTAAATGAAGTAAAACCTACTTCATTATCCACAACGCCACCTATCTTAGTATCATCTGCATACTTACTAATCCAATTTACCACCCCATCATCCAGATCATTAATGTATATGACAAACAACATTGGACCCAGTACAGATCCCTGAGGCACATCACTAGTCACCGGCCTCCAACCTGACAAACAGTTATCCACCATTACCCTCTGGCATCTCCCTGTCAGGACCTGAAGATTTATCCACTTTTATATTCTTTAAAAGCACCAGTACTTCCTCTTCTTTAATCATCATAGTTTCCATAACTACCCTACTTGTTTCCCTTACCTTACACAGTTCAGTATCCTTCTCCTTAGTGAATACCAAAGAAAAGAAATTGTTCAAAATCTCCCCCATCTCTTTTGGCTCCTCACATAGCTGTTCACTCTGATTCTCTAAGGGACCAATTTTATCCCCTACTATCCTTTTGCTATTAATGTAACTGTAGAAACCCTTTGGATTTATTTTCACCTTATTTGCCAAAGCAAGTTCATATCTTCTTTTAGCTTTTCTACTTTCTTTCTTAAGATTCTTTTTCTTTATATTCCTCGAGCACCTCATTTACTCCATGCTGCCTATATTTATTGTAAATCTCCCTCTTTTTCTGAACCAAGTTTCCAATATCCCTTGAAAACCATGGCTCTCTCAAACTTTTAATCTTTCCTTTCAACCTAACAGGAACATAAAAAATCTGTACCCTCAAAATTTCACTTTGAAATTACCTCCATTTCTCTATTACATCCTTCCCATAAAACAAATTGTCCCAATCTACTCCTTCTAAATCCTTTCGCATCTCCTCAAAGTTAGCCTTTCTCCAATCAAAAATCTCAACCCTGGGTCCAGTCCTATCCTTCTCCATAATTAATATAACAAATCTTCTCAACCTCCTAGTGAAATGTAGCCACTGAATGCCTTTCTAATTGCATCAATATGGAGAGGATAGTTCATCAGAAATATTGACTCCCAGGAACTTGAAACTGCTCACCTTTTCTATTGATGATCCCTCGATGAGTGCTGGTGTGTGTTCCCCTGACTTCTTCATAAGGTCAATCAAATCCTTGGTCTTTTTGACATTGAGTCCAAGGTTGTTGTTGTGACACCTCTCAACCAGCTGATCTATCTCAATCTAGTATGCTTCCTGGTCGCCATCTAAAATTCTGCCGACAATGGTTACCATCGGAAAGTTTATAAATGTCGTTTGAGCTGTGCCTAGCCACACAGTCATGAGTGTAAATAGAGTAGAGCAATGGGCTAAGCATGCATCCTTGAGGTGTGGCAGTATTGACTGTCCATGAGAAGGAGATGTGATTTGTGATCCACACTGACTGTGGTCTCTCACTGAGGAAGCCAAGGATGCAGTTGCAGAGGGAGGAACAGGCCCAGGCTTTGGAGTTTGTTGGTTAGAACTGAGGGTATGAAAGCCAAGTGGAGAGCTAGTGAGTTGCACCTGCTGTAGACCTATGGTGGGTATAGGCAAATTGCAGAGGGTCCAGATTCTTGCTTAGGCAGGAGTTGATTATGGCCATGACCAACCTCTGAAAGCACCTCATCACAGCAGATGTGAGTGTACTGGTTGATAATTGTCGAGGAAGCTTACCTGGCTCTTCTTGGGCACTAGTATGATTGTTGCTTTTTGAAGTAGATGGAAACCTCTGACTGCACCACTGAAAGATTGAAGATGTCCATGACCTCCCCTGCCAGTTGGTTGGCATAGGATTTCAGTGCCCTACCAGTTGGACCATTGATTCCTGTTACTTGCAAAGGTTTACCCTTTTGAAAGGTGTTCTGATATTATCGTCTGAGACAGAGATTACAGGGTCACCAGATACTGCAGGGATTTGCACAGGTGTAGTTCTATTCTCCTTGTCAAAGTGTGCATAAAAGCTCATCTGGGAGTGAAGCTTCACAGCCACCCAATGCTAGAATTCACTTTGTAGGAAGTAATGGCTGGCAAACACTGTCAGAGCTGAGATGCATCCGATTCTGTCTCTAACTTCAATCAGAATAGTTTTCTCGCTCTTAAAATAGTCTTCCATGGGCCATACATGGACCTCTTCTATTGTTCTGTATCACTGGCATTGAGTGATGTAGCCCTCAGCAGACTATGGATCGATCGCCTGACTCATCCATGGCTTTTGGTTTAAGTTTGTCCGGTATATTCTCAAAGGCACACACTCATCCACAAAGGTCTTGATGAAGCTGGTAATACCTGTGGCATATTTATTCAAGTTCAAAGGTGAGTCCCTGAATATCGTCTGGTCCACAGACTCAAAGCAGGTCTGTGAGCACTCCTCTGCCTCCTTTGACCATATATTCTTGGTTCTCACCTCCAGTGCCACAGACTTTAGCCTCTGCCTATATACCAGGGGTAGAAGTACAGCCAGGTGATTAAATTTTCTGAAGTGTGGGGGTGGGATGGCAAGGTATGTTGGTATTATAGTGGTCAAGTGTGATGGCTCCTCTGGTTTGACAGATGATATGTTGGTGGTAGTTGTTCAAAGACTTCAAGCTGGCCTGGTTAAAACCACCTGCAAAGTTAGGAAGGTGTCTGGGTGTGCTGTTTTGTGGCTGCTGATGACAGTGCTCAGCTTCTCCAGTGTCTGCCTGATAATTGGCTTAAGGTGGAATGTACAGTATTGTGCAAAAGTCATGTAAACATAATGAAATGAAAAGTTCCTAAATATCAAACAATTACTATAAAGAGCAGTAATAAACTAAATCAAATCAATTTTTGGTGTGACTGACCTTTGCCTTTAAAACTGCATCATTTTTCTCAGGTACATTGTTATGCAGTTTTATAAGAAAATGGGTTGTAGGTTGTTCCAAGCATCATGGAGAACTTGCCACAGTTCATCTAAGACTTTGGCTGTCTCACTTGCTTCTGTCTCTCCAGGTAGTCTGAGACAGCTTCAATGATGTTGAGATCAGGGCTCTGTGGAGGCTATACCATCTGAAACCATATAAAAATATTTTTGTACAGTACTGTACACCACTACGAGGATGATGGTGGAA